>NC_086175.1:138574739-138890989 GCF_023053635.1 Elgaria multicarinata webbii
AGGCAGCTGTGTTGATCCACATCAACAAGTCAGATCTCGCTGTTTTCATCTCCACCTTCAGCAGTCTTTTGCAAAGCAATTGGGTCTTAATGGCCCATTTGGGACCAAAATACTTTGCATTATAAGAGGGAAGGACATATCGTTGCTGGGGAAATCTATTTCCTCCCAGCTCCTGTGAAGATTGTGGCTAAGCTCAGAGAGGACAGGAAAGTCAGGGTTGGTGGTGGCAGAGGATGTCAGGATCCCTGCTCATCCAAAAGTCCTGGTCCTGTTGTGCTGCCGATGACACCTTGAAAGGCATTTCCCCTGATCCAGACACGGCGCTCCCTAATCCCAAAGCGTTGGGGGGCCTTCTGTAATCTGGTGTCCTCCTTTTGAGAAGTGTCGAATGACAACTCCCACTGCAGGCCAACCCGCATGGCCTTTGCCCATTTGGGCTGGGAATTGTAGTCCAACCCACCTGAGGGTACTAGGTTAGGGTCCTCTGCTGGAGGGGAAAGAGGTGCTAAAAGAGCTCCTAAATTAGGACCATCTAGAAAGTTCTTTGTGATGCATTGACCGGGAAACACTGCTGTGAATTGGGAGAAGGATGAAGGTTGGCTCTCCGGCATGGCTCTTTATTTGGCCACAAGAAGCTGTCAAGAAGTCAAACTCCATATGAGCCAACAGTGCGATGTGGCTGCAAGAAAGGCCAATGCTATTTGGGGCTGCATTCATAGAGGTATAGCTTCCAAATCACGTGAGGTACTGGTTCCTCTCTATTCGGCCCTGGTTAGGCCTCATCTAGGGTACTGCGTCCAGTTCTGGGCTCCACAATTCAAGAAGGACGCAGACAAGCTGGAGCGTGTTCAGAGGAGGGCAACCAGGATGATCAGGGGTCCGGAAACAAAGCCCTATGAAGAGAGACTGAAAGAACTGGGCATGTTTAGCCTGGAGAAGAGAAGATTGAGGGGTGACATGATAGCATGTCTCTTCAAATACTTGAAAGGTTGTCCCACAGAGGAGGGCCAGGATCTCTTCTCGATCCTCCCAGAGTGCAGGACACGGAATAACGGGCTCAAGTTAAAGGAAGCCAGATTCCAGCTGGGCAGCAGGAAAAACTTCCTGACTATTAGAGCAGTACAACAATGGAATCAGTTACCTAGGGAGATTGTGGGCTCTCCCACACTAGAGGCCTTCAAGAGGCAGCTGGACAACCACCTGTCAGGGATGCTTTAGGGTGGATTCCTGCATTGAGCAGGGGGTTGGACTCGATGGCCTTGTGGGCCCCTTCCAACTCTGCTATTCTATGATTCTATGATTCTATGTTAGGCATGATAAGAAAAGGAATTGAGAATAAAATGGCCACAATCAGACTGCCTTTAAAACTTGATGTTGTGCAGACTTCTACTGTTACTTTCTACTGTTAGTTTTTCCCTACCCTGTGCCTGCTTACCCTACCCTGTACCTGTTTGCATTCTCTTCCCCTCCTTATTGTTTTACTATGATTTTATTAGGTTGTAAGCCTATGCGGCAGGGTCTTGCTATTTACTGTTTTACTCTGTACAGCACCATGTACATTGATGGTGCTATATAAATAAATATAATAATAATAATAATAATAATAATAATAATAATAATAATAATAATAATAATACAAATTTATGGTGCAACCACAGAATATTGTATGCCGTTCTGGTTACCACACATTAAAAAAAAGGATACTCCAGAACTGGAAAAAGCGCAGAAAACGGTAACTCAAATGATTACAGGGCTGGGGCATCTCCCCTATGAGGGACGGTTACATCAACTGGGATCGTGTAGCTTGGAGAAGAGGAGGCTGAGGGGGGACAGGATAGAGGTGTACAAAATCATGCCTGGTGTGGAGAATGTGGAGAGGCAGACTTTTTTCTCCCTCTCCCATGATAGTAGAACCCAACAGGGTCATCCCATGAAGCTGATTGGTGGGAGATCCAGGACAAATGAAATTTAACACAGCACATAGTTAAATTATGGAACTCACTACCACAAGATGTAGTGATGGCCACCAATCTGGATGGCTTCAAAAGGGGGTTGGATAAATTCCTGGAGGCGAAGGCTAACAATGGCTACTAGCCCTGATGGTTGTGTGCTGTCTCCAGTATTCGAGGCAGTAAGCCTGTGTGCCCCAGTTGCTGGGGAACATGGGTGGGAGGGTGCGGTTGCACCATGTCCTGCTTGTTCATCCCTGGCCGACGGCTGCTTGGCCACTGTGTGAACAGAGTGCTGGAGTAGATGGACCCTTGGTCTGATCCAGCATCAGGGCACTTCTGATGTTCTTATGTACAACTCCCTTGTCTCGTTTCAGAAATACCCTCCAAGGAAAGACATGGTGAGAGCGGTCTCCATCCAAACCGGCTACCTGGTCCAGGGGAAAGGAGCTAAGAACTGCACCCTCACCTACCTAGCTCAGGTGGACCCCAAAGGTAAGCTTTTGCCTACCGAAGGCAGTTCGGCAAAGAACCCCCCCTTTTTTTTTGTATCCCCGTTCATAAAGATGTGCCTCCATTTATAATCCCCAGGAAGCTGGTCTGGATGTAAGTGTGGGCAGTTTCAATTAGAGACAAGCAAGTTTCTAGACAGTGTTAAGGTGTGGCAGTCTTCCACCTTACTGCCACACCCCACCCTCTCAAGAACGTTCCTAATCCTTCCATCATCTGTGGCACATCTCACTTCCTCTGCCTTTACAGACCATCAAATCATAGAATCATAGAATAGCAGAGCTGGAAGGGGCCTACAAGGCCATCGAGTCCAACCCCCTGCTCAATGCAGGAATCCGCCCTAAAGCATCCCTGACAGATGGCTGTCCAGCTGCCTCTTGAAGGCCTCTAGTGTGGGAGAGCCCACCACCTCCCTAGGTTACTGGTTCCATTGTTGTCCTGCTCTAACAGTCAGGAAGTTTTTCCTGATGTCCAGCTGGAATCTGGCTTCCTTTAACTTGAGCCCGTTATTCCGTGTCCTGCACTCTGGGAGGATCGAGAAGAGATCCCGGCCCTCCTCTGTGTGACAACCTTTGAAGTATTTGAAGAGTGCTATCATGTCTCCCCTCAATCTCCTCTTCTCCAGGCTCAACATGCCCAGTTCTTTCAGTCTCTCTTCATAGGGCTTTTGAGTCCCAACTTAGGATGTATCAAATGGTCACTGATTTTTTATTTTAAAGCAAACACCGGCTACTGGCAAATGAACTCTTCCATGCCCAGCAGAAAAAAATGAAAGAAAGAGAGAGAGATTGTTAGTCAAACCTTCTCCTTCTTTAATCCCTGGCAATGAAATTTGAACAAAAAACATGGAATTCTGGGCATGCAACAGACACATACACGAAAGTACAAAATTAGGCAAAAGAACACTTTACGCAAATACCGTTGCATAATTTATTCCAAGGGCAGAATTTAGGGTTTGCAGCATTTGGATTATTTTTAGTGAAGCTGGAGGAGGCCGTGGGGTGTGGGGCTGGCGAATGCAGGAGTCACCTTCTCTGCAGCATCTGGCATTCCAGAAAAGCCTCTTTCTAGCTTAGGCCCCTCGTCCACCGTCCACCGTTTCCGAAGGCATCTTTCTGCTGTAGACCTATAAACGGAATACGGCGCTTGGTCGAGCTGCCAAGGGCACAGTGTGAGCACCAGAGGCCCCCCCCCCGTGCTGCAATCCAGCATTTGCTAAACCCTGGTGATCTATTTGGGGAATTTGCGAGCACTAAAGCTGACCAGAGTTAGGACTTAGCCTTTTTTTTTAGTCCTGAAAGCACAAGCTCCCGCTGTGAAGAGAATTTCTGGCAGCGACAGAAGAGGTGTGCCTTTCGGGAACGGGGAGCGTTTACATGAGTCTTCCTGAGGACTCACTCCCCTGCCGGAGTACTGTGAGGTCTGTTATTTAGTGGATTCTCAACCAGGGGAGAATCATCCGATAAAGAAGTGGTGTGTCTACCTGTGGCCAACAAGTTCCATCATGATGCTTTAAGACCTCTGGATCAAAATAGGAAGAATATGAAAGTCCGGAGGCAATAGTTGGACGGGTTGTTTTTTCTAACGATGTGCGTATACCTTAGAATACATAAGAAGAGCTCTGTTAGATCAAAGCCAGGTTCATCTAGCCCAGCGTTCAGTCTCTGGCAGTGGGAAGCTAAATGCCTCTGGTACTCCTAGGCAGGGCATGTTGCGTTGCCAGTATGTGCTGAAACACCGGAAGGCTGCGGTGGAGGAAGGCAGAAGAAGAATGCCCTCAGCTAGTTGGCTAATCAATGGCGTGACTCCAGAGCGTGCAAACGAACCCTTCTGTGAGTTGGGATGGGATTTTGGGCATGAGGAGAGACTGAAAGAACTGGGCGTGTTTAGTCTGGAGAAGAGAAGATGGAGGGGAGACATGATAGCACTCTTCAAATACTTAAAAGGTTGTCACACAGAGGAGGGCCAGGATCTCTTCTCGATCCTCCCACAGTGCAGGACACGGAATAACGGGCTCAAGTTACAGGAAGCCAGATTCCGGCTGGACATCAGGAAAAACTTCCTGACAGTTAGAGCAGTATGACAATGGAATCAGTTGCCTGGTGAGGTTGTGGGCTCTCCCACACTGGAGGCCTTCAAGAGGCAGCTGGACCACCATCTGTCAGGGATACTTTGAGGTGGATTCCTGCATTGAGCAGATGGTTGGACTCGATGGCCTTAGAGGCCCCTTCCAACTCTACTGTTCTATGATTCTATGTCATCCTTGTGTTGCAAATTATCTGTGTAGATCCGCCCAGGCACAAGGCCTCTCGCCGCCTGAGGTGCAAGAGAAGAGGTTTCAACCACTGCATTGCCCCCCCCACCATTGCCAAATCTTGTGCCTTGCCCTCACTGCCCCATTGCACCCACCCCCACCCCATGCTCCCCTTACCTTTACCACCACGGTAGCAATATGGAGAGCCCCGTGGCTGGAAGAAGCCGGTGAGAGCCCCGCAGCCACTGAAGAACATCAGAAGAGCCACGTTGGATCTGGTCCACCATTCGGTTCACACAGCCACCGGAGTCAACAGGAAACTCACCAGCAGGACATGAGTGCAGCAGCACCCTCCCGCCCATGTTCCCCAGCAGCTGGCATACATAGGCCTACTGCCTCTCCTACTGGCAGCGGCACATAACCATCAGGGCCAGTAGCCATTGAGAGCCTTCTCCTCCAGGCCGCGTTGCGATGGGGGAAAGCGAGGGCAGGGCACCACCAGCCGCTCTCTTGCTGCAAATGCCGCGTCAGGAGAGTGGCTGGGGGGGGCCCCTCTCCAGAGCCCCCCAGGAGGCGAGGGGGCCGTGGTGGCAGGGCCTCTGCTGCTGGGGGTGGAGGAGCAGCGGGGTTTGCCGCTGTGCCGCCTGAGGCGGGCGCCTCGCCCTGCTGCGTGGCTGGGCTGGGCCTGGTGTGGGTGCAAAAGCCCTAGGAGCTGAGTTCCCCATCACACCTCCATTTTGCGCATCGTTTGGGGCCATGTGGAGCCGTGTGACGTTTGCACTGTTTTCTTCTCCTCCTCCTCCTCCTCCTCCTCCTCCTCCTCCTCCTCCTCCTCCTCAGGTTCTTTGCCAAAGTGGGTGGTGAACAAGTCCTCACAGTTCCTGGCCCCAAAGGTGAGTCCTCGTTCCGGGCCCTTTTCATTCTTCGTCCTCCAGCCGCTCACCTGCAGACGTGTTTCACCTCTAGCAGGGCTGGGCAGCTCCGTTCAGCCCGAGATCCCAGTTCAGACGAGCTCTTGGGGGGTGGGGGGCCACGTTCCATGTGGGCGGGGCCAAAGGCAGAAGAGGCGGGGCCAGAACTACAAGAACCTATTTTAGCTTCAGGCTCTTCCTGTCTGTAACTTAAGTTCCTCCCGGAGAGGCATTTCAAACTTTTAGAATGGGGAACAAAGAACAAAGCCTCCAGGGAATCACCAAACCATTGATGGCCGAGGAAAGCCCCACCCCCAGAGGAAGGGGGCGTGGCCATCTGTGGAGCCCGAGAGGCCTGGATTTGTCCCCCGAGCCTGACGTCCCCCACCCATGACAGCCAGAGGTTCACCATGGAAATGAGAAGAGGATGAATGGTTGCAAAGACCCTTCCCCAACTTCATGCCCTCCAGATGTTTTGGACTACAACTCTCATCATTCCCTGCCACGCCTGCTGGGAATGGTGGGAGTTGCAGTCCAACACATCTAGAGGACACCAGGAGGTTGAGGAAGGCGGCTGCATGGAAGAAAAGATGTGATTTGGGAGGGGGAAGTTACATGGGCTGCACCGGTCCTAAAGGATCCCGCAACACCTCTCTTTCCCTCTCCTCAAACGCATCTCAGATGTGAGAAGAAGAAGAGTCCCGTGATCTCCCCACAGGGGTCTCCTGTTTTTTCCAACTGTGCCCCCTTGTGGCGAGGCTCATCCCTAGCACGTACCAGCCCTCGGGGCTCAGGGCAGGCGTGACTCCCTTGGTCCCTCTGCCCTTTGCACGTGGGCCGTTCCTTCTAAAACCGCCTAGGAGTGAGAAGCATTTGCTGTCTCATCCCCACCCGGAGAAGCCGTGACGAAGAGGGCGTGCGCGGGGAGTTTTGCACCTCCGGGTTTCCAGTCTGCTGGATGCCTGGGGTGGGTGGGGGGCGTTTTGCTGCATGTCCTCCTTCAATGTCAACATCGGCAGAGATTACCTGAGCGCATCAGTGCCTCCAGTGACGTGCTCAGGTCGTCTCTGTGGCTGTGTGACGTTCCTTTTCCGTGAGCCCATCACTCACTCAATTAATTAGCTGAGGGATCACGTTAAACCTTCGGCCCACGACGGCACCGGAGAGCAGCCCACGTCAGCAGATGTAATGATACTTCGATTTAATTTAAAAAAAACCAGAACTCACAGGGAGGGAGGGAGGGAGGGAGGGAGGGCGGGCGGGAGGGAGGGGTGGGTTGCTTTCATTGTTGGTATTAATTGTATCAGCTTTCCAGACACGGAAGGAGTTCTAGGCTTCTGGTGTTACTTCCCCACAGAGAAGGTCTGTTTCAGAAACGGGTTTTGTGTTTCTTTGGTAAGAAAAGCAGGCGCCAGGCGGTCCGGGGGTTTGCTATGAAGACCAGTGTTGGCGATTAGATTCAAAAGGTCGTGGAGCGAAGCTGAAGAGCCGGCGGGGTGGCTTCAGCCCTTCGCTTTGCCCCTGGCAGGCGATGGCAGAAGGAGCCGGAGGGGCTGAAGCCCAACTCTGCCCCAGGGCTAGGGTGGCCATATTCTGAATCCACAAAACTGGGACAATTTTGGGGGGTGGGGGCTAGGATTTTTTTTTAAAAAAAACTGAGCAATATTTATTTATTTATTTATTTTATTGCATTTATATACCGCCCCACAGCCGAAGCTCCCTGGGCGGTTTACAACAATTAAAAATGGTAAACATTAAAAGTATACAAAATTTTAAAACCATCAAAAACATAAAAAACAGTATAAAAACACCAGTATCCATTTAAAAACAACCATTCTGGGGACCGTTAAAAACAAACTTAACATTGTTAAATGCTGTTAAAATGCCTGGGAGAAGAGAAAAGTCTTGACCTGGCACCGAAAAGATAACAATGTTGGCGCCAGGCGAGCCTCATTGGGAAGATCATTCCACAGTCGGGGGGCCACCACCGAAAAGGCCCTCTCCCTTGTTGCCACCCTCTGAGCTTCCCTCGGAGTAGGCACTCGGAGGAGGACCTTAGATGTTGAGCGCAGTGTACAGGTAGGTTCATGTCGGGAGAGGTGTTCCATCAGGTATTGTGGTCCCAAGCCATGCAGGGCTTTACAGGTTTACAGGGCTTTACCAGCACCTTGAATTGGGCGCAGAAACGTATAGGCAGCCAATGCAAGCAGGCCAGAATCGGTGTTATATGCTCAGACCTCCCTGTTCCAGCTATCAATCTGGCCGCCGCATTTTGCACAAGCTGCAGCTTCCGGACCATCTTCAAAGGCTGCCCCATGTAGAGGGCATTGCAGTAATCTAATTTGGAAGTTACCGAAGTATGGACAACTGAAGCTAGGTTATCCCTGTCCAGATGGTCTAGGGAAAGCCCAATTTTTGCAAAGCCCAATTTTTTAAATTAAATCATCGACAACTGTAAAACCAGACATCTTAAATTCACTGCAACTTACGGTGAGAGATGACCCTGTGGAGGAGCGGTGATGCTCTGGAAAAGGCGTCAGATCGATGCATCTTTTTCTCTGCTGCTGTGACTTCACTGAGCAGGCTCAAGGCACCATTTTGGAGGTCAGAATTTCTCCGGCCAGCTGGACCAGGAATCCGGGATTCTTGCCCAGCCGGTCGGGACATTTCAGAATCTCCTGGAAATCGGGACATTCCTGGTTTTCCGGGACATATGGCAACCCTACCCAGGGTTGGTCTAGCAGCGGAGAGGAGTCTTTTCAAATTGGGGGGAAAACCCGGGGAAAGGCGGGCGTGGGCTTGAAAAATGGTTCACAGTCATTAATAGCCCACGCAGAAGCAGCAGGTATGTATATGCTACAGAAACTTTGAAGTCATGGGAGAGAAAAAGAGATGAGGCTTCCCCGTTATTATTTTTACTGGAAAAACCTAGAAATTTGAGGGAAACTTGAAATATATGCGATGCTTATTTTCTTATAAAAGTTAAACTGATTTTACTGCTTTAATGACACAAAATGCAGAGTTGCAACTTTGAGAGCATATAAAAATCATACTGTTTGGTGTATTTATAGGGTGACCCTATGAAAAGGAGGACCGGGCTCCTGTATCTTTAACAGTTGCACAGAAAAGGGAATTTCAGCAGGTGTCATTGGTATATGTGGGGAACCTGGTGAAATTCCCTCTTCATCACAACAGTTAAAGCTGCAGGAGCTATACTAGAGCGACCAGATTTAGAAGAGGGCAGGGCTCCTGCAGCTTTAACTGGTGTGATGAAGAGGGAATTTCACCAGGCTCCCCATATATACAAATGACACCTGCTGAAATTCCCTTTTCAATACAACCGTTAAAGATACAGGAGCCCTGTCCTCCTTTTCATAGGGTCGCCCTAATATTTATGAACTTTACGGAGCTATACTCAGAAGTAAGACCCTGTTTAGTGTAGCTTACTTCCAAGTAAGTATCCTTAGGATTGAAGCACCTGAGTTTTGTACGTACAAATTACAAATACTCCCAATATGAGAGAGAGAGAGAAAGAAAGAAAGAAAGAAAGAAAGAAAGAAAGAACATGAAGCCTAATTGCACGTATCTTAGTTTCTGCCATCTGAGAGGTAAGGGGGAAATATAAAAGTTGAAAATAGGAACTTGGTATTGAAGAAAATAAAATGCATTATTTGGACAGAAAACAGCCTCATCCAATATTAAGGACTAGCCGCATCTTTGGATAGCAAGTTGAACTCCGTAACAGCCTTCCTCAACCTGGTACTCTCCAGATATTTTTGGATATGATGGAAGTTGTAGTCCAATGCATCCGGACTACATCTGGTTTGGAAAGGCTGCACTATAATGACACTGAAAACATTTGAACGTTGTATTTGTCTTAGGGTGACCCTATGAAAAGGAGGACCGGGCTCCTGTATCTTTAACAGTTGCACAGAAAAGGGAATTTCAGCAGGTGTCATTGGTATATGTGGGGAACCTGGTGAAATTCCCTCTTCATCACAACAGTTAAAGCTGCAGGAGCTATACTAGAGCGACCAGATTTAAAAGAGGGCAGGGCACCTGCAGCTTTCACTGCTGTGATGAGGAGGGAATTTCACCAGGTTCTCCATATATACAAATGACACCTGCTGAAATTTTCTTTTCAATACAACTGTTAAAGATACAGGAGCCCTGTCCTCCTTTTCATAGGGTCACCCTAATTTGTCTACAGTCTACACAGGATTTGCCATTCTGTAATCTACTGGATTATCATAGTTAGTGTGACCCTATGAAAAGGAGGACAGGGCTCCTGTATCTTTAACAGTTGCATAGAAAAGGGAATTTCAGCAGGTGTCATTTGTATATATGGGGAACCTGGTGAAATTCCGTCTTCTTCACAACAGTTAAAGGTGCAGGAGCTATACCAGAGTGATCAGATACAAAAGAGGGCAGGGCACCTGCAGCTTTAACTGTTGTGATGAAGAGGAAATTTCACCAGGTTCTCCATATATGCAAATGACCCCTGCAGAAATTCCCTTTTCTATGCAACCGTTAAAGATACAGGAGCCCTGTCCTCCTTTCCATAGGGTCACCCTAATCATAGTACATATTGTGAGTAAGTAAACCCATGTTATAAAAACCATTTTATTCATCCCCCCCCAAAAATGATGTCATAGGACACACACACACACCAGTATTCCTCCAAATTCCCTTTCCCCCCCCCCCCCACTGGAATATTTTTCTACTCTTGGAAAATTCTCATGAAACCCAGGATGAAACAGAGTTCTCTCTCCTACCCAACCTGGCCCGGTCCTTACCTTTGATTTTTTCTTCCTCCTTCTCCTCCTCCTCCCTGCCCCCCCCCCCTCGCCCTGCCCCGCAGGCCATGAAGAAGATGTACAAGGCTTGCGTAAAATACCCGGACTGGAAGCTGAAGCACAACGCCCAGCTCAAGCCCTGGCTGTACCCGGAGCAGAACAGCCTGCCCCCCGTGGCTCTCTCGGACCTGGCCATCCAGCACGCCGACTCCCTGGAGAACATTGACGAAAGCACCCTCTCCGAGACCAAAGACGACCGGGGCGAGGCCAGCGACGAGGACAGTGTCAACTGATGTGGGCCCTGGCGCCCGCACCCCTCGACCGTGTCTCCAGTACATCTCCCCACCTGGGCTTTTTGTCTGTGTAACCAATGCTGTTTGTGTTTAAAAAAGAAAAGAAAAAAGATGCACCCCCCACCCCTCTTGTCTCTCTCACGCACAGAGTCGTGCTACGAAGCGAGGGAGTGCCCACTTGCAGGGTTACTTCGCGGGAGCTCTTCTCTAAAGGGTGGGAACGGGCCGTGGGCGGAATCTTGCAAATTCGGGGTCCTGCGGTCAAGTTCTCCTCTTCAACTGCTGGGCCTGGGATCTAGAGCTGACTGTTGCTGGCCTCTCTCTGTCTCCCACTCACTCACATGCACACACACACACGCTCGCCCTCTCTTGCTCTCTCCCCCCAAAGCCCTGCTTTAGGGATGCTTTAGGGTGGATTCCTGCAGTGAGCAGGGGGTTGGATTCGATGGCCTTGTAGGCCCCTTCCAACTCTGCTGTTCTATGATTCTATGCTCTGCGACGGGCCTCTTTCTTTAGCAGTGGGGACAATGGGGTCAGGGAACAGAAAAAAAGCCCACGGGCCACGGCCTGCCCTCTTTCTCCACTGACCCCGTGGGGACAGCCTTGGCCCTTTTGGGCAGCCCACCTCGAACTACTCCAGTGCTCTGGCGTCCACAGGGCTGGTGGTGGTCAAGGCGGGATTCCCCTTCACCCCCGCCAGCAAAACATAACATTGCAAACCACTGCCTGTTGTGCTTGGGGATGGGAGCGCAGACCTTGCTAGCACCAGACAGGATTGGGGCCAATATCAAAAGCTCCCTTTGCGGGGAAACATTCACATGTGGGGGAGGGCCCATAGCTCAGTGTGACGGAGCGCAGGCTTCGCATGCAGAAGGTCGCTGGTTCAATCCCTGGCTTCTCCAGGTAGCGCATAGAAAAGAATCAACACCTGAAACCCCGGAGAGCCCTGGCTGCCAGTCAGTGTTGGCGATACTGGGCTTAGATGGACCTGACACTGTCTAAGGCAGCTTGTTTCTTATGTAAACTGTCCATAGAGCCATGGCTGTGGGGCGGAATAGAGATGTAATACATGAAACTGGGCATGTTTAGCCTGGAGAAGAGAAGATTGAGGGGAGACATGAGAGCACTCTTCAAATACTTACAAGGTTGACACCCAGAGGAGGGCCAGGATCTCTTCTCGATCCTCCCAGAGTGCAGGACACGGAATAACAGGCTCAAGTGACAGGAAGCCAGATTCCAGCTGGACATCAGGAAAAACTTCCTGACTGTTAGAGCAGTACGACAATGGAACCAGTTACCTAGGGAGGTGGTGGGCTCTCCCACACTCGAGGCCTTCAAGAGGCAGCTGGACAACCGTCCGTCAGGGATGCTTTAGGGTGGATTCCTGCATTGAGCAGGGGTTGGACTCGATGGCCTTGTAGGCCCCTTCCAACTCTGCTATTCTATGATTCTATGAAACGGCCCTTGGTGACACACCACCCAGTCTGCAGTCACACCTGATGTTTCTGTTGCTGGGCTGTACCACTACAGATTGCAGGGGTATGTAGGGTGTGGTGTTGTCAAATGTTTGATTGCTTCCCTCATTTTAAAACACACACACAGCATACACCATGCTAGTTTCATATGCAGAGAGGGGCATGAGTTTTTCAAACATCCAGTCCAGCCCTTGTAGTCCAAAATGGTACAGCCCAGCACCAGCACCGTCACACGGATCTGAAGTAAGTGTAGTCTGGCTCTAGTCCCCTCCCCCCCCCCCCGTTTGTCTGCTGCCTTCCGAGTAGGCTTGCTACAGGAGGACTTTGAAAGGAAAGGCAGCTCCCAAATTCTGGTGCCTCGAGGCCCAGTTCCCCTGTTGTTTTCTGCAACGATGAAGCCACAACCAAAATATTTTTACCCTGTACATTTCAGCTGGGGAATGATCCTTATTGCACCATGTAGTACTATGGAGCGGGCGGGCAGGGGGGATTTAGTGAGTGAGCAAAGAGCCCTCTGTGCATGTTCAAAGACCTGCAGGCAAGAAGAACCTCATTCCCTGCCCAATGCATTACAGAGGAGATTCATTTCCTAAACTGGTTTCTCAAACCAATTCAGAGTAGGGTGACCATATAAAAAGGAGGACAGGGCTCCTGTATCTTTAACAGTTGCATTGAAAAGGGAATTTCAGCAGGTGTCATTTGTATAAATGGAGAACCTGATGAAATTCCCTCTTCATCACGACAGTTAAAGCTGCAGGTGCCCTGCCCTCTTTTAAAATGGTCACTCTAGTATAGCTCCTGCAGCTTTAATTGCGGTGATGAAGAGGGAATTTCACCAGTTTCTTCATATATACAAATGACATCTGCTGAAATTCCCGTTTCTATGCAACTGTTAAAGATACAGGAGCCCTGTCCTCCTTTTCATAAGGCCACCCTAATTCAGAGGGGTGTGTTGGCCTTGCTCTGCTCCCCAGTGTCCAGTGATTGTGAACCACTGCAAGCCGAATTCAAGCAATTTCCTTACACACACACACACACACACACACACACACACACACCCACCCACACCCACACACACCAAAATTGCTTTCAAATGGGAAGAGCTGCAGACAAGACGTTCTCTTGCCTTCTGGTTCTGAGCCAGCAGAACGCACGGCCTGTCTGCCCTTGTGCCAGCCTCTCCCCACCCCCAGCCTCCAATAACCGAACAAACTTTCAGCCCCAACCTGATTAAGGTCCGGTCTGGGAAAAGGAGGCCATTGGGTAACGCATGATTGGGGCACACACAGTTTGGAGCAAATATGCCCTGGTACAGAAAGTGGCCTCCTCCTGAATGTAATCCAGGTGGGACTTTGCAGGTGGGCAGAGCTAGGCTGGGGAGGAGAGGGATGTCTCCCCCTAAGACCCTCGTCCCCAGAGAGATGGCTGAAAGAGTGCTACGGTTGAGCCCAGAAGTCTGTACGTGCCTCCCCCGCGTGGTCCAGTGGGTGATGTTTCTCTCTTTCCTGCCTTATTCTGTAATCGTTATTAGAGCCGCCTTTTCCTGGAGGGAAAAGTCTTGCTCACTGGGGGAACCGCTGCCCTTTGGGAGTCTTTCAGCAGAGGTGTGGGGCCAGGGGGCTCCGAGCTGCGTCTCCCAGGACCCCGTCTTCTTTTCTCACCAACCCCAACAAGTCCGGAAGGCTGGCCGTGTGAAGGACACATACGCTGCGGGCTGGTATTTGGGCTGCCCTCAGATCTGGGGTTTGATGACTGTTTCATTCTGGGGGGGGGGGGGTGTTGTTTGCGTCCCTAAAGCCCCTTTTGCATTTCAAGGGGGTTAAAAAAAGGGAGATTTCATACCTTGTTATGGGAGCTGTTGATTTCGAAATAAAAGGAGTTCAACTACAGCGCGTGTCTGGATATCTTGTTTGCCTCTTAAATGACAATTGGAGACTCTGAGCATGGCTGGGGGTAATGGGCACTGTAGTAGAACACATCTGGGGGGCACCAAGTTGGGGGGAGGCTGCTCTAGACCACTGTTTCTCAAACTTCTGCTAGCTGAGGTCTCCTTCCCCTGGAAGCATGCTTGACTCTTACACTACACATAGATTATGTTTAGGCTATGAAAGAGTACTAATTTCCAAACCTCAGCAAAGGACTCTGAGTGAGTCACTGTTCTGTGCTGTGTCTCCTGATTTGTGCAGAGGCAAGCACCAAGCAGTATTCATGCAGAGATCAACAAACACCCTCCTCTAGAAAGCAGCTTACTCTACATCCTCTTTGCATTAGTAGGGATTAACAGTCCAATCACTCGTTAGGAGACTTGACCACTCCCACTTGTAGCAGTTTAGAGAAGGAGGACAGTTCAGAGCAACATATCATTCAGGGATGCAGCGGGCACCTCCTCTGGGTGAATTTCCTGCTATGGCTGGGTAACTCTCTACGCTAGGCAAATAGAGGGATTAAGCCAATAGGCAAGTCCATTAAGCCAGCAAATGGTCAAGCACAGTATTACCATGAAAGCAGGTGGTTTCCAGACCAGAGGTCAAAACACAGATAAGCAGTCAGATACAATAACAATCCAAGAAGTGGACTCAAGCAGGAGTCCAATGTCAGCAGCACAAAGATTCAGTCACAAGGAAAGGTCTGGGACACAAGGTCGTAGAGCTAGTAGAACAATGTTGTTCCAGCCACGGCTAGGCTGAAATGGAAGGCTGAAGTTGCCAGAGCTTCCTGAGCCCCACACAGGGCTCAGCTGTGGTTCCTTATAAGTCTTCCTCATGAGGAGGGCCTTGCTCACAAGAAATCCTTCCCTCTTAAGGAGTCTGTGCTTGAAATAGCGATCCTTATAACTGAACCACACAGCCTCTCTGCTGATAGTCAACACTGGATATTCAGCTGGGATTTAATTTAAGAGCTTGTGTAAGCCATAGGTTTTAAATCCATTTCAATTAATCAGCACAAATGCTTGAAAACCACTGTTCCTAAAGATCTTAAAAGATCTCCAATGCTTGGCCCAGATCTATTGTTAGATAAATATACAAAATTGTAAAGGCTACGCAGAACTCTGTGATGTCCATTGGCTATCAAGAGAGGTTTGACAGCTTTGTAACCCTCCATGAACAGGGAAGAACCCCCCTACACAATGATTAAGAAAGAGTGATAGTTGAGGATGGTTTCCAGTGCTGTAACTGTTGTAAACCGCCCAGAGAGCTTCGGCTGTGGGGTGGTATATAAATGTAATAAATAATAAATAAAAATAAAATAAAATTGGGAGGCTGAGGCCAGGAACCATGGCATCTTCTGCAATAGGAGTGAAAACATTTTTGGACAGAGTAGCCAGGCTTCAATGTTCTTGTGTTTGTTGTTTATTCATTCATTCGCTTCTGACTCTTCGTGACTTCATGGACCAGCCCACGCCAGAGCTTTCTGTCTGCCGTTGTAGTATTAATTAAAATGAAAAGTTCGCTGTCAAACAAATAACAGAGTGCAAACTCCCCACCAGACTTTTGGGCACATGCAACACCTAGAAATAGCAGAATATGTGAAACGGTGCCAGGTGCCGCCACATTTTATGGTAAAGGTGACCACCTCCACCCTGACAATTTCCAAGTATGGGAAGATAAAATCTGACCACATGGGGGCGACTTTGCAAGACCTTTGAAAGGATTTTAGTGAAAAGTCACACTCTGAAGTTAAAATGACACGAATACATCCTAGATATAGCAAATTCATTCTCTGAGTGCCGTGCCCAAAATGTCACCATCCCAGCAGAAGAGGGAGGCATCACCAGGCTCGGGGGGAGGGGGGAACTCAAGGTTTGCAAGAGTACCAAAAATGTTTAGGAAAAGAGTGAAGGAGGGGAGTGACCCTAAATCCCTGCAGTGTAGGCCATGGGCAAACAATCACCTGGGAGATTGCCCCTACCTCTTAGGTCCTCCTCAGCCTGAGTCAGGGAACTTCAGACCTTTCAGGGCACATTTAGGGTGCAGGAATAAGGGCCCGAGACAGCACCCTGTATCTCCAGCCCCCCGCCCTGCCCCAAGCCTGTAACATTATTGAGTAGCCCAAGCAAAAGGCTCTGAATTTAGTACTGAGATTTACCTAGAAGAAAACACACACAGAGCTCTTGAGGAAGAGACTAAGTTTATTTACAGGGAAAGGTGAAAGGGTAAAAAGGTACACAAATATTATAGAAAACCGGAGAAACCTCTGGAACAAAGTGTATCCCATACATTACCTAAGTAAGGGCCTTCCAATAGAATCATAGAATAGCAGAGTTGGAAGGGGCCTACAAGGCCATCGAGTCCAACCCCCTGCTCGATGCAGGAATCCACCCTAAAGTATCCCTGACAGAGGGTTGTCCAGCTGCCTCTTGAAGGCCTCTAGTGTGGGAGAGCCCACCACCTCCCTAGGAAACTGGTTCCATTGTCGTACTGCTCTAACAGTCAGGAAGTTTTTCCTGATGTCCAGCCGGAATCTGGCTTCCTTTAACTTGAGCCCGTTATTCCGTGTTCTGCACTCTGGGAGGATCGAGAAGAGATCCTGGCCCTCCTCTGTGTGACAACCTTTTAAGTATGTGAAGAGTGCTATCATGTCTCCCCTCCATCTTCTCTTCTCCAGGCTAAACCTGCCCAGTTCTTTCAGTCTCTCTTCATAGGGCTTTGTTTCCAGACCCCTGATCATCCTGGTTGCCCTCCTCTGAACACGCTCCAGCTTGTCTGCGTCCTTCTTGAATTGTGGAGCCCAGAACTGGCAGGGCCCAATCCAGGATCCAAAGAATCACAAGCCCTGAAGCGAAGGGAGCGTAAAGGCGAGAATGAAGACAAGGGACAGCTATGTCCCCCTTTGCTTTATTACCTCCCCCACTAGGGTGACCCTATGGAAAGGAGGACAGGGCTCCTGCACCTTTAAGAGTTGTATCAAAAAGAGAATTTCAGCCGGTGTCATTTGTATGCATGCAGCACCTGGTGAAAGTCCCTCTTCATCACAACAGTTAAAGCTGCAGGAGCCCTGCCCTGTTTTGTATCTGTTCGAGAGAGCAGGGCTCCTGCAGCTTTAATTATTATGATGAAGAGGGACTTTCATCAAGTGCTGCATGCATACAAATGATACCAGCTGAAATTCTCTTTTTGATACAACTCTTAAAGATGCAGGAGCCCTGTCCTCCTTTTCATATGGTCATTCTATCCCCCACAACCCTTGACAAATGTGAGGTAGCTGGCACGTACAAAATTTGAACAAAATGGCAGAGCGACGTACCCCCACGTGTACCAGCCTAGCTGGTGGAAGATCCCCTTCTTGACTTTGGGACCAGAAGTTGGAAATGCTGGTGTTGCAGATCTGTGTGTGGCGTCGCATGAATTTATTTATTATTACATTAATATCGCTCCTTTTTTCCTCTTGCAAAGAACCTCCTCTTCATTCTGTCCTCATAAGAACCCTGTGAGGTGGGCTAGGCTGAGAGTCTGTGACTGGCTCAAAGCCACCCAGTGGGCTTCCATGGCTGAGGGGGGATCTGAACGTGCCTCTCCCCAGGCCTAGTCCTTCACTCTAACCACTACACCACGCTGCTGCCTGGAGAAAAATGCGGAAAGGAAAGTGCTGGGCTGCCTCTCTCGCTCTTTGCAAAGCCGCAGCACTGTGAGATGTTCTTTCTCTGGTCCTGCCTCTTTGTCTTCTAAGTATATATTCCCATCTTCTTCCTCCCACGTCGGCACAGCAGCGCATGAATGTGCTCGGCAAAAAAGAAAGAAACCCAGTATCCCCGTGTGTTTCTCCCCCAGCTCTTCAACTGCGCACTGCTTAGAAAGGGGACAATGGTCCGGGGGCAAGTTGTCAGGAAGGAGAATGGATCCGTGGCTGCGGTTGCCAGAGGAAAGGGGGGCCAAGCGATGAAAGGGGGGGCAAGGGCGGGGGGAGGGGAGAATGCTTTTGCTTGGTGCTGACTCACAGACGGGCCTCTGAGTCATAGTTTTGCTGTGTTCCTTAGGATGATCACCATGGTGCTGGCGTGCCAGTTTCAGTTATTCTGTTGGTTCGCTTGTTTGTACAATTTGTAGGCTGCACTACAGCTGAGCCTCTCGGTCTGGCTTACAGGGAACCAAACCAAACGATAACAAAAGCCCCCCCCCCAAAGCCACCCCCCCCCACTAATACAGTATTACTGTAAAATCAGAACAGTGCTGTGAATCAGAGCACAGAGGGAAAGAGGCTTGGCAGCGGTAAATGTATGAAAACAAACGGCAGGGAAATAAAAACCCACAGAGCTCAAACAAACTGGATAAAACCACAAAGTAGTTTAAACAGCCTGGGAAAATAAAGATGCTGTTCAGACAACACACTAAGCATTTTGAGCTAAGCGCTCTGGGTTAGAGTGTTGTGTGAAGTACTTCATAGAATCATAGAATAGCAGAGTTGGAAGGGGCCTACAAGGCCATTGAGTCCAACCCCCTGCTCAATGCAGGAATCCTCCCTACAGCACACTTGACAGATGGTTGTCCAGCTGCCTCTTGAAGGCCTCTAGGGTGGGAGAGCCCACAACCTCACCAGGCAACTGATTCCATTGTCATACTGCTCTAACAGTCAGGAAGTTGCCTCCTTGCCCCTTCTTGCCAAGAGCAGGCACCCCTCCTGCCCCATGGCACTTCTGCCCCTCCTTTTTCTCATGAGCACCGTGTTTTTTTAAATCTCTGCTGCTGCTGCCCCTTTCCTTCAACCAATTATGGCCCTGCCCCACATTCAAGTTCTGCTTCCCAACCCACCACCTTATAAGACTCAATCCTCCCAGAGTGCAGGATGTGGAATAATGGGCTCAAGTTAAAGGAAGTGGGATTCCGGCTGGACATCAGGAAAAACCTCTTGACTGTTAGAGCAGTACGACAATGGAACCAATGACGTAAATTTTGAGTAAATCTCAATTTTACTCAATTGAGTAAATCTCAATTTTGAGTAAATTTTGAGTAAATGACGTAAATCTATGACCCCCCTGGAAAAAGTGAAGCAGAAGTTGAGGGGGCAGGATTGCAGTTTGAGATTGATAAACAAATGGTCAAAGAACACCTAATTTCCTTGAATGAGTTCAAATCTCCAGGGCCCGATGAACTGCATCCAAGAGTAATGAAGGAGCTAGCAGAAGAACTCTCAGAACCTTTGTCTATTATCTTTGCAAAATCATGGAAGACGGGTGAGGTGCCGGACGACTGGAGGAGGGCTAACGTTGTCCCTATCTTCAAAAAGGGCAAAAAGGAGGAACCTGGGAACTACAGACCAGTCAGTCTGACATCCATCCCTGGGAAAATTCTGGAGCAGATTATAAAGAAGTCAATCTGTAAACACCTTGAAATCAATGCAGTGATTACTAGAAGCCAACATGGATTTGTCAGGAACAAATCCTGTCAGACTAATTTGATCTCATTTTTTGATAGGATAACCTCCCTTGTGGACTGTGGGAATGCTGTGGACGTCATATATCTTGACTTCAGCAAAGCTTTTGACAAAGTACCACATGACATTCTGATTAACAAACTAGCTAAAAGTGGGCTAGATGGAACAACTATTAGGTGGATCCACAGTTGGCTACAGAATCGGACTCAAAGAGTATTTATCAATGGAACCTTCTCAAACTGGGGAGAGGCAACGAGTGGGGTGCCGCAGGGCTCAGTCCTGGGCCCAGTGCTCTTCAACATTTTTATTAATGATTTGGACGAGGAGGTGCAGGGAACGCTGATCAAATTTGCAGATGACACCAAATTGGGTGGGATAGCTAACGCCCTGGAAGACAGAAACAAACTTCAAAGTGATCTTGATAGGCTGGAGTGCTGGGCTGAAAACAACAGAATGAAATTTAATAGGGATAAATGCCAAGTTCTACATTTAGGGAATAGAAACCAAATGCACAGTTACAAGATGGGGGACACTTGGCTCAGCAATACTACAAACGAGAAAGATCTTGGAATTGTTGTAGATCACAAGCTGAATATGAGCCAACAGTGCGATATGGCTGCAAGAAAGGCAAATGCTATTTTGGGCTGCATTAATAGAAGTATAGCTTCCAAATCACGTGAGGTACTGGTTCCTCTCTATTCGGCCCTGGTTAGGCCTCATCTAGAGTATTGCGTCCAGTTCTGGGCTCCACAATTCAAGAAGGACGCAGACAAGCTGGAGCGTGTTCAGAAGAGGGCAACCAGGATGATCAGAGGTCTAGAAACAAAGCCCTATGAAGAGAGACTGAAAGAACTGGGCATGTTTAGCCTGGAGAAGAGAAGATTGAGGGGAGACATGATAGCACTCTTCAAATACTTAAAAGGTTGTCACACAGAGGAGGGCCAGGATCTCTTCTCGATCCTCCCAGAGTGCAGGACACAGAATAACGGACTCAAGTTAAAGGAAGCCAGATTCCGGCTGGACATCAGGAAAAACTTCCTGACCGTTAGAGCAGTACGACAATGGAACCAAATGACCTCGGGATGACCTGGGCTCTCCCACACTAGAGGCCTTCAAGAGGCAGCTGGACAACCACCTGTCAGGGATGCTTTAGGGTGGATTCCTGCACTGAGCAGGGGGTTGGACTGGATGGCCTTAGAGGCCCCTTCCAACTCTGGTATTCTATGATTCTATGACCGCTAGGGCCCTTTTGTCTTCAGCCATCTTCCGCGTGGAATCCCTCCATCTTTCCACCTTCCACCTGGGAGTGCCCCTCTTATTCCTGTGTCTGTCCCCAGCCCTTCCCGTCAGTGAGGGCATGCAGTCAGCCCCCGGGGGAGGTTTTCTCCTCTTAGTGAAAACCACTCGCTACACTGGCCAGCATTCCACTGTGGATGCTTCCCTACCCACTCCCTGAGCTACGATATGGACCCAGGGAGCAGCATTAATTGGGGAATTGAACTCCGGTGGTTCGTTTTATCAGCACTGCTGTGCTCACGGGACGCTCCAGTTAGCCACAGTGAAGTCTCGATGCAGACACGGGGATTGGACGCGAGAGGGCGCCAGAGAGCCTTAAGAAGCGCATTTAATTGCTAGGTCCCCGGGGCAGGGCTTGTGCGCAGCCCTCCTCCAGACTTGCGTTTGGGTGAGAGGCGGCGGCGTTGAGAGGAGGGCAGGGGAGTTGCTCTGTCTGTGTCTCAAGGTCCTGGATTGATTCCACAGAGAACTGAGTGTCCATTAGTAGCAAGATAAGGTGTTTTTTCCTCAGCTTGTCATGCAGGGCAAGGGGCAATTTTCAAGGGTGTGTGTGTGTATGTGTAGCTGGAAAGGGGAGGGTTAACTTTCCTCTTCCCACATGCTACTGCTACCACCACCCCCTCCTCCCCCCAAAAAACACAACTTCCCCTGTGTGGTAATTAAATTGAGGGGGGCAAAACCTTTCAGCAGGTGTCATTTGTATATATGGAGAACCTGGTGAAATTTCCTCTTCATCACACCAGTTAAAGCTGCAGGAGCTATACTAGAGTGACCAGATACAAAAGAGGGCAGGGCTCCTGCAGCTTTAACTGTTGTGATGAAGAGGAAATTTCACCAGGTTCCCCATATCTACAAATGACACCTGCTGAAATTTCCTTTTCAATACAACTGTTAAAGATACAAGAGCCCTGTCTTCCTTTTCAGAGGGTCACTCTAGACAACTGTTGGGGCTCAGCACAAGCTCCATGTAGAGTTTTCAAAAACGCTTTCAAAGTGTTTTATCCTACTTGGTGTAGAACTGGCCTCCAACCCATGGATTTCGCAGGGGACTGTCTTTTCCTGACTCACATGGATTCCGTGGACTTGCACGCAGCTTGCTTTAAAAAAACAACAACACGTCCAGGAATTCCATGCAAATTTAGTTATAGAAAAATACATATTAAAAAAAAAAAAAACACCAGGCAAAAATGAACATTTCCCCATGTGTATGGCCTGGAGGCTGGCAAACCATGGCTGCCCGCAAAGGCTTCTGGGTGAATGGCTGCTTCTGCCTTTAAGCTAGCAAACTGTTATTTTCCATCTGTACCAGTCAGCGACATTCCTTTCAGTTATGGGAAAGGTGGGTCAAAAGACAGGTGAACTCATGAAAGCATCAAGTGTCTTATCTGGAGGCTCTAAGGAGCTGACATCCCAAGGTGGTTCAGTGGAAAAGCTGGCCAGAACCCTCTTAGAAACCCAATTAGTGGGTCTTGCCCATGCCAAAGAAATGCCAAGTAATGTTTTGTTGATCACAACTAGGTACACTTATGCTATAGATTCCTATGATGAGAAGAACTGCTTTGCTATTAGTAGCCTATGCAATCCATCACTTATAGAATTATAGAATAGCAGAGTTGGAAGGGGCCTACAAGGCCATTGAGTCCAACCCCCTGCTCAGTGCAGGAATCTACCCTAAAACATCCCTGACAGAGGGTTGTCCAGCTGCCTCTTGAAGGCCTCGAGTGTGGGAGAGCCCACAACCTCACCAAGCAACTGATTCCATTGTCATACTGCTCTAACAGTCAGGAAGTTTTTCCTGATGTCCAGCTGGAATCTGGCTTCCTTTCGCTTGAGCCCGTTATTCCGTGTCCTGCACTCTGGGAGGATCGAGAAGAGATCCTGGCCCTCCTCTGTGTGACAACCTTTTAAGTATTTGAAGAGTGCTATCATGTCTCCCCTCCATCTCCTCTTCTCCAGGCTAAACATGCCCAGTTCTTTCAATCTCTCTTCATAGGGCTTTGTTTCCAGACCCCTGATCATCCTGGTCGCCCTCCTCTGAACCCCCTCCACCTTGTCTGCATCCTTCTTGAATTGTGGAGCCCAGAACTGGACACAATACTCTAGATGAGGCCTAACCAGGGCTGAATAGAGAGGAACCAGGACCTCACGTGATTTGGAAGCTATACTTCTATTAATGCAGCCCAAAACAGCATTTGCCTTTCTTGCAGCCGTATCGCACTGTTGGCTCATATGCAGCTTGTGATCTACAACAATCCCAAGATACTTCTCATTTGCTTAACTTGCTTAACTTGGCAGCAATGCCAAGTTCAGTTATGCTCTAATTGTTCTTGTGCCCAGGGTAGGGGGTCCAGATTTTGCCGAACAGTCTTTTGTGCAGGAAGCTTTTGCAGTCTCGTCCACTTTTATTGGGATATGTGTAATATGCTAATAAATTAGTCTCCTTGTAAGCAAACCTGTGAGTCTGACTACTTTGTCTCCTTGGCAACCCTGAAACAACCTGAAGCTCACAGCTGGAGCTAGACGGACTGGAACATCATGTCAGTGACCCTTGTGTTCCCGATGGGAAAGGTACCCTCTGCTCTCGTCTTCTGTACAGAATCCCAGCCAGAAGTGGATCAAAAAGCAAGGAGCTCTCCGCCGCTGCGCCAGTGGTGCGTGCATACTGCTCCCCGATGCGATAATTCCCCCCAATGCAGTGTTCTGATTGTGCACCCCAATTCTCCAAGCTGCAAGAAGGCTCAGGGGTGCAGCACTCACCTGGGTTGGGCTTCCTTTCCAATTTTACAGTCCTTAGAAGCTTATTGGCATTGTGTGACATGGGTGTTTATTTTCAAATGTGCAAGTTCGTCTCGGGTCGAGGAGTGGCTTTAAACACCCCAGAAGGCTTGCCAAATCTGCTGCTCTCCTGTCAGATCTCTAGGGAGACAGGCAGAACTCTCTGACCCTCTCCTGTGTCCCTATGCTGATTGGGGATAATGGGAGTTGTAGTCTTAACACATCTGGAAGGCTGTCCTTTCATAACCAGATTTGTAATCTGCCTTTCCACTGGGATTACCTACGGTGTTTAGATGCCGGAAGGGTGGGGAGGTACCCCATTCAGATATTTCCTGGCTACTGAGAAGACTTCTAGCCTTCTATTGGGCTCCCTTGGCAATGAATCACTTCAAATTCACTTCCCCGTGGACGTGCCTGGGCCAGACCTCTTGGGCAGATTTGCACGATCAAACAGTCACACGCCACAGTGGGCTGCGGTGTGTGCTTGTGGCCATTTGGGTTATTCTAGCCGCAACTGTGGCTTGTCGTGTTCTCTGAACCTGGGTGGGTGGGTGGGTTGTACAAGGGATAAACAACCCTCGCATGGCCCGTGGCTTATTTTCGGGTTATGTAAGGGTTGTTTAACTCTTGCACAACTCACCCCCGGTGGGTTCAGGAAACATGACAAGCTGCAATTGCAGCTTGAATATTCAAATTCTCTCCAGCGCACGCTGCAACCTATCATGGGTTAAATAAGGTCCGGTGGGCTGCAGCGATTGATTCTAAGATCTGATTTGCACAAACAGTAGAAGGGGTCCCCAGGTGGTCATAGTCCAACCCCGATCCTGTAACAGTCTTGAGCTCACAAACTAAGAGGTCAGGAGCAGGCCATGCAATGGGAAGGAGGGCGTGCAAGTGGTTACATGCGCCACGCAAAACCTAACGACAACTCGTTTAGAAGTTGCTGTTGGCTGCAAGCCAAAAAGCAGTACTTTCTTACTTATTTTTCTTTAAAATGTTTCTAAACTGTTCTTCATCCAAACAGGTCCTAGGGCAGCGTACAAGGCATGAAAATTCATAATCACAAGTGTGGTACTATAAAAGCAACTCAAATAACACCATACCTACGATAAAACCAAGAGGTCACAAACCATCAAACTATACAACAAGCAGAGTCAACGCAGACAATCGAAATGCCCGAGCAACTAAAAACGTCTTGACCTGGGCGCCGTGAAGATTGTAATGCCCTTCAGAAGATATGTATTCCCATCTTTTTAAAGATAATTTCAGGGCAGCTCACAACAAGATCGAAACAAATAAAGAGATGCAACCCTATGCATGTTTAGACAGGAAAAAGTCCCACAACTCCCTGCATTCCCTAGCCGGCCACACATATTAAAAATGCAACACATACCAAAATCGAGCTACCATCACAGAACCAGCAGTTAAACAGAGAGAATATATATATATGCATGCAAGCAATCTGGTGCCCTCTAAATCTGGTGGACCACAACCCCCAACATCCCCAGCCAGCACAGGCAAGCTGGCTTGGGGATGTTGGGAGTTGTAGTCCCACAACACATCTGGAGGGCACCAGGCCAGAGAAGCCTGGTTAAAACTTAAATCAGCAATGCAAGTGCTAATCACCGTTACACGCCTGGGCAAATCAAACCAGATGCCTGGAAGCTGCTGTAGGAAGCCTCCTTTATTACCATGTTGTTGCTTACAAGGTCTGCAGTCAGGGAAGGCTTCCAGGATCCACTGGATCTCTGCCAAAGGCAAGTTGGAAAACAGCAACAAGCCGAAGCAGGACGACACCAGCTGGAGGCAAAGGCGGAAAGGACCCCAGTTCAGGGGTGCCAGAAACTCCGGCCAAATCCGGCCCACCTGGGGCTCCCCAGAAGACCACAGCCCGTTTCTCTGACCGCTGACCGTTTGATGGCTTCTGGGATTTTGCATGGCTTCCCTGCCCCCCCCCTTTTCTGAAATATTGAAATGCCTCTCCTAAGGCTGGCAGTGAGTTAAAACATCCTGGTATCTTGGGCTCCACCCCCAAATTCTCTTCAGCCACTGGAATGCGGCTCCCAAGAGCGTCTCTGAAATGGAATTTGGCCCTCAGAAGCCAAATCTGCTAGTCCATTGGGATGCTTTGTTGTGATGGATGCAGTTGCTGGGAGTGGGATGGGCGAAGTTCTTCATAGAGCGCACAGGTCAACTGTGGAACTCACTACCACAAGATGTACTGATGGACACTAACTTGGACGGCTTTAAAAGGGGGTTGAATAAATTTCTGGAGGAGAAGGCTATCAAAGGCTACTAGCCCTGACAGCAAGGTGCTGCCTCCAGTACCCAGTTCAATATTGTTCCCCGCGTCAATTCAGAGGGAGAATCCTAGAAGAGCAGAGTCGGAAGGGGCCTACAAGGCCATCGAGTCCAACCCCCTGCTCAATGCAGGAATCCAGCCTAAAGCATCCCTGACAGATGGTTGTCCAGAGGCAGGTAAGAAATAATAATAATAATAATAATAATAATAATAATAATAATAATAATAATAATTACCCGAGGCTGTAAGCCTGTGTGCACCAGATGTTGGGGAACATGGGTGGGAGGGTGCTGTTGCACCATGTCCTGCTTAGGGGTCCCTGCTGATGGCTGGTTGGCCACTATGTGAACAGAGGGCTGGACCGGATGGATCCTCAGGGCTCTTCTTAGGCTCTCGTTAGTTTGAACTAAATGGTGCCTTAAGCTCAATAGAAATTGGACTAGACTTCTGACCCAGCCAAGCTTCTCCAGCGTGGATTCTTAATCACCTAGCCCCCCCACCCCCTGCCTTCTAGCAACACTCCCCGGACTGTCCTAGAAGGGTCCCGTCTTCTACGTCACGGACTTTTACTTGCCATCTTTGCAGATGCATCACATCCACAGCTCAACAGCACCAACTGATAAACCAATGAAGCCAAAATCTTTCCTTCGTCAGCCCCAGCTGCTAACAAAAGTATTCCTTTTCGCCCCTAAATATGTGTGTGGATGACCTTACATGTACGACCAAATTACTACGTGTCCCTAAGAGCCTGAGTGATGTAGCGGTTGGAGCGGGACAATGCCCAGGGAAACTAGATGGACTCTTGGCCTGATGCAGCCCGGCTGTCCTTGCGCTCTTGCACCATTTGCTGGGGAACATGGGCAGGAGGGTGCTGTGGCACTCATCTTGAAGAATCCCCACTTGGGCATCTGGCTGGACGGGGGAGGCGCCTGATGCTGGACGGGGGAGGCCTTGGGTCTGACCCAGCGCCGGGCAGGCCAGGGCCCACCTGCCCCCTCCCTCCCTCTCTCCGGAGCTGCAGGCGGGCTTCGTAGAGGAGAGCCGCACGCAGGAAAATCAGTGCGCCGCCGAGCCCTTAAGTGGATCGTGTTCGCCATCTACTGGAATGCTGCAACACCCCCCCCCCCCCCAACTACTGCGTGAGCACCCGTGACTTTCCGGCGTCCCTTGTATAAACAAACAAACAAGGCAAGAACTTCGAAGTGCCCCCCTCCCTTTCCCAGGGCCAGGCGCGGGAGGAGGAGTGCCCGAGCCTAGTCCCTCTTCGGGCGGCTGGAACAGAGAGATGGGGGGGGGGGGGCGGTGGCCGGCCGGCCTGCCCGCCCTGCGGCCCCTTCGCCCGCGGGGGGGTGGGGGGCCTGGGCCTTGGGGCGGGGTGACCGCGCGGAGGCCAAAGCGGCGCCGGCTGGGCCCGGCCCTGGGGCGCACGAGGCGCCTTTTCGGCCGGGTCCCCCCCCCCCCGCCGCTCCTCGCCCGCGGGGACGTCTCCTCCCAGCCTTCCCCGGCGCGGAGGCAGGAGGAGGGGGAGGGAGGGAGGAAGGAGCCCCGGCGGCGGAGGAAGAGGAGGCTCCGCGCCGCCGTCGCCGCTGCCCCTTCGGCTGCCGGGGAAGAGGCGAGCCCGGCGGAAGAGGCTCCGCGCTCCGGCGCAGCCCCGGCGGGTGGGCGAAGAGCCCTTGGCGGGGCAGGACGCGGCTCGGCCGCTCGCCAGTAAGTCCCGCGGCGGCGGCGGCGGCGGGTCGCTTTCCTTTCTCTCCCTCCCTGTGGGCTTGGCAGCGCAGGCAGGAGCGCCCCGGGGCAGCGCGCCAGCGCGCGCCCTTCTCTCCCCTGCCCGAGGGAGCTGCACCGGTGGGCTCTCCGCCTGCGACGGCGCGCAGGAGGCGCCAGCGGCAGGCAGCGCCAGGCGCGGGGGCGAGGGGCGTGGTGGTGGCGGTGGCGGTGGTCTGGCGGCACCTTCAGGCGTCCTCGACGGGGTTGCCGGCCGGCCCGTCCCGCCCGGCTCCAGGAGGCTTGCAGCGCAGCCTTCCAGCCCGGTAAGGTCCGCTGTGGCGGGAGGGTCGGGGAGGGGCGCCGCCGGGGCCGTTGCTGCCCTCGCTTGGCTGCGGCGCACGTGCGTGCGCGGGCGGGCGGAGACGGCCGCGGGGCAAACGCTGGAGCCCGCAGGCGGGGAAAGGCGCGGAGGCTCCGCCGCGGTGGCGGTTCTGCGCAAGGGGCGCGGGCGGCCGGGCGAGGCGGTGCGGGAGCGGAGCGGAGCGGAGCGAGCCGGACCGGCGCTGGAGCGCGGGGCGCTCGGGGAGCCGTCCGAGGAGCGCGACGAGGCACCTGGGGCACCTGCTGCTGATACGGTGTTGTCTTTGCGCACCGCTTGCTGGGGATCCCAGCCGGGAGGGTGCTGTTGCGCTGGTGCCCTGCTTCCGTGGGCCCAGGGCCGGGGCCAGACTATTTTGCGCCCTAGGCAAGGCGAGCTACTTGCACCGCCACCCGCACCCAAATTGCCCGAAGTCTGAACGTGTGCGCGGAGTGGAGAGCTGGGAGGGGCTCACTTCGATTTGGGACTGAGCCGTCTGGAAATCACCAGGACTTACGGCGTTGGATCCACTCCACACGTCTACTCAGGGGAATAAGGCTTCCGAGTAAGGAGGCAAAGGCGGATCAGGCCGCACTGGTGCCTCCCGGTGCAACGCTTTCTCGGATGCCTGTTGATCCATGTGCGCTGGATCGGGAAGCAGGAGAGTTTGCCTTGCGAGGAGTCCACAAGTCACTAGCTTTCCTGGGGAAAGGGAGTCCCGCACTGCCTGGACATCGTGGCCTGTTTGAGGAGAGAGGGGAGGTGACCCGGTGCCCTTTCCTCTGGAGTAAGGCAGAGGCTGGCTTGGGCCAGGGTCGAGCTTGCCACGTGCTTTTTCTCCTTCGCAGCTCTAGGAGGGCGGCTTCTGGGCAGCTAGAGCGGCTCTGGGAGGGCGGCTTCCAGGCGGAAGTTTGAACGTGGAGCCGTCCCCCCACCCCAGTGTCCCTGGCTTCGCTTTGGCTGGGCGGGCGTGGGGCGCCACCTCGCCCGCCCAGGCCCAGCTGAATCCTTGGGCTGGGCCGGCCCGGCTCACAGCCAACAACATGAGTGCTGCACAGCACCCAGCGCCCCTCTTAGCTTGGCGCTCTAGGGTAGCACCGGCCCTGCGTGGGCCTCGCCTTGGGCATCTGGTTGGCCCCTGTGAGAACAGAATGCTGGACCAAACGTGCCTTTGCTCTGCTCAGCATGGATCTTCGTATGTTAATATTTTTTCTGTACCCAGAGCAACTAGCACCCTCCTTCCTTCCTTTTTTTTTATTTGTAATTTTTTATTTTTTAATACATCCAAACAATACACAATACAGTATAAAACAATACCCCATAATACACATAATAAAAAGTAAACAATTTAATAAACATATATTCTAACTTAATTCCCTTTAGCATAATCATAATTAACATAAGTGTGCTCCCTCCAAACATGGGATCTTATTCATGTTTCCAAAATCTCATTACTTCCTCTGGAGGTGTTTTCCCTCTCCCTTTTAATAGTACAAATTCTAAAAACTGTTTCCATATTCCTTCAAAATCATTCGTTTTTACCATTCCTCTTCTAACTTTTATGTTACATGTTAATTTATCGTTAATAGCAATATCCCATATTTCTTTGTACCAATCTTCTATATGATAATCTCCTTGAACCTTCCAGTTCCTAGATATCATTAATCTTGCTGCTGTCAACAAATTCATTATCAATTCTTTTGTCTCTTGATTACATTTCAATTCTCCATAGACTGATAACAGTGCCACTATAGGTGTCTCTTCAATCTCCATTCCTAAAATTTCTTTTATCTCTTTAAACACCATTTTTGTACAAATTCACATAGCACCTTCCTTCCTTCCTTCCTTCCTTCCTTCCTTTTTTAAGAAGAGAGACTCCCATGATGCTGATTTCTGCTGGACAGCTAAGGCTGCAAACTTTAAGCATAAGCACCCTTAACCACGGCTTCCATCCCGTTGAGCTCGGTGTAAACGTGCTGTGGTTTGCGCTGTGCGTTAAAGGTTTAATCACAGAGCGAACTCTTCCCCTTGTTCAGTCCTTTGCCCTGATAGTCGGCAAAGACTATAGACTTGGTTGCCCGCCAGTTCCAGAGGCTGCTGAAGTGGGAACAGGATGGGAACGTGGCGCATGCTTTTGCACGTCCATGCGTGAACTGGACCTTGGAGGCTCGTGTGTTGGCATCTCCTTGGCACCGGCTGTGGCTGAGGGAAACGAGGCTGCCAAATCTGCAGGCAGGGCAGGAGCCAAAACTTGTGCCTTGCGTTGTCGCAGCGGATCCCAGGATGCACGTCTTGGCTCGCGTGTTCCAGCGGTCCTGGGCATTGGTGCAGAACGAAAGATGGGCGCTTTCTGCTCTGTGTGCTGGGACATTTCTTATTGCATGTGGCCACTGGACGTGGGCAACCATTGCTGGCGGCAAGAGCGGGAGAGATAGATGTAGCCCATCCGGCATCACGCAGTTGAGAAGCTCAGGCCCTGTTGAGGCAGATGCCGGCACCCATGCCCCACCACACATAAGAATGGAAGAAGAGCCCTGCTGGATCAGACCGAGGGTCCAGATGGACCCTTGCTCTGATCCAGCCTCTGGGCACTTCTTACGTTCTTGTGATGTGTTTGGGTGTCAGTCCAGCCGGCCCTCCCCCTTATCTCTCTGTCATGTCCCAGCTACTGGGTAGACATGTCTCACCAAGGTTCACACAGTGGCCAGCAAGCAGTCAGCCAAGGACCAACAAAGCAGGACACAGTGCAACAGCACCCTCCCACCCATGTTCCCCAGCAACTGGTGCACCCAGGCTTACTGCCTCGAATACTGGAGGTAATACCCAACCGTCAGGGCTAGGAGCCATTGATAGCCTTCGCCTCCAGGAATTGATCCAACCCCCTTTTAAAGCCATCCAAATTGGTGGCCATCATTATCATAGAATCATAGAATAGCAGAGTTGGAAGGGGTCTACAAGGCCATTGAGTCCAACCCCCTGCTCAGTGCAGGAATCCACCCTTAAGCATCCCTGACAGAGGGTTGTCCAGCTGCCCCTTGAAGGCCTCTAGTGTGGGAGAGCCCACCACCTCCCTACCATATCTTGTGGTAGTGAATTCCATAATTTAACTATGCGCTGTGTGAAGAAGTACTTCCTTTTATTTGTCCTGGATCTCCACCAACTTCATGGGATGACCCCATTGGGTTCTAGTATTTTGAGAGAGGGAGAAAAATGTCTCCCTGTCCACATTCTCCATACCATGCCTCATTTTGTACACCTCTATCATGTCTCCCCTTAGCCTTCTTTTTTTCAAGCTAAACAATCCCAGGGTCTCTTCTCGATCCTCTTAGAGTGCAGGACACGGAATAACGGGCTCAAGTTAAAGGAAGCCAGATTCCAGCTGGACATCAGGAAAAACTTCCTGATTGTTAGAGCAGTACGACAATGGAACCAGTTCCCTAGGGAGGTGGTGGGCTCTCCCACCCTAGAGGCCTTCAAGAGGCAGCTGGACAAGCATCTGTCAGGGATGCTTTAGGGTGGATTCCTGCATCGAGCAGGGGGTTGGACTCGATTTTTTTATTTTATTTATTTATTTAAGGATTTTTATGCCGCCATTCAGCCAAAAAAGGCTCTCACGGTGGCTTACAAAAGTATTTCTTGACAGTCCCTGCCCACAGGCTTACAATCTAAAAGACAAGACACAAAAGGAAAGGGGATTGGGAGGGAGGAGGAGGAGGGGGAAAAGGAAAGCAAATTCAGGCACTACAATCTTAGTTGCAAAGTTCAGCAGTGATAGTTGGTAGCAGGAGGGAGGGGGCTCTCAGCTGGAGCTGGACCCAGGCACGGTGGAGAGGTGCCTGGCTGCTGCTTCCTCCCTCACTGGTGGCCTCTCCAGAGACAGTTGGTAGCAGGAGGGAGGGGGCCTTGTAGGCCCCTTCCAACTCTGCTATGCTGTGATTCTATTCTATGATTCTATGATGTAACCTTCCCTCATTGGGGAGATGCTTCAGCCCCTTGATTATTTTAGTTGCCCTTTCCTGCACTTTTTCTAGTTCTATAATATCCTTTTTTAAGTGTGGTGACCAGAACTGTACACAGAATTCTAACCGTGGTCGCACCATAGATTTGAATAAGGGCAGTATTGATACTGGCCCTTTTATTCTCAATTCCTTTTCTTATAATTCCTAACATGGAGTTTGCCTTCTTTACAGCGGCCGCACACTGGGTGGACATTTCCATGGAGCTGTCCACCACAATCCCAAGACCTCTTTCTTGTTTGGTCACTGTCAGCTCAGATCTATCCCATTAGGTTATACTTGAAGTTGGGTTTTTTGCCCCAACGTGCATCACCTTACACTTGCTTACATTGAATCGCACCCACCCTCCCAGCTTTGGGAGATCCCTTTGGAGCTCCTCACAATCCCTTTGTGTTTTAACAACCAACTTAAATAATTTGGTGTCATCAGCAAACTTGGCTACTTTTCCTGCTCACTCCTAATTCCAGGTCATTTATGAACAAGTTGAAAAGAATTGGTTTTGGGCTCCCTTCTTTACTCCCTTTGGACATTCTAGCGTGCTCTTTTATGAGCCTGGATGAATCGGCGTCTGTTCCTCTTGCCAGAATGGGCGGATCTTCAGGGCCAGCACCCGTTCTGGTCATGCTCTGCTGTGTTCCCTACGTTTGGCTCTCGGGGAAGACTCTGATGTCTTCGTGGATAGCTTATTCCAACCAGTTTGGCCTTCCTGGTCACGTGGTGCTGTGGGGAGTGGCTTGGTGAACCTGCTAGTGTATACGGTAGAGAGAAATTCCCTCTGTTGACCTCTCCTTTGGATTGTGACAGCCTTGGGATTAGGTGTGTGCATGAGTGTGCGTGCGTGTGTGTGCGCATGTTGTGTGCACAGGTCCATGGTAGAGTGCCGGCTCTGCATGTAGAATGACCCTGGTCTGATCCTTGGAATGTACAGTTCAAAGGTGTTGGAAAGGCTTTAGGACCCATTGCCAGTCACAATAGAACCACCTTCCCCAACCTGGTGCTCTCCAGATGTGTTGATCTACAGCTCTACAAATCGCCTAGCCAGGGAGTTGCAGGGGGGCCTTCCTCGGTGACCCTACCTTTCTGCCTTTCTGCCCTGCCCCATTCACGGCCTTTTATGGGTGTGTGTGTGTTTGTGTGAGCGCATGTCCAGATGTTGTCATCTCTGCCCATTTGTCATCCGCTCATGTTTCCCCACTGCTTCTTCCACCTTTCTTCTTTCCGGCATAAAATCTGCTAAGGAGGAAAAGACAGAATACGAGCGCAGCACCTTTGGGTTGGTAATGCAAAGGGCCCTATGGAAGCACCCGAGGTCTTAAGATGGAACTTGGGAGATAGTAGTGCCTTAGGCTCTCCTGAGCGCTACCCAGAGTTCAGGTTGCACCTAGGACTGTATCTAGGACTGCTGGGGTGAAGAAAATGGGGCAGAAAAAGTTGCCTCACCCTGTGTCACACGCTTGGTCCATCTAGCTCAATGCTGCTGACACTGACTGGCAGCAATGGCTCTCCCAGGGTTTCAGGCAGGATTCTTTCCCAAATCGGACTCTGGGTCTATCTAGCCCAGTGCTGCTGACACTGACTGGCAGCAATGGCTCTCCCAGGGTTTCAGGCAGGATTCTTTCTCAAATCAGACTCTGGGTCTATCTAGCTCAGTGCCGCTGACACTGACTGGCAGCAGTGGCTCTCCTAGGGGTTCAGGCAGGATTCTTTCTCGAATCAGACTCTGGGTCCATCTAGCCCAGTACTGCTGACACTGACTGGCAGTAATGGCTCTCCCAGGGTTTCAGGCAGGATTCTTTACCGAATCGGACTCTGGGTCTATCTAGCCCAGTACTGCTGACACTGACTGGCAGCAATGGCTCTCCCAGGGTTTCAGGCAGGATTCTTTCCCGAATCGGACTCTGGGTCTATCTAGCTCAGTGCTGCTGACACTGACTGGCAGCAATGGCTCTCCCAGGGGTTCAGGCAGGATTCTTTCCCGAATTGGACTCTGGGTCTATCTAGCCCAGTGCTGCTGACACTGACTGGCAGCAGTGGCTCTCCCAGGGTTTCAGGCAGGATTCTTTACCGAATCGGACTCTGGGTCTGTCTAGCCCAGTACTGCTGACACTGACTGCCAGCAATGGCTCTCCCAGGGTTTCAGGCAGGATTCTTTCCCGAATCGGACTCTGGGTCTATCTAGCCCAGTGCTGCTGACACTGACAGGCAGCAATGGCTCTCCTAGGGTTTCAGGCAGGATTCTTTCCCGAATCGGACTCTGGGTCCTTCTAGCCCAGTATTGCTGACACTGACAGGCAGCAACACGTCTCCAGGGTTTCCCCAGCCCTACTAGGAGATGCCAGGGGATGCACACCCTGCATGCACAGCAGTGGCTCTTCTGCCTCTGAGCCACGGTCCCTCATTCTGAACCACAGCCACTGGTTGATCCCCCATTTTTGAAAATATAACATTCAGCTGTTCCTTGGATCTGTCTACATCCTTAGGAAATTGCTGTGAACCGCCCAGAGAGCTTTGGCTATTGGGCGGTATAAAAACATAGTAAATGAAGAAATACCGTTTCTTAGTAGGTGGGAAATAACTTCATCCTCCACCCGGAAGCCGGGTCCTTCCTTCCTTCCTTGCGTTAACTTTTTTGCACTGACAAAATTTATTTATTCAAGGCATTGATATCCAGCCCTTCAAACAAATATATCCCAGGGCAGTTCACAATAAGAACTTACAATCAAATGCAATGACATAATTAAAAGACTACAGAAAACCCCAATTAGGACAGTGCCTTGACCACTGTCTTCCTTAGGTGAGTCTAATGCTGTGGTTCTCTGAGGTCAGCATATCAGGCACAAGCAGATTAATAACAGAGATCTTTAAATACTCTCGTTGGTTCAGAGAGACACGTTGATGCACATTTACCCTGATTGGTCCATTGAACAGCTGCTTTAAAGAACTATGATTCACTTGGCTGTGTTCCTTGTTACATATCGTGTTAAATCATATTCACGAATTGTGGGGAGGAAGTTGGCGTTTAAAAATAAGGAATGAGAACACACTTCTGGCATTGCAGCTGGACCGCCATCTGCCAGGGATGCTTTAAGGTGGAATCCTGCACTGAGCAGGGGGTTCGACTTGATGGCCTTAGAGGCCCTTTTCCAGCTCTACTGTTTTATTTATTTATTTATTACACTTATATACTGTCCCCATAGCCAGGGCTCTCTGGGCGGTTTACATAAATTCTAAAATTGAGATAAAAACAAGTATACAAAATTTAAAATTTTAAAACACAGAACATATACACATAAGGCATTAAAAACCGTTAAAAAACTAAACATGTGGGTGATTAAGATGTGCCGCCATATGCCTGGGCAAAGAGGAAAGTCTTAACCTGGCGCAGGAAAGATAGCGTTGGTGCCAGGCGAGCCTCATCAGGGAGCGTTCCATAGTCTGGGGGCCACCACCGAAAAGGCCCCGTCCCTCGTTGCCACACTCCAAGCCTCTCTCGGAGTAGGCACCTGGAGAAGGACGTTAGATGTTGAACGTAGTGACCGGGTATATTCACGTCGGGAGAGGCGTTCCGTCAGGTATTGTGGTCCCAAGCTGTGTAAGGCTTTATAGGCCAAAACCAGCACCTTGAATTGGGCTCGAAAACATACAGGCAGCCAGTGCAAGCGGACCAGAGCAGGTGTTATATGGTTGAACCTTCTGGTTCCCGAAATCAATCTGGCCGCTGTGTTTTGCACGAGCTGCAGCTTCCGAACCGTCTTCAAAGGCAGCCCTACGTAGAGGGCATCTATGATTCCATGATTCTCCCTCTTTCAGAAACCAGCTCTGAGAAACTAGCCGAAAGCTGCAAATGCTGCCTGTTCCTTTGACTGTCCCATTTCCCAGTGAGCTCTTGGACAAAGGTGCCCGGTGGGGTGGCTGCAAAGCACTCTGCCCAGAGGGGCCACCCTGCCGTCCCAAGTGTCTCCTCCCAGGGAGGAAGGTCCAGAGGCAAAGGAAGAAACAAGGGCAGCATTATCTGGGTCTGATGGCCGGAGCTCGGTCAAAGGAATCTGGACGGCTGCCTCTCGCGATGCTCAGGGCAGGATTGGCTCACAGCCAGGGAATTCTCAAAAGCCACAGCGATGTCAAGGCCTGGTGTATTTATAGCAAGCGAGGACAAAGGCCGGACCTCTAAGCGCAGCAGAATGAGGGGGGAAGACCCTTACGGGGGCAGAGCCTTTCCCTCTGTTTTGTAATTCAGTGGAGAATATCTTTTTGTGGCCTTCCAGTGCTAGGACGGGTCTTCAGTCGGAGTGTCAGCTCTTGGGGTGGTTTTGGATTTCCCTTTTTGTGATAGAGGTGTACAAAATTATGCACGATATGGAAAATGTGGACAGGGAAGCATTTTTCTCCCTCTCTCAAAATACTAGAACCCAATGGGGTCATCCCCTGAAGCTGATGGGTGGGAGATCCAGGACAAATAAGAGGAAATGCTTCTTCACACAGTGCATAGTTTAATTATGGAACTCACCACCACAGGATGTGGTGATGGCCACCAATCTGGATGGCTTTAAAAGGGGGTTGGATAGATTCCTGGAGGTGAAGGCTATCCATGGCTACTAGCCCTGATGGTTGTGTGCTGTCTCCAGTATTCGGGGCAGTAAGCCTGTGTGCACCAGTTGTTGGGGAACATGGGCGGGAAGGTGCTGTTGCACCATGTCCTGCTTGATCATCCCAGGCCGAGGGCTGGTTGGGGGGAATGTGCATTTTTGACCAGTGGGTTTTTTAAACTTTAATTTTGCATATGTTTATATGACTAAATTTGCATAAAATTCCAGAAGGAAAGAAAGAACCCCTCTGGAATCTGTGTGACTCCAGAAAAACCAATTTGCTGCAGAATCCACGGGTTGTGTTAATAGAAATCAGAACTTCATTTGGTGCCATAGCAGATTTCTTCAGCATTCTTAGCCAGGGTGCAAGTGGTCCTCATGAATACTGGCTATGAAATGTTTGCCCAAGTGAAACAATCTTCTTTCTAAACAGGCAGTAAGCCTATATACATCAGTTGCTGGGGAACATGGGCGGGAGGGTGCTGTTGCACCATGTCCTGCTTGTTGGTCCCTAGTTGGCAACTGGTTGAACACTGTGTGAACAGAGTGCTGGGCTAGATGGACCCTTGGTCTGTTCCAGCATCCGGGCACGTCTTACGTTCTTGTGATGTGTTTGGGTGTCAGTCCAGCCGGCCCTCCCCCTTATTTCTCTGTCGTGATCCCAGCTACTGGGTGGACATGTCTCACCAAGGCTTGTGTAGAAGGGTTGCATTCTTTAGCATTTCCTCCACAAAGCACACCGCCCTGCAAAGAAAATGAAAATAGCCTGTCCAGAGGGGAGGCAGGGCTGAACTTGCTTCTCTCTAGCACGGCCCCTTCTGAACGCGTAAATCCGGAGCTTCAGATCTGAGAGATGCAGGTCTTTCTGTGGGCCATCAAATCTGCCAGTGGAAATTTACTGCTGGGAATTCTCTGGCAGGCCCGGGGCCAAGCAATAAATGGGCTAGCCAAAAAAGCACAGAGAGAGAGAGAGGAAGAAACAGAATTCTTTAGTTGATGCTGTGCCGTTTTGGGGAGGTTGGGAAGAAGGGAAGCAAGGACGGGTTAAGGTGACTGGAATTGGGTTTGAGAATTTTTGGAGGTGGGTGAGAGAGCCCAGGACTCACGGAAGCCATGACCGAATATAAATACGTTTGCCCAACAGAGGAGGGACATTGAGGGGAGATGTAGAATTCATGAATCGGACCCCCCCGCCTCCCCCCAGGAGCGAGTCAGGGGCAGTTTATAAATATAAATGGGGGTGATGTATTGCTAACTGGATTAATATATATATATATATATATATATATATATATATATATATTTCTAGAGTGCATCAGAACAGGGCTAAAAAGAGCAGGTGGGGATAGGGTTGTTGGGAGGAAGGCCGGTCGGCCGGTTGCTAGGGAGCCATTGGATGGTCCTGGAAGCAGACCCCTTTCCGTGGCCTCAGGCAGGGTGGGATGTGGGTGGCATAGCTGGAGGAGGGCAAAAGCTAAGGGCAAATATGCCAGGCAGGACTCTGGGGGGTTGGGGGCAAAGGAGATGGAGGAATAAGCCTTTAGCACTTCCCAAGATCTAAGCAGGAGCTGCAGGCCTGCTTTCCAGACGGCGCTTCATGCTCCCCTTTCTAGGAATGGCAGCTGAGAGGCAGGAGACAGGGACAGCAGCAGCTTCAGGTAACACTGCAATGCCAGGGCAAGGTGGAGAGGAGGACCCTTCCCCTCCAGGTCTCCCGTCAGTGTCACAGGGCGCCCAAATTTGGGTGGAGAGTGTGTGCGTGTGTGTGTGTTTAAGGCAGAATACCAAGTTCCCTTAGGGCAGCAGGCACTGCCCTATGTACTTCCAGGTCTACCTTTAATAGAAGCATAGGATAGTAGAGTTGGAAGGGGCCTCTAAGGCCATCCAGTCCAGTTTTATGTCTCTGATGGAAAATGTTGGATTTACTGCAGCCCTGGGGTTATTTTTTTCTCACACCTTATGAGAAGTAAAGCAGGCCTGAAAGCTGAACGCAGCTGCCAGGTGAATTCTGACTGTCTCAGAGCCCAGTCCTGGAGTATGCCAGGAAATAAACCGTTCTTCTCTGCATGCGTGGAGAGTGCATTTTCCTCAGAAATGAGTAACCTTAACTTGCCCCTGTGGAGCAGGATTTCCACTGGCAGGTTTGAGCTTCTCGTGTTAAATACATTACTATTAACTTCAGACTGGATGCCGTGACGAGCGATTTCCTGCCCTCGCTGGCAGGAGCACGGCCTTTTCCTAGCTGTGCTCATGTTTTGCCCAGTTATGCGTGGGGCCGGATCTCTTTGACGGGGCTGGCCTGGGGAAAGCCAAGAGGCCTCCTGTGGGGGAGCCATTGTGGTTGTTGTGACTCATGGGCCCGGTCCTCTGGTCACTGACTCGGCACTTAACACAGAATACTCATCATAGCCGTCGGCCTGTTGCATGGTGCCGGATTTAAAAGATCACCTCCTGCCTCGTGACCCAAACACTAGCTGGGCAATCGCTGACTGAGGTCTGCGTTGCCAGAGCCTTTGCGTTAGAAACCTGGGAAGCCGCTTGGGATGATTTTATCCATCTAGCCCGCCAGTGTTATCTGCTCTTGGTAGGATCGATGGGTTTGGTTAAATCTCTTCCTTCTGCGTTTTGCTGATCTTTCATTCTCTTGCGTTCTGCTCATTGACGGAATCGGAGTTTTAAAATTAGGGATGTACTAAAGTTTCGTTCCAGTTTGCAAATGCTCACTTGCGCTAATGCGTGCTTACAAAAATGCACATTTGCGCAACTCCCCCCACCCCAAGTGAAAAACTGGCCCACAAGTCTGCAGAATTTGCGCAGCTGGGAAAAAAGCTAGTCTGATGCGCAAACTGCAGGTCAGATTCATAGAAATCCAAACTCATTTGAATCTGTGGCAGATTTCTCTCCAGGGTTGTCTCAGGGAGAGGAGGGTTTTTTCCCCCGTCGCCTGCTGAGCTCCATTTCACTGGGGATGCTGGGGGTTGGACTCAGGACTAGGGCTGTGCATGGACCCCCCCAAAACACTTCATGGCCTGATCCACAACTTTTGGATTGGACCGATCCGCTTCGGGTCGATTCGACCCTTCCCCACTCCGCTCTGCGGAGCGAGATCCGGAGGGGTGGATCGAGATTTTGCCCCCCTTCCCTACTTACTTGTCTCCACGGTGGACGGTGGAGGCAGGTAAGGGGGGCAAAATGGGGGCCAAATAAGCCCCCCTGCCCCCTTACCTGGTTCTGCCACTGTTGCCGCACAGACTGCGGTGGTGACAGAGCCAGGTAAGCCCCCTCCCCCCCCCACTTACCTGCCTCCGGCACTGGCTTCAGCTGAGGCCTCAGTTGAAGCTTGCACTGGGCCGCGACGGACACAGGTAAGCCCCCTTGCCCCCTTACCTGGCTCTGCCGCCGTTGCCGCACAGACTGCAGTGCCACTGCCGCCACCAGGTGAGCCCCCTCCCCCCTTACCTGTGTTCGGAGCTCCGGATGGAGGCGAATCGCTTCGCCTCGATCCGCAGCTCCCCCGACCCAATTCGGATCCGCCTTTGGCGGAGGCGGATCAGGTCGCTCCACTCCAGATTTGCGATCCGAATTGGAGCGGAGCTCAGCCCTACTCAGGACCTTCTGCACGTGAAGCAGGGGCTGCCCTGCCTCCTGTCGCAGCTCCCCTCTCTGGGCAGTTCAGATTAGGTCTCGTCCCAAAGAGCCCTGTTGCCCCTCTCCTTGAGCAGGCTCCCGGTTGCGCTGGGCATCGATTTCACGCTCTTCTTCCTCTCCCTTTTTGGCTTGGAGTGCGCCTCCTGCCTTCTGTCTGTGGACCACAAGATACAGAAGGCAGATTCACAGGAAGCCTGAAAAGAGCAGCTTTCCTCTAGCTCTCAAATCCAGGGTTAATGCCACACTCCCCTTTGTTCTGCCTGCTACTTCTGGGGCCTCGGAGGGGGCATTGGGTACCCTGTAATCCATCAGGGGACGCGCCCCGCCCTTGCAGGGAGAGGCTGCTGGAATCCCAGCAATTTTGCTGGGGAATGGGGAATTGTTTTCCAGCAGAACTGGGCTCCTGACAGCCCCCCGGAACAATTCTTGGGGGGGGGTCTGATGGGAGACCCCTTTGGCAAAGGGTGTGCAGGAGGGGTACTGCCCTCACGTGCTCCTTTTCTCTGCAGAATAATGGCAATTTCTGCTCAGAAACAGCTGGGCTGCCCCCGCTCCCAGTTCTTTGCAATCGACAAGCCTGCCACGCATAATCCTCATGACAATGACAGCCGGCACATTGCTGGTTGCCTGTCATGCAATAGAATCATGGAATTATAGAATCATAGAATAGTAGAGTTGGAAGGGTCCTACAAGGCCATCCACTCCAACCCCCTGTTCAATGTAGGGATCCACCTCAAAGCATCCCTGACAGATGGTTGTCCAGCTGCCTCTTGAAGGCCTCCATTGTGGGAGAGCCCATCACCTCCCTTGGTCATGGGTTTCATTGTCGTACTGCTCTAACAGCCAGGAAGTTTTTCCTGATGTCCAGCTGGAATCTGGCTTCCTTTAACTTGAGCCTGTTATTCCGTGTCCTGCACTCTGGGAGGATCGAGAAGAGATCCTGGCCCTCCTCTGTGTGGCAACCTTTCAAATATTGAAAGAGTGCTCTCATGTCTCCCCTCAGTAGATAGCAGCAGTACTTTTACAGAGGGTTTGTTGAACTTTCTGACTTCTTCACATCAGTTCCCCCTTGCCTGTTCTTGGCTTGACCTACCTTAGAGGGTTGGTGTTGTTCTCTCCGTTCTGCAGAAGTGGGCGGAGGGCAGTGTTGAGGCTGAGAAGTGTCATCGTCTCCAGTCACCTCCAAGGCTGTGGTGGAATTTGGACCTGGGGTTTCCTGATTCACACCCTGTTACCCAGCACCTGGACTTGCGCACCTGGGATGTTGCTGGTCGCCCTTTGGGGGTGTTTGTTGGGGATTCAGGATTGCAGGTGCAGCTTCCCAGAGTTTTACGTAGTTGGAGGAAAGTCCCAAGACTCCTGTCCAGATGGAAGATCGCCTGGCAGAGCGACCTGCGCTTATCTTTACCAGGAGTGAAACGGAGAAGCCTTTGGAGAGATAAAAAGATACATTTTGTTTAGCCACAACTAAGGCCATTTCTTTGCCAGCCCAGTTGAGCAGAGAGACGTTGCTGTGTTTGGCCACTAAGGAAAGGCAGGAGAGAGTGACAGAGAAAGTGGTTATCTCTTATTGCAACAACTTTAGTTCAGTGTAGGAGGAGAATGTAGCAGCAGTAATTGTTGTTTGTATAGAACAGCCTTCGCAGCCAGGGACCCTCCCAGTGGGCTGGATTAAAACTCTTTGTGAACTGCGCAGAGGGCTTATTACAGAAATGTAATACATGAGATGAACCCCCCGTCATCCACAGCCATTGGCTATGCTGGCTGGGGGAGTGATGGGACTTGTAGTCCAACACATCTGGAGGGTGCCAGAATGGGGAAAGCTGGTACAGACCGTTTCCTGATTCTTCAAACAGCGTCACAGACATTATTTTTATTTACCTTACAGCAAACCAGGCTAGTTTTCTGCCCATCATAAGGAAGAGGGAAGCCGAGACTGAGAAATAATGGATTGCTTAAAGCCACGTAACGCTAACCCATGGAGTATTTCACCCATGGTTTGTCGCCTTGCTCTGGCAGACAGTTGGTTTGTTTTCTCAGTCCCTGGGTTGTTTCCCTCCTCCTTCGCCCGGTCCCTCCCTGGATCTCAAATGCCTTTGTGGCGCTCTACTACTGGCACGCAGAGTGGCTGGTTTCTTTTCCTGCCGCCTCTCTAGGCTGGCGAAACAAGCCATGAACAACCCATGGTTCTGGGTTCACTCATAATGGCAAACCATGCCTTAAACTGCCCAGTGAACTGCAGGCCATATTATACAAGCCATGTGGAAAGTGAAGCAAAGCAATGAGATCAGAGGTGTTAGTTTAATGTGCAGCTTCTCAAAAGCTTCATGTCATATTTTTTTTCACGCATTTCCTGCCTGAGCTAGACCATGTCTTAATAGACTTCCTGAAACAGGAAGCTCAGGCCATGTGCCATGACCTTATCAGATCCGTTGCCCTGCAGTCAACATGCAGCTTATTCGGCTGCCAGTGGCTGAAAACTTTGCCCCTCGTTCTCGGGAATGAAACAAAGGGAAAGGCGGGCTGAGTCGTTTACTAGACAGTTATTCTCTGGATTATTCAGTATTACTGGCCTGATTGTTGAGAATTTCATCTTTCATCCCTCTCTCCCCCCTCCTGCCCCCTCCCCCAGCTAGCCCTGCAGCTTCCATGATGACGGAATAATATTGGAAAGCCGGCAGGCGGGGTTTGAATGGCTCCAGTGTTCACAGGCTGGAATGCTGATGCCCTCCAGCCAAACCCTTTGTCATCAGACATCAAGTTTCCCCTTGTGCGCGCCCAGCAAATGACTCTTGCATCACCCGGAGGGTCATTTCCAAAAGGTTAAGGCTCAAAACCTCCCCACCCCCACCCCCATGTCCCTGATCCCAAAGGAGTGGGAACTCTTCATGCATAGGAAAACATATGCTTTTGGGTGGATTCCTGCATTGAGCAGGGGGTTGGACTAGATGGCCTTGTAGGCCCCTTCCAACTCTGCTATTCTATGATTCTATGATATGCACCCATGTTCCTAGACACTCCGGATTTCAGGCGCTGAATAAAGCAGATAGTCGGTTGATGTAGGATATTGTGCAGATTTGCTAATGGCAGGTAAAGTGAACTTTTGGTCAGATTTTAGGTTTGTTGGGTGCATGATTGCGTCATGATGCTGTGCGTGCGTGTTTATTTACCATTGTACCTAGTTCGGAAACTTCAACTAATTCAAAATATGGCAGCCAGTTTGGTCACCGGTACATCTAGGGGTGAGCATATTACCCCAACATTAAAATCACTCCACTGGCTACCAATTAGTTTCCGGGCAAAGTACAAAGTGTTGGTCATTACCTTTAAAGCCCTAAATGGTTTGGGTCCAGGTTACCTGTGGGATCGCCTTCTCCCATACAGTCCGCCCCGCACACTCAGGTCCACTGGGGTGAACTTAGCTCAGTCAGCTAAAACTAGGCTGACATCAGTTTCCCAGAGGACCTTTTCTTCTGTCGCCCCCAGATTGTGGAACGGCCTGCTGGAGGAGATTCGTAATATTATTATTATTATTTATTTATTTATTTATATAGCACCATCAATGTACATGGTGCTGTACAGAGTAAAACAGTAAATAGCAAGGCCCTGCCGCATAGGCTTACATTCTAATAAAATCATAATAAAACAATAAGGAGGGGAAGAGAATGCAAACAGGCACTGGGTAGGGTAAACAGGCACTGGGTAGGGTAAAACTAACAGTATAAAGTCTGCACAACATCAAGTTTTAAAAGCTTTAGGAAAAAGAAAAAGAAAGAAAGAAATATTAAATCCCTTTGTGATTTTAAGGCAGCTTTGAAGACTAGCCTTTTCCGGCAGGCCTACCCAGATCAATGTAAAATCAAGAATTGTGCTGTGTGAAGAAGGACTTTCTTTTATCTGTCTCAGCAAGGATGAGGAGTAAGTGCAAGAGTAGTTGGATTTGATTCTGTTATTGGTATTTTAGTGTGGCTTTAAGTTGTTTGTAAATGGATTGTAAACCACCTTTAGTTTTTGGAAAGCTACGATTAGTAGAAAATAACCATTTTAAAGAAACAATTAGAGCTTTTCTACATGAGGCTGTTAATCGGGCTATCCATTTTTGGTTTTGTTGCAGAATTGAGATACGAGCTCAGACTGGATTTTTATTTTATTTTTGAAGGGGAAAGATCACGACAGCCTCAGACCTGGGCTCAGCATGTGCTCAGACACAAGTGGCTCCTTTGGTCTAAGGTGTGTGGGAAGGCAGGGGCCTGTGGTGGTTCAATGGTGACCGCTCCCAACAGCTTCATGTAGGGAAGCTGGGAGGATGGCAGCAAGGGAGAGGGCCTTTTCAGTGGTGGCTCCCTAATTGCGGAACGATCTCCCTGACGAGGCTTGCCTGGCGCCAACCTTTTTTGTCTTTTCGGTGCCAGGTCAAGACTTTTTTCCCAGGCATTTAACAACATATGCTAAGTTTTTTCTTAACTGGCCCCAGAATAGTTGTTTTAAATGGATATTGTCTCTTTTTATGCTTTTTATGGTTTTAAATTTTGTATATTTGTTTTTGATGTTCACTGTTTTTAATCTTTGTAAACCGCCCAAAGAGCTACAGCTATGGGGCGGTATATAAATGTAATTAATACTACTACTAAATAACATTGGGGACAAGGCCCAATTCTCTGGAACCCACCCTGCAAGTAGAAGTCGAATATTGCCAGGATTCGATCATTCTTGTCTGTCTCTTCTGCCAAGACGCTTGTTCATGCACTGGTTATTTCACGGTTGGACTACTGCAACCTTCTTCTCTCTGGCCTTCCTTCTTCTCACATCAGTCCGTTGGTTTCTGTTCACCACTCTGCCACGAAGATCATCTTCTTGGCTCGCCGCTCTGACCATGTTACTCCGCTTCTGAAATCTCTTCATTGGCTTCCAATTCACTTCAGAATCCAATATAAACTTCTCCTGTTAACCTTCAAAGCTTTTCACGGTCTAGCTCCTTCCTATCTCTCCTCTCTCATCTCACACTATTGCCCCGCTCGTGCTCTTCGCTCCTCTAATGCCATGTTTCTCGCCTGCCCAAGGGCCTCTACTTCCCTTGCTCGGCTTCGTCCATTTTCTTCTGCTGCCCCTTATGCCTGGAACGCTCTTCCAGAACATTTGAGAACTACAAGTTCAATCACAGCTTTTAAAGCTCAACTAAAAACTTTTCTTTTTCCTAAAGCTTTTAAAACTTGATGTTGTGCGGACTTTATACTGTTAGTTTTACCCTACCCAGTGCCTGCTTACCCTACCCTGTGCCTGTTTGCATTCTCTTCCCCTCCTTATTGTTTTACTATGATTTTATTAGATTGTAAGCCTATGCGGCAGGGCCTTGCTATTTACTGTTTTACTCTGTACAGCACCATGTACATTGATGGTGCTATATAAATAATAATAATAATAATAATAATAATAATAATAATAATAAAGTCATAGAATCATAGAATAGCAGAGTTGGAAGGGGCCTATAAGGCCATCAAGTCCAACCCCCCGGTCAGTGCAGGAATCCACTCTGAAGCACAGCCTGCAACTCCCAACTCACGAAGGCAATCCAGGAGGATACCGTGGTCAACGGATCAAGAAGAAGTAACAGGGTCACACACACCCTGTCTCTCTCCCGAAAAAGGCCATCCATCAGGGTGACCAAGCCCAAATCCGTCCCAAAACCGGGCCTGAATCCAGACATGCCTGCATTCTGTACGCCCTCCTTGATTCTGTTTGGGGAAGGCAGAGGTTGCCAAAGCTTTTTGTTGTTCATTCGTTTGGTCGCTTCCGACTCTTCGTGACTTCATGGACCAGCCCACGCCAGAGCTTTCTGTCGGCCGTTGCCACCCCCAGCTCCCCCAAGGTCAAGTCTGTCACCTCCAGAATATCCTCCCTCCATCTTGCCCTTGGTCGGCCCCTCTTCCTTTTGCCTTCCTCTTCCCCTAGCATCAGCCTCTTCTCCAGGGTGTCCTGTCTTCTCATTATGTGGCCAAAGTACTTCAGTTTTGCCTTTAATACCATTCCCTCAAGTGAGCAGTCTGGCTTTATTTCCTGGAGTACGGACTGGTTTGATCTTCTTGCAGTCCACGGCACTCTCAGCATTTTCCTCCAACACCACAGTTCAAAAGCATCCATCTTCCTTCGCTCAGCCTTCCTTATGGTCCAGCTCTCGCAGCCATAGGTTACTACGGGGAATACCATTGCTTTAACTATGCGGACCTTTGTTGTCAGTGTGGTGTCTCTGCTCTTAACTATTTTATCAAGATTTGTCATTGCTCTCCTCCCAAGCTTAGCTTCCGAAGCTTAGTGGTAAGCTAAAAGCACTCTGCATATGCTTGGAGGCATACTGTTCTTTAATCCTGGGGAAAGGAGCAGCTGAAGATTCCAGATGGTGGGGTACAAACACTCTGTGTATGCTGAGAGGATGGAAAAGACAGAGATGGCATCACATAGGTGTACTGACAGGGAATTTGGGGCATGAGCAGTAGCAAGGCAGAAAGGGCTGGAGTCACTTAAGGGCATCGGAGACCTTTGCATCACTGAGGGTGGCGGAACAGGAGGAATGAAGGTCCTGCATGAATGGGCGCCTACTGGGACAAGGCTATGGAAGGCTTTCAAGGCAATGAGGCCTGAAGATGGACCAGGCCAAAGTTTGATCTACAGCATTCTCTTCCACAAGAGGACAACCAGATGCCCCAACAGGAAACCCACAAGCAGAACACAAATGCAACAGCACCCTCCCACCCATGTTCCCCAGCTTACTGCCTGTGATACTGGAGATAGCACACAACCATCAGGGCTAGTAGCCATGGATAGCCTTCTCCTCCAGGAGTATATTTAACCCCCTTTTAAAGCCATCGAAATTGGTGGCCATCACTACATCTTGTGGTAGTGAGTTCCAAATGTTAACTCTGTGCTATCTGTCTCGGCAAGGATGAGGAGTAAGTGCAAGAGTAGTTGGATTTGATTCTGTTATTGGTATTTTAGTGTGGTTTTAAGTTGTTTGTAAATGGATTGTAAACCACCTTTAGTTTTTGGAAAGCTAGGATTAGTAGAAAATAACCATTTTAAAGAAACAATTAGAGCTTTTCTACATGAGGCTGTTAATCGGGCTATCCATTTTTGGTTTTGTTGCAGAATTGAGATACGAGCTCTAAACAAAGCTTTTTCTTTCCTGATTTTCAGCTACATAACCTTTAGGTGGCGCTGTGTTGCAGCGCAATAGTGCAAATACACAAGTAGGAAACCACTTTTTCTTTTGCTTTCAGAAATAATACCCCATTTCCCCTGCTCTAAAAAAAGTGCTCTGAAAAAAAAACAGAAGTGAAACGAGGATCATGACATCATGTAAGGAATCATGTGCTCAAAATAAATGCCTCCTGTAGAAAAGTTCTAAATAAATATAAGAGGGAATTGCAGAACTCAAAGCTTGTGGTCACCACTGTTTTGGGCACAGTTAGGTGTGGCTTTTGGAGATTCCGTTGCTGGCAGGAACCTTCTCTGCTGTAAGTCAATGGTGGCAAAATAAAGAACGTGACAGGGTGCTACTTAATATTTACTTTTGCTGCAGTTCAGCTTCAGTTAAGCAGTGCTGTTGGTACGAGTGCAAGAAAAGTAGTTGCTTGTGGAGGAAGTTGTGACTGATGTGACCTCTCTTGTGGACCATGGACAGGTCGCAGGGGCTAGCTTTCCCTGGCTTCTGAGCATCCCCTTATGCATGAAAAATTTCAGGGAGTTGATGCTATAACGCAGACGATTTCGCCTTTTATTATTATAGATGCTACTTTTTAAATAAGCCTATTTAAAGATTTGTGAACCATCTGGAACCTGGTGCAGAATTTATCTTCCTCAGGGCCTCCATGACCATTTTAAAAACAACACCAACTTTGTTTTATTCAGTTCATTTAAAATAAATAAATAGATTGTAAGTATTATGGCTACAAAATTAAGCTAAGAGATGAATAGGCCACGTGTAAGCCTCTGAGTCAATCTCGGAGGTGGCCCTGAGGCTGACCACAATTCCCAACCATCAGAGGTGAGTTGCCCTACGTAGATCCTTGCCCTTCTACATCAGAGGAAGCTACTTTTTTTAAAAAAAAAAAGGAAGAAGAAGAAGGAGCAGGGAGTCTTAAGATGCTGAATTTGCACCCTCTGTGTTTTGCGGGAGATGCAGGCGGAACGGCCTGCATAACCCAACTCTTGCCTAAAGTGTGAAGCTTCGAGGAGAGACGGGCAAAGCTAGAACGCCAAGGGTGCAGAATCAGCCAACAGCAGCAGTTCATTTCTGTAGGGGTTGTGTGCCGGAGACCGTCCCACTCAACGGTGCTCCAAATCATTGCCAGGGGTCAAAGGGAGCACACTTGGGTTACTGTTTTACGGCAGTTCCTTGCAAGCGATGACTTGGACTGCGCCCTTGTCTTGGTTCTCACACCCTGCATAAGACTTCCTGATCTGACTGGTTACTTTCGTCAATCATTAAAAGGTTCTTCTATCTTTCAGGGACCTTAAGAGACAAATGCCAATGTTTTCCAGCTATAAACAGAGCTAATTGCAAAACGTTTTCTGCACGATTTTTAATGTCTCTGTCTCTCCCTCTCTCTGCAAGTTCCTCATCTGTGGTTTCAGCAGTTGGAAAGGTCTTGTAAGCAGAAACTCCCCAGCTACTAACAGAAGTACAGAAGTATTGAGAAAAGGGCACATGGATTGAGCAGCTCACACAAGTCACTGCCGACGGTGGAGGCAAAACAGAGGTTGGTGCTGGACTTAAAATTTTTTGTAAATTTTAATATCTGCTTTAATAATATCTTTTGAGCGTGCTCCTCTGGGTTTTGAAGGAAGTGGGCGTGGGCTGTTTCGAACCTTTTCTTCAGTGTGGGATTTTCCCACTGGCTGTTACAGCTAGGATGATCTCTGAATTGGAAAATGTGTAAAAGAGACCAGGCAACGGGCAAGAACGCCTTGAAAGCTGGGAGCTGTGTTGCTTTTGGCAAATTTGGAAGGAATATCCTGCAATTCCGATTCTAGAGCCTCAGTTTTGGCCAGGGTTATGTGGAATTCCCCCTGTTGATAATATGGCTTACGGTAGCTGTCTTTGGATGATTCACTGGAGCAGGAACCTCTGAATTGGCGTCAGCGTCGTGTTTCAGATGAAATTTGTTGCAGCTCCTAATTTTGGCATGCCAGGTCTGGAAGAGTTCCCCATTCCCTGTGATCTTGGGCGCTTTTTTCTCCCCTTCTGAGCACTGTTGCAAATAGGGAGAGGATGTCTGTTAGCAGGGCACTGGCATCTTGAGAAATTGACCTTTCGGGTGACAGTGAATTTTCTTCCCCAGACCCCCCTGGGTTGGCTAGCGTTTGCATTCGTTTCCTCCCAGGTGAAATGGTTTTATTTCAGTCTTGTGGGTGTATTTTCACTTTCTGCTATAGCATGTGCTCCTGATTACTGGACTGTGCCATCTGGCATCTTTTAGCACCCTGCTCTGTTCGAGATGGCGTGGGATGATCCATGCAAAGCTGCTCAACACGGTTGCCAATATTTTTCTTTTCTTTTCCTGAGAGAACTCCCGTGTCTTTAAACACTTGCACAACAGGCAAACTTTCAGCCAATAAAACTCTTCATAGGTCAATAGGAAGCTGGCTTATTCTGAGTCAGACCGTGGTCCGTGTAGCCCAATAATGTCAACACTGACTGGCAGCAATGGGCTCGCCAGGGTTTCAGGCAGGGGCTTATTATTATTATTATTATTATTTAGAATATTTATTATTATTATTTAGAATATTTATATACCGCTCCACATTGAAAAATTTCAGAGCGGTGTACAAGGTAAAACGAAAATAAAAAAAGAATAAAACAGTTAAAACAAAATTTAAAAGAAGCAATAACAGTAATCCAAGGCTGCATGTTAAAGAAAGGCTTCTTGGAATAAAGATGTTTTCAGGAGGCGCCGAAAGGAGTACAAGGTTGACACCTGCCTGACGTCCAGAGGCAGGGAGTTCCATAGGAGGGGGGCCACCACGCTTAAGGCTCTTCCCCTGGTGGACTCCAATCGGAGGATGGATCTATGTGGAACCACCAGGAGCAGGCCCTCGGATGACCTTAGTGACCAGGCAGGCTGGTAAGGGAGAAGGCGCTCTCTCAGGTATCCTGGTCCCAAGTTCTTTAGGGCTTTGTACACCAGTACAAGAACCTTCAACCTGGCCCGGTAGCGAACAGGCAGCCAGTGCAGCTCCCTCAGCAGAGGAGTTCCATGCTGGAAAGGGGCAGCTCCAGACAACAGCCGAGCTGCAGCATTCTGCACTAGCTCCAGCTTCCGGAGCAGCTTCAAGGGCAGCCCCACATAGAGCGCGTTGCAGTAATCCAATCTTGAGGTTACCAATGCCTGTACCACCGTGCCCAAGATATCCCTGTCCAAGAGAGGCCGGAGTTGGTGAACCAACCGAAGATGGTTTTTCCAAGCTTTAACTGGAGCTGCGAGGTATTGAACCTGGGACCTTCTGCACGCAGAGCACGGCCTCTAGCACTGAGCCACGGCCCCTTATTTGCAATTTGCCCATTACTGGAAAAGCTTCAGTGGGAAGAGTCTGCTTGTCATGCATTTAAATGTTTTTAAAAATGGCACGGGCCTCTGGTTCCGTCTTGAGCTTGCTGTTCAGCTGCAGAGAGAAAAAAACACACAGAGGATATGGCTCAGAAAACTCTGGTTTTATGCATGTGTGTGTTTGTGTGTGCTTTATGGAGAACGCAGTATGACGTAGCCAGACGATACAAGGCGCAGGGGTGGTCTGGATCATCCTTTTTTAATTTCATTGCTTGATACACTCTTGCTGCGATGGCTGGAACACTTCCCCCTTTCTGGAACTGAGCTTTGTCATTGGTGGATCAGAGGGAACCATGGCTTCTCTCCCCACCCCCCACCACAATTTTTAAATGGATAAATGGATTATTTTCAGATGTAGAGAGAGAGAGAGAGAGAGGATGGAGGTTGGCTGCTCTGTAGTGCCTTGGTCAGGTCTGGCTGGTTCCCTTTTCGTCGCAGCCTCTTTGTGTGGTTTACGTCCGAAGTGCCAGAAAGAATCTCTCACTTCCGCAAAGGTCAAGACAGGCCCCTGCAGGCCCCTGAAATTCAAAGCTTGTTTTCACCATGTTTCCACCCTGCCTGAACTAGCCAGCTGGTTCAGGGGTGCTTTTCGTGGACTGAACAACGTTTACAAATGCTGACGTGGTGTTGTGTATCTTTGGAAGGGTGTGCCTTTGTATTGCGTCCAGTTCTGGGCACCACATTTCAAGAAGGATGCAGACAAGCTGGAGCGTGTTCAGAGGAGGGCAACCAGGATGATCAGGGGTCTGGAAACAAAGCCCTATGGAGAGAGACTGAAAGAACTGGGCCTGTTTAGCCTGGAGAAGAGAAGATGGAGGGGAGACATGATAGCACTCTTCAAAGAATTAAAAGGTTGTCACACAGAGGAGGGCTAGGATCTCTTCTCGATCCTCTCAGAGTGCAGGACACGGAATAATGGGCTCAAGTTAAAGGAAGCCAGATTCCAGCTGGACATCAGGAAAAACTTCCTGACTGTTAGAGCAGTACGACAATGGAATCAGTTGCCTAGGGAGGTTGTGGGCTCTCCCACACTAGAGGCCTTCAAGAGGCAGCTGGACAAGCATCTGTCAGGGATGCTTAGAGTGGATTCCTGCATTGAGCTGGGGGTTGGACTCGATGGCCTTGTAGGCCCCTTCCAACTCTGCTATTCTATGATTCTATGAGGGATCTTGCATTAAACACAATGTGAGATCTTCCCTCCTCTGTCGCGGGCTAACAGGTAGGTCTAGCTAAGGCCTTAGATTTGTCAGAAACCACCTGTCATGTATGCTTTAGGGTGGATTCCTGCATTGAGCAGAGGGTTGGACTGGATGGCCTTAGAGGCCCCTTCCAACTCCGCTATTCTATGATTCTTTGATTGTAAAGCTGAGGGCAGGTACTGCCTCTTTATTCACCTTTGTACGTCTCTCTGGGAACCTTTTTGGGCTGAAGAGCAGGGTAGAAATACTACAGACCGATGAAGGGATAAATGTCCTGGGCAGCGATGACGCGTGCTGAGCCTCGGGAATAGAGCAGGAATGGATGCAGACTGGATGAAATAAAACAAACAGAAATAAAACAAACATAGAAACAGGGAACTTGCTCAGTGGAGAACCAGTTAGGCCTCAAATCCACAGTGGTCTATATCCTTTTTTTTTTTTTAACGGCTTCTTCATATTTTTCCTTCCCTTTTAAATCAGCCCATGGTTTAAGAAAGAGAGAGAGAAAAAGAGAGAGTTATTTAAACAAATCGTCACGTGCAAATAACCCGTGGTTATTTTTAGAGTTGCTTCTGCTCTTAAATAACAGCATGACTGGTAGACCATAATTCCACCCATCACTTTTAGGAGGAATCTACCCGCTGTTGAATTTCTGCATGTTTGGCAACAAGACACAGCACGAATCTTCTGCCAGGAGAATAAAGCAGCAATCTGAACCATTTCTCCTTTCTTGTGGCCTGGTTCACACGTCGGCCCTTCAGAAACATTGGACGGAGAGCGGGGCAGGTGACTTGCCAGGCAAACCCAGCCCGTCTTATCTGAGGAGCATACACCTATAAAGTTTTATAAAGTTTTATGTGCACGCATTTCATCTTTTTTATGCAGTGGGAAAGCCGTCTGAATTGGACAGATACACAACCTGCCGCCTACATAATTTGTACATGGGATGTGTGTGGGTGGCTAGGGTGACCCTATGAAAAGGAGGACAGAGCTCCTGTAATTTTAAAGTTGTATAGGAAAGGGAATTTCAGAAGGTGTCATTTGTATACATGTAGCACCTGGTGAAATTTTGTCTTCATCACAACAGTTAAAGTTGCAGGAGTCCTGCCCTCCCGACCAAATACAAAAGAGAGGAGGGCGCCTGCAGCTTTAACTATTGTGATGAAGAGGGAATTTCACCAGGTGCGACAGAAAACAACAGAATGCAATTTAATAGGGATAAATGCCAAGTTCTACATCTAGGAAAAAGAAACGAAATGCACAGTTACAAGATGGGGGATACTTGGCTCAGCAATACTATAAACGAGAAGGATTTTGGAATTGTTGTAGATCACAAGCTGAATATGAGCCAACAGTGCGATATGGCTGCAAGAAAGGCAAATGCTATTTTGGACTGCATTCATAGAAGTATAGCTTCCAAGTCACATGAGGTACTGGTTCCTTAGGCCTCATCTTGAGTATTACGTCCAGTTCTGGGCTCCACACTTCAAGAAGGATGCAGACAAGCTGGAGCGTGTTCAGAGGAGGGCAACCAGGATGATCAGTGGTCTGGAAACAAAGCCCTATGAAGAGAGACTGAAAGAACTGGGCATGTTTAGCCTGGAGAAGAGAAGATTGAGGGGAGACATGATAGCACTCTTCAAATACTTCAAAGGTTGTCACACAGAGGAGGCTCAGGATCTCTTCTCGATCCTCCCAGGGTGCACGACACGGAATAATGGGCTCAAGTTACAGGAAGCCAGATTCCAGCTGGACAGCAGGAAAAACTTCCTGACTGTTAGAGTAGTACGACAATGGAATCAGTTACCTAGGGAGGTTGTGGGCTCTCCCACACTAGAGGCATTCAAGAGGCAGCTGGATAACCCTCTGTCAGGGATGCTTTAGGGTGGATTCCTGCATTGAGCAGGGGGTTGGACTCGATGGCCTTGTAGGGCCCTTCCAGCTCTGCTATTCTATGATTCTGTGATTCTATGCATACAAATGACACCTGCTTAAAATCCGTTTTCTCTACAACTGCTAAAGATACAGGAGCCCTGTTCTCCTTTTCATAGGGTCACCCTAGTGTGTGGGTGTTTGTATGTACATTCATTGGCTGGCTACCCCACTGTGTAGGGTGACCCTATGAAAAGGAGGACCGGGCTCCTGTGTCTTTAACAGTTGCATAGAAAAGGGAATTTCAGCAGGTGTCATTTGTATATCTGGAGAACCTGGTGAAATTTCCTCTTCATCACAACAGTTAAAGCTGCAGGAGCTATACTAGAGTGACCAGATTTAAAAGAGGGCAGGGCACCTGCAGCTTTTAACTGTTGTGATGAAGAGGAAATTTCCCCATGTTCCCCTTATGTACAAATGACACCTGCTGAAATTTCCTTTTCAGTACAACTCTTAAAGATACAGGAGCCCTGTCCTCCTTTTCATAGGGTTGCCCTACCACTGTGCATATAATGTTTCCAGAGATGCAAGCACAAGCCCCAGGTATAGGTGATGCTTAACAAGCCCTAGGTATAGGTGATGGTGTCCGACGTGTTTACTCCCCAAGAAGACGTGTTTACTCCCCAACGTGTTTACTCCACAAGGGACCCTGGCCCACTCACACCATGGTGGAGTTATAACATGTTCGGTGGGGGGAGTGTCCCCTAGGAACTCAACCATTACGTGCAGTTTTCACACTGCATTGACTAACGTGTTGTCTGAACTGAGCCGTTCTGTGTGTGTGTCTGAATACAGGCAAAGTGAGAGGACCCATTGTGTATGCAATTACTTACTGTATTTTTAATCCCGTTTTCAGGCCATTGTCTCTCAAAGCGTCTCACATCAATTTTTAAAAAAGGAGGGAGAGAGGGAGAGAGAGAGAGGCCTTAGTGTTCACAAACTAAGACAAAGGCACCCAGGGGAAAGGGAAAGGAGGGGAAAGGAAGAGGATTAGTTTTTCCAGGCCAGGCCGAGGTGGTGAGCTCTAGGCAGGCATTTAAGGGCCCCTTCGTCCAGCCGACCTCCCCTGGCTTGAATGATGCTCTTGCTCCTTTGGCCAGTGCGTGGGACCAGTGCATGCGTCCCCCTTATTTCTGCAGTCCCAACGGGGAAAGTTGGGAGCCCAGGGTTCTCTCTGGCAGGGAGGGGGATGCGAGCCCCCCAAAGGTGCATTCCTTCTTTGGCAGATGGGTGGGCCAGGCTGTCTTCCCCCCTTGGCTTGATATCTCTCCTGGGAAGCAGAGGCTGCAGTCTCCCAATTGCCCTGCCCCCCCCCCCCGGTTACAGGTCCAGGAGGATGTGTTCTGCTTGGGGGCCCTGCAAGCGTTGGTTAAAGCTTGTGTTCGAAATTCAGAACTTCCACCATTCTGCAGTATGCGTGCAAGTTGATGTGTCCGATTCATGATGGCCAAATGCCACATTGTGTGTGTGTGTGTTTCCTGTGGACGCTGGCATGTATCCGGGCCTATAGCAGTCTGTCCCAAACATTTGGTCCCTGGGCACAGGTTTCCCCCCACCCTGCTTGATTAAACTTGGACTCCTACTTTACTTGATGCTGTGTGCATGTATTATTCATGTGCGTTCTCGGTCAGCTCCCAGAACGATGGTCATGAATCCTCTCATTAAGATGGTCCTCCTACCCCCCACCTCACTCCCCTCCTAACCCAGAGCTTTCTGAGAAACTGTGATGCATTTGGGATCATAGAATCATAGAATAGCAGAGTTGGAAGGGGCCTACAAGGCTATCTAGTCCAACCCCCTGCTCCATGCAGGAGTACACCCTAAAGCATCCCTGACAGATGGTTGTCCAGATGCCTCTTGAAGGCCTCTAGGGTGGGAGAGCCCACAACCTCCCTAGGTCACTAATTCCATTGTCGTACTGCTCTAACAGTCCCCTCACACCTGTCCGCTGTAGAGCCAGCTGTGCCAGCTGATCTGGAGGGGGCTCCTTATGCCCTCCCTTGGGATAATGTCACTGCCCATTGTCTTTAGGGGCTGGACCAGTGCTGTCTGATGTGGCTTCCCTGCGCCTCTGTTCCTCTTGTGCTGCAGTTTGCAAACTTCAGGCTGTTGGGATTTGCTGTGGTGTTTTTTTTTAAACAAGAGTCCCAAGGTTCACCCACAAAAGCCAGGTCCAAAATAGAGCCTCAGGACCAAACTACACAGTACAAGAAACACACTTTTTAAAAAGCACACTTAAGCCGGTCACTGGCAAAAACAGCCTTGTCCTTGCAGTTGGGAGAGGTCCCCCAACTGGGCATGTTTAGCCTGGAGAAGAGGAGATTGAGGGGAGACATGATAGCACTCTTCAAATGCACAGTTACAAGATGGGGGATACTTGGCTCAGCAATACTACAAATGAGAAGGATCTTGGGATTGTTGTAGATCGCAAGCTGAATCTGAGCCAACAGTGCGATATGGCTGCAAGAAAGGCAAATGCTATTTTGGGCTGCATTAATGGAAGTGTAGCTTCCAAATCACGTGAGGTACTGGTTCCTCTCTATTCGACCCTGGTTAGGCCTCATCTAGAGTATTGCGTCCAGTTCTGGGCTCCACAATTCAAGAAGGACGCGGACAAGCTGGAGCGTGTTCAGAGCAGGGCAACCAGGATGATCAGGGGTCTGGAAACAAAGCCCTATGAAGAGAGACTGAAAGAACTGGGCATGTTTAGCCTGGGGAAGAGAAGACTGAGGGGAGACAGGATAGCACTCTTCAAATGCACAGTTACAAGATGGGGGATACTTGGCTCAGCAATACTACAAATGAGAAGGATCTTGGGATTGTTGTAGATCGCAAGCTGAATCTGAGCCAACAGTGCGATATGGCTGCAAGAAAGGCAAATGCTATTTTGGGCTGCATTAATGGAAGTGTAGCTTCCAAATCACGTGAGGTACTGGTTCCTCTCTATTCGACCCTGGTTAGGCCTCATCTAGAGTATTGCGTCCAGTTCTGGGCTCCACAATTCAAGAAGGACGCGGACAAGCTGGAGCGTGTTCAGAGCAGGGCAACCAGGATGATCAGGGGTCTGGAAACAAAGCCCTATGAAGAGAGACTGAAAGAACTGGGCATGTTTAGCCTGGGGAAGAGAAGACTGAGGGGAGACAGGATAGCACTCTTCAAAGACTTGAAAGGTTGTCACACAGAGGAGGGCCAGGATCTCTTCTCAATCCTCCCAGAGTGCAGGACATGGAATAATGGGCTCAAGTTGAAGGAAGTCAGATTCCGGCTGGACATCAGGAAAAACGTCCTGACTGTTGGAGCAGTACAACAATGGAGCCAATGACCTAGGGAGGTGGTGGGCTCTCCCACACTAGAAGCTTTCAGTAGGCAGCTGGACAGCCATCTGTCAGGGTTGCTTGAAGGTGGATTCCTGCATTGAGATGGGGGTTGGACTCAATGGCCTTGTAGGCCCCTTCCAACTATACTATTCTATGATTCTGTGATTTTCTTCCCTAAATTAATTCTTTCTTTCTTTCTTTCTTTCTTTCTTTCTTTCTTTCTTTCTTTCTTTCACAAAGGTGCTCTTTGCAGTAATCAGCACCTTTGGGATAAAATAGCAGTGTGTGGTAGCAAACTGGGACCTTCTCTCTGTTTCTGCTTTGAACTACCTTTTTCTCCTTCTTAGAAATTCTTGCAGCATCTCTTGTTAAGTCTCTTACAAAAGCCCTTAATGCCGGTTGCCTAATCCCCGGGCAGGAATGCATTTTGCAAGGGTTTGGTGTAGATTTGTGGCTGGCCGGAGACACCGTTTTAATCTAGGCAGAGGAACAGAAGGAAGCCGCCCCTCCCTCTGTATCATGGCCTGCTGTAAAGTAGGTGGTTTTAGGTAAGTTAGGGATGAAGGAGAGCAGGTGTCCTCTGGGAACAGCTGTTTGGAGACAGGAGTTTCAGCAAGTCCCATATTGCTTCTCTCTGTGCCTGCCAGAATTTCTTCTTCTACAAAGTCATTATAGCTGCAGGAACTTGGCTCTTCTTCTTTGCAGCCACGGAGGTGGTGGCTGGAACCCTGAAAAGGAGCTCCCAGTGCAACTTTCTGGTATACTACAACCATTAGATCCTTACCAGCGCTTTCTGCCTTTGTTTTCTTTGCGGGATTCTTTATACAGCAGACACATGGTTTGTATCTAGGGAGCGCCTCCCTCCCTGGCATGTGCAAAGGTGTGTGTGTGTGGGGGTTTTGTGGCTTAATTCATGCTGTACTGTACTGTGTCCTCACAGCCCTCAGGAAAGCTACAGTTTACTTCTGAGTAGATGTAAGATTGTGCTGTAATTCTGCAATCCTAGGCACACTTACTTGGGAGTAAGCCCCATTGGACTCAATAGGACTTCCTTCTGAGTAGATTTAAGCTTGGGCTGTAAGGCCGTAGCTAGAAATAAGGTTTATCCCAAAATTGTCCTGGGGTCAAACCTGTTCATTTAAGTGCCACGCAGGGCATCCAGCGCTCAGGCAGGGATGAACCCAGGGTGATCCTGGGATAAACCTTAGGTCTAGCTACGGCCTAAATCTGCAAGCCTCGGCACACTTACTTGGAAGTAAGCCCCATTGGACTTAATGGGGTGCACTGAATCAACAGTGAATTCTGAGCCTGGTGGAGTGGGGGGGATCAGATATGTCGCCCTGTGTTGTAGGGAGGCATTTTGCCCTCTCCAATCAGACTGCCTTTGAGAAATGTGTGCAAGCATTTACATAGCAGACACGTGGTTTGAATCGAGGAAAGGCCTTCCTCAGCAGGTTCATAGCGCTACCCCGGCATTACACACTGCCAATATGGCACCATTAACTTTTATTACTAGATTATGTCCAATCTTTTTGAAAGCGGACTAAAGAGGGAAATGTGCGGGAGATGTCCTGGAGCTTGATAGTATCGTATAAAGGCCCCGCAAACTTCTGTCGGTGGCCAGTCATGAGCATGCAATAAACTGCTCATGTATGAACACCCTAAGACATATTATTGCACTCTTCCAAATTCATATATAGTCATTCAACATAGATGAGATTTCTAGAATAATATTCAGTCATCTCACTTATGTCTGATTTACTTTTAAACGTTTTAATGGCACTTTTGCCCCCAAATCATTAAAGATACAAAAAGTAGTACTCACATTTAGAGATGCTCTCAACAGCTATATTGGTTGCACAGGATGGGGCCCTGGCCGCCCTTTTCACACCTTCTAGATGCCCCCCTCCAGCAGTGTAGCACCTGGTGTTATGCAAAGCATTTAAAAACAAGCTAACTGTATATGTGGCTACCATTAGATTTCTGTATATTATACAGAACTGTGAAATGTTCACCTGACAATTTCCTGCAGTGATGCCCACTGAAAGGATGAGTCTGGTTTAAAACATCTATTGGCATTTGTTGATTTTATACTGAATCCATCTCACCCTCTCTGCTCTCTAATGTGGTGTACCACTGAGTACCTATCTAGTTCGCTGTGGCTACAGTCCTGAGCACGTTTACCTAGGAGTAAGTCCCATTGCACTGAATGGGGCTTGCGTCTAAGGAGGCATGCGTAAGTTTGTGCTGTATATAGGGTGTGTGTGTGTATTGTGAGCTACGATTGCATAAAAATCATGGAGTGCCTGGGCTTATGTTTCTTCTCTGTGGAAAAGCTAAACTCTCTCACAGAGGATTAGAATGATAGTTTCATAGAATAGTAGAGTTGGAAGGGGTCTATAAGGCCATCGAGTCCAACCCCCTGCTCAGTGCAGGAATCCACCCTAAAGCATCCCTGACAGGTAGTTGTCCAGCTGCCTCTTGAAGGCCTCTCGTGTGGGAAGCCCAACACCTCCCTAGGGAACTGGTTCCATTGTCGCACTGCTCTAACAGTCAGGAAGTTTTTCCTGATGTCCAGCTGGAATCTGGCTTCCTTTAACTTCAGCCCGTTATTCTGTGTCCTGCACTCTGGGAGGATCGAGAAGAGATCCTGGCCCTCCACTGTGTGACAACCTTTCAAGTATTTAAAGAGTGCTATCATGTCTCCCCTCCATCTTCTCTTCTCCTTTCTAAGTTTTTATCATCAGCAGCCATCAAGCAGGCTTTACTGAAGGAGATGAGAGGTGATGCAGGGCCATTCTACCAGCCCTGCTAAAAAAAAAAAAAAAATCTCCCTCTTTTTATCTCCGTTCATTTTTCCTTGTGTGTCATGTCTTTTTAGATTGTAAGCCTGTGGGGGCACGGGACTGTCTTGTTGAACTGACCATATCTAAGCCGCTCTGGGATGTTTTTCCCGGCTCAGGAGTGGCATAAACATTGTTCAAATAAAGAAAAACAAATAAATATAAAATGGCCAGGAGCTTGCTTTAAAAATACAGATGCTTTCACGATGTTATTGTGACTCTTGCTGCAATTTTAGGCTTTTTGAAATTGTGGAAGTCACAAGTCTAGCAAAAGTTGCAAGTGTTGCAGAAAAAATGAATTTATGGATGTGATTCATTCTCAGTGTTGCCCTGGAGTGTCCTGGATTGCTTCGGGGGCGTAGATCTTGTGTGTGGGAGTGAATGATAGGGTGACCAAGGAGGAGACAGCAAGTAGAGACTCCGGATAATTTGAACTTGGTGTGGCGCAAGAATGATCTTCACCCTCTCGCAATGGCAGCATGTTGAACCCTTGTGACTGTGAGCCGGCCAGGAAGGCATTGTCCTGAACAGTGGTTTGACGTGGTATCTGAACTGACAAATGTGTGGTTTGCAATCAGATAGCAAAGTGGAAGCGAAAGACATGAGTAAGTTTTGCTGCGTGCACTAGAGCCCACCATCTCGATAAATTGCAAAATCAGGTGTTTTGATGTATTCCCCAATTTTTCTGACTCTTGCAGAAGAAATCACTGCCGGGGGTGCACATGCATGCGACCACATCCACATTTTTTCACATGCCGCTCCCCACCACGCGCAGAGTCATGTGCGACCTGTTTGAGGATCAGGAACTGGACTGGTAGAGATGGAACGAAATAGCTGCTGTCCTTGTGAAATGCAAATGCAGAAAATATTCTGTTTATTTATTTATTTCATTTCTTTATTCTAGTAAGATCTGGTTAGACATGCATGAAATGGAATTTATTGTTTTTATTATTACTTTAAATTTTATCCCATCCCACCTTTAACAAACTTAGCCTTCCCCTGAGGGTGGTGCATTCCCCCCCCCCCCATTTATCCTCAAAAGAACCCTGTGAAGTAGACTACACTGAGAGAGAGAAGCAAGCCCCAGTTCAACCAGTAAGTGTCACGCTGGGTGGGGATTTGACCGGGGTTTTCCTGGTCATCATTCAATGCTCCAACCACTACATCACACAGGCTCTTAGTAACACGTAGTAATTTGGTAGTACATGTAAGGTCATCCACACACATATTTAGGGACGAAAAGGAATACTTTTGTTAGCAGCTGGGGCTGATGAAGCAAAGATTCTGGTTTCATTGGTTTATCAGTTGGAGCCGTTGAGCCGTGGATGTGATGCATCTGCAAACAGGGTGAGTACAAGTCCATGACGTAGAAGACTAGTATAGTCTGGGGAGTGTTGCTAGAAGGCAGGGAGGGGCCCTATGTCATTAGAGGCCACGCTGGAGAAGCTTGGCTGGGTCAGAAATCTAATCCAGTTTCTATTGGGCTTTAAAGCACCATTTAGTTCAAACTAACATAGAATCATAGAATAGCAGAGTTGGAAGGGGCCTACAAGGCCATCGAGTCCAACCCCCTGCTCAATGCAGGAATCCACCATAAAGCATCCCTGACAGGTGGTTATCCAGCTGCCTCTTGAAGGCCTCTAGTGTGGGAGAGACCACCACCTCCCTAGGGAACCAATTCCACTGTCGCACTGCTCTAACAGTCAGGAAGTTTTTCCTGACGTCCAGCTGGAATCTGGCTTCCTGTAACTTGAGCCCGTTATTCCGTGTCCTGCACTCTGGGAGGATCGAGAAGAGATCCTGGCCCTCCTCTGGGTGACATCCTTTTAAGTATTTGAAGAGTGCTCTCATGTCTCCCCTCAATCTTCTCTTCTCCAGGCTAAACATGCCCAGTTCTTTCAGTCTCTCTTCATGGGGCTTTGTTGCCAGACCCCTGATCATCCTGGTTGCCCTCCTCTGAACAGGCTCCAGCTTGTCTGCGTCCTTTTTGAATTGTGGAGCCCAGAACTGGACACAATACTCTAGATGATGGCCGAGGCAGCGAACGTCGGAGTAGCAGTGTGGCTTGACCAGCTTGGAAAATAGCTCAGAGCGATCTGTAAATCATACATCTGAGGAAGGAGAGCTACTTAGGCAGAGAAGGCTGTGGGCAGGAGAATTCTGCGGACACAGATTAGCCATTACAATTTTTAGACTAGCGTTGGGACCTAGTTGTGTTTTGTTTTGAACTACGATTGCTTATTGAGCACCTTTAGACCACATGTTCTCTCTCTTTCTGCTTAGCTGGAGTTTATTTTCATGGGCCCAGGGGCTGGAGGAAACAGTACATGAACAGTGCCTCTGAGCACATGAAGAGTGCCTTTCCTCTTGCCACTGAGCTCTTACATGAAGCTTGGTTTGAGTTGCAATGGATTTGAAGCACAGCTCCTCTCTCTTTTAAATAATATGCGAATTGCGAATGATGGGAGGAAAAATGCCCTCACCTTTGGGATTCCCCACACTTGATGCAATGGAACCAGCTTGGTTCCTTCTCAGGAAGCTTAAAACTTGGGGGAAGTGAAGTCTAGCGATTGGCCATTAGCTGTGGGGCAGGGAGGTCTGTGTCTGGTGGTGATGGAGACGTGTCTGTGGGGCAGGGAGGTCCATGTCTGGTGGTGATGGAGACGTGTGCCAGGTTAAGGCATGGCTGGCTTTGCAAAGTACATGCTGAGACAGGGCTGGAAGCAAAGCCCATTAGGCCTGATTGCAGAAAGCACACTTTGCACATGCTCAAGGAAACCTTTCTCATGTATGTCTTCTTGCACTGATCCCTGGCCTTGATGGCAGGTTCTTCCAGGGCGAAGTCCTGCCTCCAGAGAGAGGAAGGAGGAGGTAACTGACAGAGGCAAAGCGGTTCCTCCTGTTCGACTCCAACGTGCTGCTTCTCCTGGGAATCTCTCAGAGGAAGCATTTGCTGGGAAAATATGGTGTGTGGGTCCCCCTCTTTTCAGTTTAAACAAGGCAACTTGGGGAGGGTGATGGAACCGGCCCAGAGAGGTTTCCAGTGCTGAGAAATAATCTGTGGCTGCAACACAGCAGGACTTCCATCCAAGAATGTTTCAACTTTCAGGAAGCCTAAATTAGCTGGGGTTTTGCTATTTTTACTCTGCTTCCAGCAGATGTCCAGAGGAAAAACTTGGCTTCTGATGTGTTCAGGCCAGGTTGCTCTTCGTTGCAATTCTGACACACTGAGGTTCTAGCCAAATTAATTGGTAATGCCTCCCAAGCCCCCCCCCCCCCCCGCTCTCTCCCCATCTCTCCATCCTGCATAAGCCATATTCTGGGAGCCTGCATCAACAGGAACACATCCCTGCCTCAGAGTTACAAAGCGCTCTCCCCAATGTTCAATGAGATACTTCTGGGAAGGCCCCCAAACAGGGCATGAAGGCAATAGACCATCCCATGTTGTGTACCCACCCCCGACCCCCAGCAGGTAGTATTCAAATTTAATGGCGTTCAATGTTAAAAACCAAACAAAAAATGGCTTCAGAGTTTTTCTATTTCTATCCTTGTTACTACAAACGAGAAGGATCTTGGAATTGTTGTAGATCACAAGATGAATATGAGCCAACAGTGCGATATGGCTGCAAGAAAGGCCAATGCTATTTCGGGCTGCATTAATAGAAGTATAGCTTCCAAATCGCGTGAGGTACTGGTTCCTCTCTATTTGGCCCTGGTTAGGCCTCATCTAGAGTATTGCGTCCAGTTCTGGGCTCCACAATTCAAGAAGGATGCAGACAAGCTGAAGCGTGTTCAGAGGAGGGCAACCAGGATGATCAGGGTTCTGGAAACAAAGCCCTATGAAGAGAGACTGAACGAACTGGGCAGGTTTAGCCTGGAGAAGAGAAGATGGAGGGGAGACATGAGAGCACTCTTCAAATACTTAAAAGGTATTTGGACCTCCTCTGTGTGACAACCTTTGAAGTCTTTGAAGAGTGCTATCATGTCTCCCCTCAATCTTATCTTCTCCAGGCTAAACATGCCCAGTTCTATGATCTGGTAATGTAAGAGAACAAAGAGTTTCTTTGGATTTTGGTCTAATGTGCTAAAAAACAAAATCAAATTCTTTAGGAGGTACCTTAAATTCCATGCTCCGAAGCTGATCAGGCCAAATTTGCTGGTGTTTCTCACAAGTGTTTAATGGTCACCTCTGCTTCCCATACTAGGATGACATGGATCTGTGTAGAGCATTATTTCCACCCCCATGATAAATGAGTAGATTGCTGAACCCCCTGACTGTCTTCCGAAACTTCAGTGGGCAGTTACCCAAACTTATCTCTACAGCAATAAGGGCTAGAAACTTGCTTTTAAAGCCAATCTGTGCTGAGATTCTCAATAGGTTGAATTTTGACACACCACATTGTGGTGATGTGCTACCTCCAGTATCAAGGGTAGAATGTTGTGTTGCTGGGAGGGAGGAGGCTGTTGCACTTATGTCCCGCTTGTGGGTTTCATAGAATCATAGAATAGCAGAGTTGGAAGGGGCCTACAAGGCCATCGAGTCCAACCCCCTGCTCCATGCAGGAATCCACCCTACAGCATCCCTGACCGATGGTTGTCCAGATGGTTTCCTGTGGGCAGCTGGTTGGCCCATTGTGTGGACAAAATGTTGGCGTCGATGACCCTTGGTCTGATCCAGGGGGGCTTTTCTTGTGTTCTTCTTGTGCATCTGGCTGGTATGACCATGTGGAGTACCCAGAGGCTGGATCATGCCCCTTGGCCCAGCTGCATCGCCAGGCAGTGCTTTTGTTTCTAAAAGGAGTCCGTTCCCCTCTGTAAAAGAATTGAGTCATAGAAGCTTCCTGGTGTGCGAGGGCAGCTTCACGTCCAAAGTTCAAGCCAAAGAGGCGGAAATATCTCTTTCTTCTTCAGAAAGCACCGTTGACTACGCGTGGACCCGCGTGCTCACTCTCAGTTCCTGCAAACGTCACACACAAACAGGTGTTTTGCATTATGGGGAGTTGGGGATAAAGTGTGTGTGTGTGTGCGTTGAGTTGAGAGAGTGCTTGTGAGTCAGTGAAACGTGATTGTGACGGACAGCATGTTTTTACGTTCCCTATTTATAGCTACCGGAAACTCTTTCACTGTGACTTCAAGATGCCCTGCACGGCAGAGGAGGAGAGAGGGGTCATTGTGCAACATTTTGCAATGGCAGAGCTCTGGGAGGAGGCTGGAGTTGGCAGGAAGGGAAGGGAAGGGAAGAACAGGCCGTCCCTGTGCGGGGGGGCGGGGGGGGGCTCCTTCTTTGCCGAGGGCGCTGCCCCTTACCTGCCACCATAGACCTTGGCCTTTTAGGGGCAATTTCCAGCAAGGTGATGATTGGAGCACTTGCTTTGAAGCAAGGAATTCGAGAGGGGAAGGGAGAGAAGCTCATAGAATCATAGAACACAGAGTTGGAAGGGGCCTCTAAGGCCATCCAGTCCAACCCCCTGCTCCATGCAAGAATCCACCTTAAAGCATCCCTGACAAGTGGCGGTCCAGCTGCCTCTTTGGCTCCGTCTACACCAAGCAGGATATTCCACTATGAAAGCGGTATATATTTATTTATTGCACTTATATACCGCTCCCATAGCCAGGGCTCTCTGGGCGGTATACAGAAATTCTAAAATTAAGATTAAAACAAGTATACAAAATTAAAAACCCTAAAACACAGAACATACACACATAAAGCATTAAAACCGTTAAAAAACTAAACATGTGGGTGATTAAGATGTGCCGCCATATGCCTGGGCAAAGAGGAAAGTCTTAACCTGGCGCCGGAAAGATAGCAGCGTTGGCGCCAGGCGAGCCTCGTCAGGGAGATCGTTCCACAGTCTGGGAGCCACCACCGAAAAGGCCCTGTCCCTCGTTGCCACACTCCGAGCCTCGGAGTAGACACCCGGAGGAGGACCTTAGATGTTGAACGTAGTGACCGGGTATATTCACGTTGGGAGAGGCGTTCCGTCAGGTATTGTGGTCCCAATAGCCGAAGCTCTCTGGGCGGTTCACAAAAATTAAAACCATAATAAAACAACCAACAGGTTAAAAGCACAAATACAAAATACAGTATAAAAAGCACAACCAGGATAAAAACCACGCAGCAAAATTGATATAAGATTAAAATACAGAGTTAGGACAGTAAAATTTAAATTTAAGTTAAAATTAAGTGTTAAAATACTGAGAGAATAAAAAGGTCTTCAGCTGGCGACGAAAGGAGTACAGTGTAGGCGCCAGGCGGACCTCTCTGGGGAGCTCATTCCACAGCCGGGGTGCCACAGCGGAGAAAGCCCTCCTCCTAGTAGCCACCTGCCTCACTTCCTCATGGAGAAAGACCCCTGTACATGATCTTAAGGTCCGGGCAGGTACATATGGGAGGAGGCGTTCCTTCAAATAACCTGGCCCCAAACCGTTTAGGGCTTTGAATGTCAATACCAGCACTTTGAATGGGGCCTGGACCTGGACTGGCAGCCAATGAAGTTGTAAAAGGACTGGTGTGATGTGGTCTCATCAGCCAGTCCCTGTTAGTAACCGTGCTGCCCTGTTTTGTACCAGCTGAAGCTTCCAGACCGTTTTCAAAGGCAGCCCCACGTATAACGCATTACAGTAATCCAAACGAGAGGTTATCAGAGCATGGAGAACCAGATCGCTAGATCTGTGGTGAGTCCGATTGATGTCTGGCATGGACATTTATTTATTTATCACTTATTTATTATTTATTTATGACGCTCTCTGGGCGGTTCACAAAAACTTGCAATAGAAGTTGACTTTTCCAACCCTATGAATCTTCGGGGATCATCAGATGGGGGAAAATCATGTTTCCCTACCGTCACGCACCGTTGCTCTGCTCCCCACTTTACTTCCGCATTGGGGGTGAGCTCAAATTACACGGGGGAGTGTACAGAGACCACGTGGCCCCTAAGAACAGTAGGACCAGCAGCCTTAATAGCGGAACTTTCCCGAACATGGCAGGTAACCCCGACAAATTCTGACTTATTTCAAAAACGTCAGGTTTTCTGTGGCTTATTTTAAGACATGAAAACGGAAATGGAGTCTCATGTGGCAGAATCACTGTGTTGTCGAAATGACCAGCGAAGATCCGTAAGTGGCCAGTTGCAAGCGTGGGATAAAACGCCCCTCTGATGACGCTTTTTGGGTCAGCTTTTGATGTGTCCAGGATAATTGTGGTTCCTCCCTGCCCTGGTGAGTGAATGAGAAGATAATGAGATAACACCTAGGACAGCGTTCTCCAACCTGGTGCCCTCCAGATGCATTGGACAACAACTCCCATCATTCCCAGGCAGCATGGCCAACGACAGACTGACTTTTACAGTTCACCATATGCTTGGGATGATTTGCTCAAATTCAAAAGGTGTGGAAATACAGGAAGTTGAGTCATTCGTTCTGTAGAAGAAGGTTCTTATCTGTGCTGAGCATCCAAAGATGGAATTCCAAAGCAAAGCTGTGCTCATGGAGGGCTGATGATTCCCCTCTCTTTTGGCCTCAACCTTTTTGCAATGGTTCCGTTCTAACATTTCAAACCATTGGCTTGTGCTGCAAGGGATTAAATATCAAAAATAAATAGAAATAAAGGGAGAACAAGAGAGTGAATCAAGCAGAAACGGGATATGTTCTCTCCTTGCCTTTGAAGGTCTCCCTGGGAGAATTTCCTTATAAGAATGTTTGCATTTCTAATGAAAAGCTAGAGGTTACATTTCAGTGGCTGAAGAAGAGCCTTTGTTAAACAAATGCTTGATGTGTTTTGCAAGCTTATCTCATGGATGTTTACTCAGATGTAAGTACCAGTTAGGCCGCGTTTTATAACTGGATTATTTATTTATTGCATTTCTATCCTGCCCCATAGCCAAAGCTCTCCGGGTGGTTTACAAAAGATTATAACATTAAACATTACAAATTGATATACAAAACTTAAAACCATAAAAACAGACAGCGTACAAATACAACGTCCATTTAAAAACCTTTCAACCTCTCCCACACTATAGGCCTTCAAGAGGCAGCTGGACAACCATTTGTCAGGGATGCTTTAGGGTGGATTCCTGCATTGAGCAGGGGGTTGGACTTGATAGCCTTGTAGGCCCCTTCCAACTCTGCTATTGTATGATTCTATGATTCTATGATATGCTGTTAACTGCCTGGGAGAAGAGAAAAGTCTTGACCTGGTGCTGAAAAGAAAGCTGTGTTGGCCTCATCAGGGAGATCTTTCCATAATTGGGGGGCCACCATTGAAAAGGCCCTCTCCCTTGTTGCCATCCTCCGAGCTTCCCTCAGAGTAGGCACTGGGAGGAGAACCTTAGATGTTGAGCACAGTGTACGGGTAGGTTCATGTCAGAAGAGGCGTTCCGTCAGGTACTGTGGTCCCAAACCATGTAAGGCTTCATAGGTTAAAACCAGCACCTTGAATCGGGCTCAGAAACATACAGGCAGTCAATGCAAGCAGGCAAAAGTCCCGATTTTTCCCATCTAGCCTCTTTCTGAACATTTGGCCAGACCGTGTGTGTCTAATCAGACTATAATCAGAAGCCATTTGTGACAAATATTTTCCTCAGAACACTTTGGCCATTGCATGACTTCTGCACCAACCTGCATAATAGGGCTACCTTGCAAATATTTACACAAGATAAAGAATTATTGGCCTTCTGTGTCTTTCAAAAATTGCTGCACTCTCTGAAGCTATAACTTTCACAGAGAAGGAAGAAACAAAAATTAAGGAATATTCTTATATTAAGTTTGGAACATCGTTTGATTCCAACTGAAGCATTCTGACATGCTGTGCTGTAAAGCATTTGTACTGACTTTTCAAGGATAAGAACATAAGAAAAGTCCTGATGCTGGATCAGACCGAGGGTCCACCTAGTCCCGCACTCTGTTCACACAGGGGCCGACCAGCTGTTGGCCAGGGACCAACAAAGCAGGACATGGTGCAAAAGCACCCTCCCACCCATGATCCCCAGCGACTGGTGCACACAGGCTTACTGCCTCAGATACATAGAATCAGAATAGCAGAGTTGGAAGGTGCCTCTAAGGCCATCAAATTAATGCAGGAATCCACCCTAAAGCATCCCTGACAGATGGTTGTCCAGTTGCCTCTTGAAGGCCTCTAGTGTGGGAGAGCCCACCACCTCCCTTGGTAACTGATTCCATTGTCGTACTGCTCTAACAGTCAGGAAGTTTTTCCTGATGTCCAGCTGGAATCGGGCTTCCTTTAACTTGAGCCCATTATTCTGTGTCCTGCACTCTGGGAGGATCGAGAAGAGATCCTGGCCCTCCTCTGTGTGACAACCTTTTAAGGATTTGAAGAGTGCTGTCATGTCTCCCCTCCATCTTCTCTTCTCCAGGCTAAACCTGCCCAGTTCTTTCAGTCTCTCCACATAGGGCTTTGTTTCCAGACCCCTGATCATCCTGGTTGCCCTCCTCTGAACACGCTCCAGCTTGTCTGCATCCTTCTTGAATTGTGGAGCCCAGAACTGGACGCAATACTCTAGATGAGGCCTAACCAGGGCCGAATAGAGAGGAACCAGGACTTCACGTAATTTGGAAGCTATACTTCTATTAATGCAGCCCAAAATAGCATTTGCCTTTCTTGCAGCCATATTGCACTGTTGGCTCATATCCAGCTTGTGATTTACAACAATTCCATGATCCTTCTCGTTTGTAGTATTGCTGAGCCATACTGGAGGTAGCACATGACCATCAGGGCTAGTAGCCATCAATTGCTTTCTCTCCAGGATATCTAACTCCCTTTTAAAGGCATCCAAATTGGTTGCCATTGCCACATCTTGTGGTAGTGAGTTCCATAGTTAAACTATGTGCTGTGTGAAGAAGGCCTTCCTTTTATCTGTCCCGGATCTCCCACCACTCAGTTTCATGGGATGACCTCTTTGGGTTCTAGTATTATGGGAGAGGGAGAAAAATGTCCACATTCTCCATACCATGCATAATTTTGTACATCTCTCTCATGTCTTTCCTCGCCTCCTCTTCTCCAAGTTAAACGATCCCAGTTGATATAACCTTCTCTCATAGGGGAGATGCTCCAGCCCCGTAATCATATCAGTTGCCCTTTTCTGCACTTTTTCAAGCCCTATAATATATTTTAGGTTGGTGACCAGAACTGTACACAGTATTCTAAGTGTGGCTGCACCATAGATTTGTATAAAAGCAGTCTGATACTGGCAGTTTTATTCTCAATTCCTTTCCACAGCATTCTGGACCGGCTGAAGTTTCTGAACAGTTTTCAAAACGAGCCCCATGTAGAACATGTTACAGTAGTCCAAGAGGGACGTAACTAAAGGCATCCGTGACGGTGGCCAGATCAGCCGTCTCTAGGGCACAGCTGGTGAACTAACCTCTCTTGTGCAAAGGCACACCTGGCCAAACGAATTCTGATTTAAAATAAGACGTTTAAAAATCAATCAATCAATGCTAGTGTGCCTTTTCCAAATCCCCTGGGCACAGAGTTTGAAGCAAAGCTGACCCTGAGAATTAGATTCTCTTCTAACCTTCCTTAACTTGATGCCCTCCAGATGGTTTGGACTACAACTCCGATCATTCCAACCAGCGTGGCCAATGGGTATCGGAGGATATGGGTGTTGTAGTCCAACATATCTGGGGGGCACCAGATTGGGGAAGGCGACTCTTCAAATACTTAAAAGGTTGTCACACAGAGGAGGGCCAGGATCTCTTCTTGATCCTCCCAGAGTGCAGGACACGGAATAACGGGCGCAAGTTACAGGAAGCCAGATCCCGGCTGGACATCAGGAAAAACTTCCTGACTGTTAAGAGTAGTACGACAATGGAATCAGTTACCTAGGGAGGTTGTGGGCTCTCCAACACTCGAGGCCTTCAAGAGGCGGCTGGACAACCATCTGTCAGGGATGCTTGAGCAGGGGGTTGGACTCAATGGCCTTATAAGCCCCTTCCAACTCTGCTATTCTATAATTCTATGATTCTATGATTTGCCACAGGAGAGCGGAGACTTCATAGAATCATGTTTTTAACTGCTGAGTTCAGCTGCTCTTCTCTGGGTCTTTCAACAGCAAAATGGTGTTTATATGGTTGCTGTGTTGTCTTAATTGCGGAAACGTTGTTTTTATCTTGCTGCCCTGGGATTGCCCTTTGATGTTGAGGCTGGATTTAATCGTGAGAAATAAAATAAAATAAAGCAGATGGGCGCTGACGAAAGCTCTTCTCTGCCCTTTTCCACAGGTCTCATTTTGGATCCTGCAAGGTTGAAGCCGCCAGAGGGATGAACTGAGCCCGAGGGCCCCCCCTTACCTGCCCTCCTCGCTGCCATGGCGGAAGGGGGGTCCCTGCCCATGGCGGAGTGGCTCCGAGCCCTGCACCTGGACCAGTACGTTGAGACCTTCGAGCGGAACGAGCTGTGGGGCATGTCGGATTGCCAGCACCTGACGGACGAGGCGCTGACCCGCCTGGGGGTCCTGCTGCCTGGCCACCGCAAGCGCATCCTCTCCGGGCTGCTGAAGGCCTCGGCGGAGGCTCTGCCCGCCCTGGAGGGCCCCAAATGCCCCCCGAGGAGGCCGGTCCCCATGAAACGCAACGTCTTTCGCACCAGCCCCGGCTCTGTGACTTCTCCTGCGGAGCAGGAGGCCCGAGGTGCCTCCGTGACACCGACGGGCAAGAAATCGCCTCCTTTCCGGGAGTCGGAGAGCCCCGCAGGCCTCCCCCTTGTGCCGCCCCCTATCCCTCCGAGGACCAGCTGCCACCCCCCAGTGAAGTTTTCGTCTCCTGCGCTCCCCGAACTTCCCCCAGCGCCTCCCTCGGGAGCGCCTCCCCGTTTGGGTTTTCTTTGCCCGCTGCTAGCTGGCGGCAGACGGAGTCCGAGTCCGGAGAAGACGGCGTTTCCCGGAGAGACGGAGAAGCCCACGCTGCCCCCTCTCCCTGCCAAGCGCTACCAGCTGGAGAGCAAGCCCCCCTCCTCAAGAGCCCCTCCGGTCCCCTGCCGGCCTCCAGTGTTGCCCCCCCGGCCCGGACCCCAGAGAGCCACGACCAGGTAAGCTGAACGCTGCGAAGTCGCCGGGGTCAAACGGGTTGCGAATTGACGGGGGCAGACGTAGTCGCGTCACCGTGTTCCTCACTTCTCCGAGCAGCGGGAAATTTCGTTTTGCGGGAAGCTGCCGCATCCTTCACACGGAACATCTTTTAACAGAAGCAAAGAGGGAACAGTAGCTCTTCTGGAAGCACCCTTAGCTGGAGATATTTCTTGAGCATTTTAAATGTGAGAAGCTCCGCCTCTCCAATCTGGTGCCCTCCAGGTGTGCTGGGCTACATGATCCATCATCCCCAGCTAGCATGGCATTCGGCATCTAGAGCGCATCAGAACTACAGCTTTTAAGCAGAGAGAGAGAGAAGGAGAGAGGTCACTGAGGACTAGCAGGCGTTTTGAGCTTCTGTAGTGTTTTGGCCCACTGGCACCGGCTGCCTGAATGCTTCAGAACCTAATTCAAGGTGCTGGTTTTGATCTATAGAGCCTGACCCCGTTCAGGATCGCAATACCTTACTGAGTGCCTCTCCCAGTGCGAACCTATCTGTACATTACGATCCACATCTGGGCCCCTCCTCCGAGGGCTTCCTCAGAGGGAGGTTCAGAGGATAGCAACAGGGGACAGGGCCTTCTCAGTGGTGGCTTCCTGACTGGGGGATGCTCTCCCCAGTGAGATCTGCCTGGTGCCAATGTTGTCATCTTTTGTTGCCAAGTTCAGACTTTCCGCTACTCCTAGGCATTTGATGGCATATGGCGTTTTTTTTTTTTAAAAAATCTATTTTTTATTGTTAATCGTTTTTAACTGTTTCAAAATTGTGTGTGTTAAAGGTTTTATATTATGCTTTATTACATTGTGAACTGGAGGGTTACGAGCCGAAACCAGTGTCTGGCCTCCCCTCCCATAAAACTCTGGGAATGAGCCAAAGCAATGGGCTATAAAAGCATTGTTTGGAATCACACATTTAGCTATTTATAGATTGAGGCCATGGCTAGACCAGGCCTATATCCCGGGATCATCCTGGGATCATCCCGGGATCAACCCTGTGCATCCAAACGACACACAGGGGATCCCAGGAACAGGCAGGGACGATTTCTCTATTTGCCTGGGATAATCTTTAGGTCTAGCTAAGGCCCGAGTCTCCTGCAACCACTTTTCTGAGACAGGAGGAGCAGGAGGGAGCATTGGCAGGTGTGTGTGTGTGTGTGTGTGTGTGTGTGTGTGTGTGAGAATCCTTGGCCTGTAGGAGATGTGGGGTGAAGCATTGTCTGAGGAGGCAGTTTGCCTGCTTGCCCCCTCTCCTATCCTTCTGCCTGCCTCGCCTCGGTTTTGGGGATTCGGCCCGAGGCGGTGCACAGCCCGAATCATAGAATCGTAGAGTTGGACGGGGCCTATAAGGCCATCAAGTCCAACCCCCTGCTCAATGCAGGATACAGGCCAAGGTATGCAAAACCGATCTATCAAATTTATTGCCAGAAGATGGGGGTAATATGTTCAGATTTGTTTTATTCTTTTCCATTCTATTTTATTCCCAATATTTAGAGATGGCTTTAAAGGGGATTTAGACAAATTCATGAAGGACGGGAAGTCCATCTGTTTCTATTAGTTATGGCAGCTTAATGTGCTCAGAGACAGCATATCTGTCAATGCCAGTTTCTAGGGAAAAGCAAGAGTAGGAGAGTGAGCTCGAGTGTGCAGGCCAGGGATTTAAAAACAGGGGGGTTGGTACCATCTAGAAGAATTAAATCAGGTAGCCCTTTTTATGTAGTCTATGATCCTATTAAAATGCTCACACGACTAGCACTCATCTTAATTGTGTAAAAAGAAACCCCAAAATACATAATACTCAAAAGCAATAAAGTTTGGGGCTGTTTGTTTCACACTTTTTGCTCAGTTAATACTCAAGAGGGCTCAAATTGACTGGAAAGGAACCATAGAATATATAGATAATTTTGAGAAGGATTCCCTATTCCGGCTGGACATCAGGAAAAACTTCTGAGCAGTACGACAATGGAACCAGTTCCCTAGGGAGGTTGTGGCCTCTCCCACACTAGAGGCCTTCAAGGCGCAGCTGGACAACCATCTGTCAGGGATGCTTGAAGGTGGATTCCTGCATGGAGCAGGGGGTTGGACTAGATGGCCTTATAGACCCTTTCCAACTCTGCTATTCTATGATTCTACTGAAAATATGTGGAACAGACATTGCAAAATCTGTAAATGATGCATCTTGCATTTTAGATTTCACATCTGGATAAAATCATTCATAGAAACTTATGTTTGGTCTGTTCTATTACTCATTACTCATCTGCTTGTTACTGATGGCTATTAATTTTAATATGGTCATAAGATTTTAATCCCTCGAGATGTTACCACCAGATTTTAAGACCCATAAGACTGTGCTCACAGATGAAAGGGGGGGGTGTCTGGGGACATGGGCGGGGATGTTTTGTTTTCTACACCAGAAATGTTGCCTCAAGTAAGATGATAGATCACAAATCTGTGTTGGATAGTAGGCTAACAATGCAATCCTATGGAAGTCTACTCATAAGTAAGTTCCATTGTGTTCCAGGACACTCCCAGGACAGTCAGTATAGGGTTGCAGCCTTCCTGGGGAAGAATTTGCAGTATAATATGCAGAAGACGGATCTCACATTGGCCACGGTGGGCAATATTACCCGTTAGTGAAATCTCAAAACCAAGATGTTTTTCCATGCACTATTTCCAGAGTCTGTATTACACCTTTTCAGAGAATGTTCCAGAATAGTATTCTTGTCCATTGTTTACTTTTTCTGATCAACGTGAGCCTTCTTATTTATTTATTTATTTATTCATTCATTACATTTACATCCTGCCTTTTTTCCTCCTAAGGCAGCGTACATAATCCTCCTCCTCTCCATTTTATCCTCACAACAACAACCCTGTGAGGTAGGCTGGGCTGAGAGTCTGTGACTGGCCCAAAGTCACCCAGTGGGCTTCCATGGCCGAGTGGGGACTAGAACCCGGATCCCCCGACTCCCAGTCCAGTGCTCTAACCACTGCACCACACTAGCCCTTGGGCCCATATCAAGCAAAAAAAGTATGGAAATATCCCTCCCCCCCACGTCACCTTTTAATGAGGTGAAAGCTATTCTTTACCCACGGCCATCATGGGCAGTCATTTGACCAGGGTCACAGGCTCTGAAAAAAGGCGGCCTCATTTACTGCCCAGCCCTTCGTGTCCTGCTTGTGAACTCGCAGGATGCTGAAAAAGAAGAATACAGCTGAGCGAGGCATCGTATAGCAGGGGTGTCCTGAAGCGTATTTCTAGGGCGATGCTGCCATCTAGTTTTGAAATCCGTCACCTGCATCCATTTGCCCAGAAGCCAGCGGGAAAATGAAAGGCAACAGAGAAAGGTAGAGCGTAGTTAAATTATGGAACTCACTACCACAAGATGTAGTGATGGCCGCCAATTTGGGTGGCTTTAAAAAGGGGTTGGATAAAGTCCTGGAGGCAAAGGCTATCAGTGGCTACTAGTGTGATGGTTATGTGCTATCTCCAGTATCTGAGGCAGTAAGCCTGTGTGCACCAGTTGCTGGGGAACATGGGCGGGAGGGTGCTGTTGCGCCATGTCCTGCTTGTTCATCCCTGGCCGATGGCTGGCTGGCCACTGTGTGAACCGAGTGCTGGACTAGATGGACCCTTGGTGTGACCCTGCAGGGCTCTTCTTATGTTCTTATGCACACAGTGGGCGCAAACTACCATATTTCTTCCATTCTAAGACACCATCAATTGTAAGACGCACACTAATTTCAGTACCACCAACAGAAAAAAAAGCTTTGATTCTAAGAAATAATAAACGCACCCGTGATTCTAAGATGCACCCCATTTTTAGAGATGTTTATATGGGGGAAAAAGTGCATCTTAGAATCGAAGAAAAACGGTATGTCCTTTTCCTGTGAAAGTGCCAGGGAAGGGATGGGGCCATGTGCAGGTACACAGGCGAACATGGGTGCCATGCGTTGTGGGCACAAAGGTCCCAAGTCCAGCCTCTGGAAAGATCCTTCTTTGACACTCCAGAGAGGTTGCTGCATGTTCAGAGGAGGGCAACCAGGATGATCAGGGGTCTGGAAACAAAGCCCTATGAGGAGAGACTGAAAGAACTGGGCATGTTTAGCCTGGAGAAGAGAAGATTGAGGGGAGACATGATAGCACTCTTCAAATACTTCAAAGGTTGTCACACAGAGGAGGGCCAGGATCTCTTCTCGATCCTTCCAGAGTGCAGGACACGGAATAACAGGCTCAAGTTAAAGGAAGCCAGATTCCGGCTGGACATCAGGAAAAACTTCCTGACTGTTAGAGCAGTACGACAATGGAATCTGTTACCTAGGGAGGTTGTGGGCTCTCCCACACTCGAGGCCTTCAAGAGGCATCTGGACAACCATCTTGAGCAGGGGGTTGGACTCGATGGCCTTGTAGGTCCCTTCCAACTCTGCTATTCTATGATTCTATGACAGCTGGCCTGAGAGCAAGTTCACTTTTCTTCTATGTTTGTTATTACAAGATACTGTGTCTGGTGTAGCTTCTCAAGCAAATATACTACAGAGGTTTCCATCGGACTGTACTGCAGCTGCTCATACCTCCCGGTTGAATTATGGCGATGTGTTCTTTCTCCATCGGCTGACTTCAGAAAGTGTTCAGACCCTTCGTTTGGTTCAATGTACAGAGGTTCCTGTTAATCATTATAAAATACAAGCAGTGAGGTTGGCGGAGCCTGGGCTCATGGAAATGCAATGCTGGCATGGTTTTAATCGCAGGGAGGCTGATGTCACCTGTTACCCCCCTTTAATGTCCTTGTTCCCACTTAGCATAAGTACAGTCCTTGAGGTTTGGTGGGGGATGGATTTTCCCAGCAGCAACGGATTGTTCCTTGTAATGCAAGACATTTTGGGGTGGTTTGGTCTGGAATGGGACCATTAAGGTTTACAAAAATCCATTTCCTTGGTAAACCCAGCAGGGAGAGGGTGAAAAGGGGGTGGTCCTGGGGGAAGGCGGGGGCACGGGGTGTAGGAAACCATGGAAGCTGATTTAGACTGCTTCCTAAGCGCCACATGGCCTCTCCCCTCCCCCACTCAGGAGCCCCCCGAAAAGCACGGCAGACAGAGCATGGAGGAGAGGAATCTTCCGTGCTGCAGATGATAGTTGTATGTCCCCACATTTGAGGACTTCCAAGTACTCAGGGCGCAATCCATAGGATTGTTTCCTAGATCACAGAAGGCATAGCATTTAAAACAGAAATAAAATAGCAACATAACACTATTACCAATATTAAATACCAATGCTAAAATTTCAACAACAGCCCTTAAAAAGTAGCATCTCTCTTTGTTAAAAACAAACAAAACCGTTCAGCTTTGGTACCCAAAATGTGATTTAGAGGCTGTTAGGCCCTTCCTGGGGAGGGTGTTTCACAGGCAGGGAGGGCAGCCCCCACAGAAAAGACCCCCGCTTTGGTTACTGCTAGAATTCTGAAGTCTGAGCCAGATGTGGGAAACCCACAGTCTGATAATAACATCTGGAGGCCTACAGGCCCTCAAGCTTTGATAGTAAGGAAAAGAATAAAGGGGAAGGGAAAATGGGACAACTCAAAAGCTAGCGAGAACTTTTATGCCACATATTTGTTGGCATGCAGTGGTATTGTTTCATAGAATCATAGAACCGTGGAATAGCAGAGTTGGAAGGGGGCCATCGAGTCCAACCCCCTGCTCAATACAGGAATCCACCCTAAAGCATCCCTGACAGAGGGTTGTCCAGCTGCCTCTTGAAGGCCTCTAGTGTGGAAGAGCCCACCACCTCCCTAGGTAACAGATTCCCTTGTCATACTGCTCTAACAGTCAGGAAGTTTTTCGTGATGTCCAGCTGGAATCTGGCTTACTTTAACTTGAGTCCGTTATTCCGTGTCCTGCACTCTGGGAGGATCGAGAAGAGATCCTGGCCCTCCTCTGTGTGACAACCTTTTAAGTATTTGAAGAGTGCTATCATGTCTCCCCTCAATCTTCTCTTCTCCAGGCTAAACCTGCCCAGTTCTTTCAGTCTCTCTTCATAGGGCTTTGTTTCCAGACCCCTGATCATCCTAGTTGCCCTCCTCTGAACACGCTCCAGCTTGTCTGCATCCTTGAAGTATGGCACCGAGAACTGGACGCAATACTCTAGATGAGGCCTAACCAGGGCCGAATAGTGGTGAACCAGGACCTCGCGCAATTTCTGTAATATCTTTGTTTATTACCTTTCCAGAGATTCTGCCAAAGGCTGTTTTGAAATGGAGATGAGCAAAAAGATGTAGGACATAATATGGAAGGAACAAAACATTGGAATGAAACAACTTTATTCAGGAGCTTTGGGCAAAAGACATTCTTTACAGACCCAAATTCAAGCCACAGACACACACCCCAACACACCCACACCCACCAACACCAACACCAACCAGGGGGAAGAGATCAAATGGGGCTACCTGGGCAGCAATTTTAGTATAGAATGTTCCTTTTGGGCTTCTGGCAGAGAAAGAGAGGGTGGGGGGATTTAAAGCCCCCCCTCCGCCACAACGTACCCGTTGGGATGGCCATCTTGCCCCACATGGTCCTGACATCCAGACAAAACCAAAATCCATTTAGGAGGGTCTGAGTTCTTCCTCTTTGCTACTTGCACAGTGTAGAACGCTTCATGCAGAATTTAAAATAAGAAATGAAAGAAAATAGGAATAAGCGGAAGCAAGGCTGTCTCCCTGCAGCGCTGTCTGTTTTGCTTTGTGAACTGTGAGTTACGTACAGTGTTCTTTCCTTTTTAAAAAGCGTTTTCAGGAGGCCGCTGTATTTGCCTTGCACGGAGTGCATCTCTGAGCTAGATTTTGTTTTGTGAACGTGGCAAAAGGCAGCAATACCGCTATATCTCCGCTGCTATTTGTTTTCCTATGATGTGTGGCCACACAGTTGCACTGTCGCCACTGAAAAAGGAAGGAGCATCGCGCAGTTTCGATTTAAGAACCCTTCTTAGTGCTTTAAGACCACTGCGCTTCTGTTGCTGCCGGTTTTACTTTGCTTTTATGTGCCGGATTGGTGTTTTTCCCTTCATTTTTTGCTGCTCGTTTTATCTTGGTTTTGTTATGTGCTGTTTTTATTCACTGTTTTGTTGTTTGTATTTCATGTTTTAGTATATTATACACGGCTCAAAGAACTGCCCAGAGAGCTTCAGCTATGGAGTGGTATATAAATGCAATAAATAATAATAACAACAACAACAACAACAACAACAACAACGTGTTATTGGGTATTTTAAAAGTACAATCAACAATACACAGCCATAGAAAATAACTCAAAAGTATCAGCATTTGTATGTCCCTAGTTATCTTGGCCCCTCTCAGTCTTCCTTCGCATTTTATTTCTGCTCTCAAAATTTAGTTTGTAAGTGCCTAGGGGCAGGGACCTGCCTCTTTTGGTTTAGCTACTCTACTCAAGGAGGCAAGGAGGCAACTTCCTGACTGTTAGAGTAGTACGACAATGGAGCCAATGACCTAGGGAGGTTGTGGGCTCTCCCACACTAGGGGCCTTCAAGAGGCAGCTGAACAACCACCTGTCAGGGATGCTTTAGGGTGGATTCCTGCATTGAGCAGGGGGTTGGACTCGATGGCCTTGTAGGCCCCTTCCAACTCTGCTATTCTATGATTCTAAGTGCCGTGGCAAATAAATGCTCTCACCGTCACCAAAGGGGAAATTGGGCCCTCTCACCACTTGGCGACGGAGGAAACACAAATATTTGCATAGCTGTTTAAAATCTGGACGCTGAACCCGAGAAAGTTTCTGATCGCAGTCCTGTTCTTTGTGAGCCCTGCAGAATATCCCTTGGAGGTTGGACCCTTTAGAAACTCTAGGGGCTGTGCAACCCTCCCCAAAACGTAACAAAACACAAGGTATTTTTTTATGGGGGGGGGGGAGTCTGAGCCCTGGTGGATTCTGGGTGTTTTGCTCTTTTGCTGTTCTCGTCTGTCTCTGGGTGTTCTTTCTTTTTTTAAAAGCACTGTTAGGTCTGGGTTTTTTTTATTTCAGGAAGCCCTGATCAGGAAGTGCTTTGCAAGAGAGCACTCAGCCCCCGGGCTTGCTGTGCAACTTGTGGTGGTGTCCTTCGGGCATCCAGGGCAGCTGGCCCCCTTTCTCCTCCCACTCCCAGTTTTTTCGTTTTTTCGGCGTTGTCCTGGAGGAGGCACCGAGAGAAGGAGACGGGGGCGGGGGCGGGGGGGGCGCTTCCTGAAAGGGGACCTTGAGACAAAGAGGTGTGCTGTGCGCCGTGCCTTTTCCCTCCTGCCCTGTTGGCATTTTGGAGCCACGTTGCCTGTGATGCGATTGCTGCTGCCCCGGCTTCCCCCAGGTAATTGACGAAATCCTCCCGAGTTCTTGAAAAATGTGGGTTTGAAAGGGTCTCTTTTTGGCATGAGCTGCAGCCATGGTGCAGAAAATCGCACTTTTGCTTTGTCCGTGTAGTGGATCCTCTCGGACGGCTTGGCTGCCGTCCTGCTCCGTCTTAAACTCTTAATCTTGCCTCGGGTGAAAGGAAAGGCTTTGAGAAGCGGTTTTGCTACCTTTTGGAAATGTATTTGGGACTTTGGAGGGTGTTGTGTCATGGGCACGGGGAGTATCGTTCAAGATTTGTGTTGGTATTCATATTTGTTGGTATTGAACCTGCTATCCCAATATGGATGTCATCGGATTTTGGTGAAAAATGATTAAAAACAACAAGAGCTCTTGCTTCCTTCCACTTCGAGGGTTTTGCCCACCCAGGTCTGAAACCGCCTCTGGGATTTATATGCTTTCATGAGGCTTTGTGAAGAGTCGGTTCCACGGAGCAGTGAAGTCTCAGAGCTGAGAAGTCAGGGTTGCCCTTTTCGGAATGACCGATTTCTAAGTGGCAGAATTTTGTACACTTCTATCATGTCTCCCCTTAGTCTCCATTTTTCCAAGCTAAACAATCCCAGTTGATGTAACCTTCCCTCATAGGGGAGATGCTCCAGCCCCTTAATCACTTTAGTTGCCCTTTTCTGCACTTTTTCCAACTCTATAATATCTTTTTTTAGGTGTGGTGTCCAGAACTGTACACAGTATTCTAAGTGTGGTCGCACCACAGATTTGTATAAGGGCAGTCTGATACTGGCCGTTTTATTCTCAATTCCTTTTCTTATAATGCCTAACATGGAGTCTGCCTTCTTGACAGCGGCCGCACACTGGGTGGACATTTTCATTGAGCTGTCCACCACAATCCCAAGGTCTCTTTCTTGTTTGGTCACCACCAGCTCAGATCCCATTAGGTTATACTTGAAGTTGTTGTTTTTTGCCCCAACATGCATCACCTTACACTTGCTTACATTGAACTGCACCTGCCATTTGGATGCCCACTCTCCCAGCTTGGAGCGATCCCTTTGGAGCTCTTCATAATCCCTTTGTGTTTTAACAACCTTAAATAATTTGGTGTCGTCAGCAAACTTCGCCACTTCACTGCTCACTCCTAATTCCAGATCATTTCATGAACAAATTGAAAAGAATTGGTCCCAATACCGATCTCTGCGGGACCCCACTATTTACTTCACTTCAGTGGGAGAATTTGCCATTTATTCCTACTCTCTGCTTTCTGTTCTCTAACCAGTTACTGATCCATAAGAGGACCTCTCCTCTTATTCCATGACTGCTAAGTTTGCTCAGGAGTCTTTGGTGGGGGACTTTATCAAAAGCCTTTTGGAAATCCAAGTAAACAGTGTCCACTGGATCTCCCCTGTCTACATGTTTGTTGACACTTTCAAAGAATTCTAGAAGATTAGTGAGACAGGACTTGCCTTTGTGGAAGCCTTGTTGATTCTTCTTCAGCAGGACCTGCCCTTCTATACTAATTTTGTCTTTAATAATGGTTTCAACCAATTTACCTGGAACAGATGTCAAACTAACTGGCCTGTAATTTCCTGGATCCCCCCTGGATCCCTTTTTGAAAATTGGTGTTACATTGGCCATCTTCCAGTCATCTTGTACAGAGGCTGAGCTTAGGGACACACCTATTTTTGTGAGGAGGTCTGCAATTTCATATTTGAGTTCTTTGAGAACTCTAGGATGGATGCCATCTGAGCCTGGTGATTTATTTGCTTTCTATTTGTCAATAAGGTTGACAAATAACCTTTTTTATGTTTAGCACCAGCAGTCTGGTTCCATTTTGTTTTAAGTGCAGCCTGTCCCTCTTGTACAGGCCCGACTTGTCCCAAAATGTTCCCCAGTGCCTAACAAATCTGAACCCCTCCTCTCTGCACCATCGTCTCATCCACGCATTGAGACTTCTCAGCTGCGCCTGCCTAGCTGGCCCTGCACATGGAACTGGTAGCATTTCAGAGAAAGCTACCTTGGTGGTCCTGGATTTCAACCTCCTGCCTAGCAACCTAAATTTGGCTTCCAGGACCTCACGACTACATTTCCCGATCTAGAGGGAGCCAGTTTGGGGAAGTCTGCATTCCTTAATTTTAGCAAGTCAGAGGCTGTGCATGATATGCTGACAACCACACATCTGTTTCAGCAGAATTCAACTTCTCTTCCGTCTTCTGTTTTGCTGCTGCTACTTCTGAGTTCATTTCACATTGAGACATCGATGTATTCCAGCGACATCGACATGTTCTTTCCCCCACTTTCTAAGGAAAATCTCTTGAAAATCATTAATCACAACTTGCCTAATATTGCATCTGCAGTTGGCATCTGCTCATTATTACTAATGAACTTTTCCCATGAAAAGAAATAAAGCACTGGGAAATTTTCTGCCCCGCATCACTGATGTAGCTGCTAGATATTTCCACGTCAAAAAATAATGGCTCTCGTTTGTGTATATCTCCGAAAATAATATGGGCTAGGAACTTTGTCGTTTTGTGGAAAGGCATGGCATCTCAGGAGACCAAAGAAGATGTGGTTTAGTGCTTATATCAGCCAGAAGCTTTCCTTTACGCAAAGAAATTGGGATCTTTGATGTGCAAGAGCTAGCCAGATAGCAGCGGATATTTTACTTTAAACACAGACACCCCCGTCCCCATTATTAAGAATCTGGCTAGCAGTGTTCCCCTACACTTGACAGTGCAGAAAGCTGCCTAGAGAGTGATGCACCCTGTTCCAAAGAAGCTGTTTTGGGTTCATGCCTCCTTCATCCAAGACCCTGATGACCGGACTGCATAGAAATCACAAACGAGATCCGAGCTCTTTCTTACTCTTGCTGTTGTTGGGAGACAAGGGAAGCCCTTGTTCCGCACTGCAGGCGGATGCTGCCTTTTGGAAGAGGAGAACTGCTCCCGGCTGCTGCCCGCCCCCCCGCCCCCCGGGACCCCCGCCAGCTTGTGGTCTGCGTTGACCCGTCTGTCTCCCTTGCCCTCATCAGAGTCTATATTTAGGGCTCACTCAGACAGCTATAATTTAGGTGGAGAGGGCAAATCTTTTCAATATACATTCAGGAACAATGGAGACCATAGTCTGGCTAACTGCCCCAACACGTGTTTGTAGAGTCAAAAGAGTTGCAAAGTTTAATACACACTTCTTTGCGTCTTTGGATAGATGCATTTATTTAGTAGTATTTATAAACCCTCTTTGAATGTTTTTTACTAAGCATGTTCCTGGCTGCCACCTCCTCCCTATTAGACAGATTCATGGGGAAGAAAGCTATCAATGGCTACTACTAGTCATGATGGCTATAGACTATTACCTTCAGTATCGGAAGCAGTATACCAGATGCATGGGAACATGGGTGGGAGGGGCCTATAATTGCACTCCTGACCTTCTGCGGGCTTCCCACAGGAAGATGGCAAGGCCATGGTGTGAACAGAACTCTGGACTCTACCCCCTTCCTTCCATTTATTTATTTATTTATTTATTACATTTCTATACCGCCCAATAGCTGAAGCTCTCTGGGCGGTTCCGTTGAATTGTGGTTTGGCCGTTCCTTTGCTGGAGTCCCGGCAGCAATGCGTCATGCCATGCATTAAATGCCTTACAAGGTTGGGATTCCCATGGGTGAGCTAGTGAGATCCAATATGAGCCAACAGTGTGATGTAGCTGCAAAAAAGGCAAATGCTATTTTGGGCTGCATTAGTAGAGGTATAGCTTCCAAATCATGCAATGTGCCGGTTCACCTCTATTCGGCATGGGCTAGGCCTCATCTTGAGTATTGCGTCCAGTTTTGAGCTCCACACTTCAAGAAAGATGCAGACAAGCTGGAGTGCATTCAGAGGAGGGCAACAAGGATGAACAGGGGTCTGGAAACAAAGCCCTATGAGGAGAAACTGAAAGAACTGGGCATGTTTAGCCTGGAGAAGAGAAGATTGAGGGGAGACATGTGAGCACTCTTCAAATACTTGAAAGGTTGTCACACAGAGGAGGGCCAGGATCTCTTCTCGATCCTCCCAGAGTGCAGGACACGGAATAACGGGCTCAAGTTACAGGAAGCCAGATTCTGGCTGGACATCAGGAAAAACTTCCTGACTGTTAGAGCAGTACGACAACGGAACCAATTACCTTGAATGCCTCCCACACTAGAGGCCTTCAAGAGGCAGCTGGACAACCATCTGTCGGGGATGCTTTAATGTAGAGTCCTGCATTGAGCAGGGGGTTGGACTCGATGGCCTTGTAGGCCCCTTCCAACTCTGCTAGTCTATGATTCTATGATTCTAAGCATTGCATGCTCTCTCACACTCACATCACCGTCTTTGTGATTATCATGGGTACTGTGCTTCATCCTTCGCATAGCCCCTCCTGGATTTTGTCTCTTAGTCTTATGCTGATTGGGGTGGGGGGATGCTCGGAGTTATTGTCCCACACATCTGGAGGGCACCAGGTTGGTGAAGGCTGTGCTATAGAATGACCAAACGTGGGGAATACTGCATGTGCATCTCCTGTACACATCTTCCTGTTCTTTAAGGCTTGACCCGAAGTCCCCCCCCCCCCCCGCCCCCAGTTCTCCCACTGAGTATCATCTGATGGAGGTTGACCTGAGACGGGGCTGCCCTGAATGTTAACAACAAGACTCTGGAACTCCCTGCTGGTTGATGTTCGGCCTCTAAACCCCCTTCATCACTGCTTCAGGCAAAGGCTGTTCTGTTTGTTTCTCAGATGCTTCGCTGATCTGAGTTCTTTTTTGTATTTTCTATTATGCTGGTCAGTATCTTGCAGTTATGGTTGTGTTTGCTATTGTTGTTGAATCTCCTGGCTGGTTTCTAAATGGTTATTTTAAAAAACTTTTAATGTTCTTAGAATCATAGAATAGCAGAGTTGGAAGAGGCCTACAAGGCCATCGAGTCCAACCCCCTGCTCAACATATTCTTGTTGGATATATTTTAATGGTTTGTAGATTTTTGGACCAAAAGTCTGGACAATATTCCTTGAGAGTGCAAGAAGGGGCCTGATGCTGAATCAGGCCAAAAGCCTTTCTGGCCCGGCCTTTTGTTCACAGAGTAGCCAACCAGGTGTGCCAATGGGAAGACCACAAGCAGGTCAGGCATGCATTGATGGCTGTCTCCTCCAGGAATTTATCCAACGCCCTTTTAAAGCCATCCAAATTGGTGGCCATCGCTACATCATGCGGTAGTTATCACAGGCGGTGTGAAGAAGTCCTTTACTTTGATCTAGAGCAGCCTTCCTCAACTTGGGGCGCTCCAGATGTGTTGGACTACAACTCTCAGAATGCCCCAGCCAGCTCTTGGCTGGGGCATTCTGGGAGTTGTAGTCCAACACATCTGGAGCGCCTCAGGTTGAGGAAGGCTGATCTAGAGGCCTTCAAGAGGCCGCTGGACAACCATCTGTCAGGGATGCTTTAGGGTGGATTTCTGCACTGAGCAAGGGGTTGGACTCGATGGCCTTGTAGGCCTCTTCCAACTCTGCTATTCTATGATTCTATGATCTGTCCTGAATTTGAGATGCACACATACAAACAAACACACACCCAGACACACATCCTTCTAATAACGGGCCTTTTGCAAGTATGTGTGCAAAGGGAAAGTTTGCCTGTTGCAAAGATGCCCGTGCACTAAAGTGGATGGCTTTTCCTTTGGAAGTCTGCAGAGAGGGCTTGGTCCCTCGTCGTCGGAGGTATGGTTTCTGCTGCAATCAATGTTATCCCCAAATCCATTGCTTCATATTTCCCCGGAGGGACAAGTGAAAGGCAACCCTGCTGCACTTACCCAGGAGAAAGTCAAGGGTCTGTTTGGGTATGGGGCGAACTTTGCCCCTGCTCATCCCAGTGATCTGTGAGAATCTCTTTGGGTAGGTGCGACCACCTTGTGTCTTCCTGACAGTTAGAGCAGTACGACAATGGAACCAGTTCCCTAGGGAAGTTGTGGGCTCTCCCACACTAGAGGCCTTCAAGAGGCAGCTGGACAACCATCTGTCATGGATGCTTTAGGGTGGATTCCTGCATTGAGCAGGGGGTTGGACTTGATGACCTTATAGGGCCCCTCCAACTCTACTATTCCATGATTCTATGATTCTATGAAGTGCTGGCTAGTTCTCTCATTGAATTTGATGACTCCACTCATCATGGAGTGATGATCTGCGCATGTCAATGGGTTGTGGCAGACTTATCTCCTCAGACAGAATGTCCATATTGGCCAAGGGTGCCTCAGGTGCACTGCTCCTCAGTGGTGTCAATCCACACATTCAGCTGTGAGTCAGGCATTCAGTGACCTACGGAGAATACATGCATGTGTGCACTGACCCATAGCTTTGGGCCTGACCACTGTGCGTTTCACCAGCATAATCCCCACTGAAATTATATGCAGATTTAAAAAAAAAACTATTTGAGTTCACATCGTGCATAGTTAAACCTTGGAACTCACTACCACAAGATGTAGTGATGGCTGCCAACTTGGATGGCTTTAAAAGGGCATTAGACAAATTCCTGGAGGAGAATAAGTTTATCAGTGGCTACTAGTCATGATGGCTATGAGCTTTTCTACATGAGGCTGTTCGTTCATTGCAGAATTAAAATCTGAGGAGCGTTTCCTTTCCTGCTTTTCCGCTATATAACCTCTAGGTGGCATAGCGGAATAGCAAAATGCACAAGAGGAAATCACGTTTTCTTTCACTTTCACAATTAAATGTCGCATTTCCCCTGCTCTAAATAAAACTCGCTGAAAGTGCTGGTTAAGCATGGAAGTGAAACAGGAAAGTCCCGTCTTCACCTAAAGAACCCTTGGACAGCTGTGAGTAGGGAATGACAAGCGCACAATAAATGCACGTGTAGAAAAGCCCCACCTCCAGAATCAAGGGCAGTGGGGAACATGGGCGAAAGGGTGCTGTTATGTCCTGCTTACAGGCTCCCCATTGGTGCATCTGGTTGGCCACTGTAGGCCCAGAATGCAGGACTAGCGAGGCCTTTGGCCTGACCTTATGGCCTTATTTGATTATAAGAATGGCTGTTCTGAATTAATTCAAGGTCTTGTATGCTACTGGCCGGCTGGATAACAAGGAAGCCTTGTGCTAGGGAATTCTTTGCCCCCTGCTTCCTGCTGTGGCCTCTGTCAAAAACCTTTTCTGAGGGACCCGTGGCTACAGTCTTGGAAGTGGCACCGGGGGGCTGCTAGAGGAGGGGGCGGGTCACCCCCGATCGGGTGCAAGGGCACTTTCTCCAAGCTCGGTCGCCTTCCTCAGGATGCCTGTGCTCAGAGTCCTGTGATGGTGGGAAGGGTTATTGAGGGCGATGGTTTCTCAGGAAAGCTTGTCTTCTTTCTGCTCTGCTTCTGCTTTCCCTTTTTCTCCATTCAGTTTTGAGCCCTGATGCATTTGTCCCGGGCAGGTTCTGGACTGAAAAAAAAAAGAAAAAGGAAATGCTTTCTCCACCACTGTGTAGGAGTCGCCTTCCCCAACCTGCTGCCCTCCAGGTGTGGGGCTGGATGGTGGAGAGAAGCAGCAGGGTGGGCTGCCTCTGAAGATGGGGGTGGTGTGGGGGACCGCCCTGAGGAATCCAATCCGTCAGGATGCTGGACTTACGAATGTGGGCTAGGGTGGGGAACTCATTCTGTTCACTGTTTAACGCAAATGTACCTCATTATTATTATTATTATTATTATTATTATTTATATAGCAGACTCAGTGTACATGGTGCTGTACAGAGTAAAACAATAAAATAGCGAGACACTGCCGCATAGGCTTACATTCTAATAGAATCATAATAAAGCAATAAGAAGGGGAAGAGAATGCACCAAACAGGCACAGGGGAGAGTAAAACTAACCGTATAAAAGTCAGATCAAAATCAAGTTCTAAAAGCTTTAGAAAAAAGAAAAGTTTTTAGCTGAGCTTTAAAAACTGCGATTGAACTTGTAGTTCGCAAATGTTCTGGAAGAGTGTTCCAGGCGTAAGAGGCAGCGGAAGAGAATGGACGAAGCTGAGCAGGGGAAGTAGAGACCCTTGGGCAGGTGAGAAACATGGCATCAGAGGAGCGAAGAGCACGAGCAGGGCAATAATGTGAGATGAGAGAGGAAAGGTAGGAAGGAGCTAGACAGTGAAAAGCTTTGTAGGTCAACAGGAGAAGTTTATATTGGATTCTGAGGTGAATTGGAAGCCAATGAAGAGATTTCAGAAGTGGAGTAACATGGTCAGAGCGGCGAGCCAAGAAGATGATCTTAGCAGCGGAGTGGTGAACAGAAACCAACGGACTGATGTGAGAAGAAGGAAGGCCAGTGAGAAGAAGGTTGCAGTGGTCCAACCGAGAAATAACCAATGCACGAACAAGAGTCTTGGCAGAAGAGACAGACAAAAATGGTCGAATCCTGGCAATATTATACAGGAAGAAACGACCGGATTTAGCTACTGCCTCAATATGAGGAATAAAGGAGAGCGAGGAATCAAATATAAAGCCAAGACTACGAGCTTCCTTGACCGGAGTAAGCGTGACATCGTTGACAGTAAGAGAGAATGAGAGATGAGGAGAAGGTTTAGGAGGAAAAACAAGCAATTCAGTCTTTGCCATATTAAGTTTCAAACGACGATGAAGCAACCCAGATGAGATATCTTTTGAACCGTTATACGCATCCTTTAAATTTTGTACTCTTCTAAAACTTGCGCCGGGCTTTTTCCAGTCAAAAAATGCATCTATTAGAGGAAATAATGCTTGAAGGTGCATGATATTAGGAAAACGGCTTGCAGCGCCTGGAAGTGGAAACTTCCAAATGCATTCAGTTCGTTGCCATCCAGCCGGACGTTCCGTGCCCGTTCCCCAGCATAGCGCTGCTTTTTTATTTATTTATTTATTTATTTATTACATTTTTATACCGCCCAATAGCCGAAACTCTCTGGGCGGTTCACAAAAATGAACTTTTAGCAGAAGCCTTTCGCTGGCCGCTCGTGATGGCGTTGCCAAGTTTCTCGCCAGAGTTCCCTGTGCCAGCAGGAGTGCCGTGGCTTGGATGTGCAGCCCGCCTCCCTCGTAGTACCTCCCTGAGCCAGGGTAGGAGGCAGCCCAGCCCTGGAGCAGAGAACAGAAGCATTGGCTCTTTGTTTTAGGTACGGATGGCTGAGGGCTGGTTTCTATAGAGACGGCTGCTAAGGAATGAGGTCGTCACAACCCAGAGAGAACTGAATCTCCGGGCTGGCCGCGTTTGCCAGGCACGGCGCTCTTGCGGTCGTCCCCTCCGACTGGCCCAGATGCTGAACCCTGAGCCATTGACACAAAGCACGTTGGAGAGCCAAGGATTGGAATCTAGGTCCCCCCTCCAACCCATAAATCCCATCAGGCTACAACAAGCGTGAAACTCTGGCCTTGAAGGTGACCCCGCGTCCTGGATCCCAGCCCCGCAGCCATTTGGAACGCCGCCGATCCGTGGGCCCGTTCCAGCGCGCACCCGCCTCCCGTGCCACTTTTGACCTTCTCTCTTTGCGTTCAGCTCGGTTCCGCGCTTCTAAATGGGGCTGGAGGGTGGAGCCATGCTCCCCCGTGTTGGGGCTTGTCTCCTTGTGTCAACTTTCGATACTCAGATATAGCAACAGGTTGTCTGACGCATTCCGTTCTTTCTCACGTTGTTTTGTTTTTGTAAGGGCTCTTTATGTTTTACGGGAATCTCTTGCACCTTTGAGACTTTGCAATCAATTCTTTTGTTTTTAGCCCTTCTTTGCAAGATGCTTTTGTGGGGTGTGTGGACTCAGCTCGAGTGCTGATGGGTTTCTACACCTTTTTTGCATTTGTCTGCTGTAGTTTTCCACAATTCGCCGCACTGCAGTGCCTGCTCACAGAGAACACTTCGCCCACTTTGGCTGCAGCAACAAAAAAACAGCCGGTTGTTAACTGGGCCAGGTTCTTAGAATCATAAAAAGGTAGAGTTGGAAGGGTCCTCTAAGGCCATCGAGACCAATGCCGGAATCCACCTTAAAGCATCCCTGACAGATATTTATTTATTACATTTATATACCACCCAATAGCTGAAGCTCTCTGGGCGGTTTCATAGAATCATAGAATAGCAGAGTTGGAAGGGACCTACAAGGCCATCGAGTCCAACCCCCTGCTCGATGCAGGAATCCACCTTAAAGCATCCCTGACGGATGGTTGTCCAGCTGCCTCTTGAAGGTCTCTAGTGTGGGAGAGCCCACAACCTCCCTAGGTAACTGATTCCATTGTGGTACTGCTCTAACGGTCAGGAAGTTTTTCCTGATGTCCAGCTGGAATCTGGCTTCCTTTAACTTGAGCCCGTTATTCCGTGTCCTGCATTCTGGGAGGATCGAGAAGAGATCCTGGCTCTCCTCTGTGTGACAACCTTTGAAGTATTTGAAGAGTGCTTCCAATCCCCTCCATCTTCTCTTCTCCAGGCTAAACATGCTCAAAAGTTAAAAACAGTTAAAAGTTAAAAACAGATGGCTGTCCAGCTGCCTCTTGAAGGCCTCTAGGGTGGGAGGGCCCACAACAAGGATCAGCATGGATCAGATGTTGGCACTTGGTTGAAACCATAATTTTTGGGGAGAGTAAGAAATGTCTTGGAAGGGGCTGGGAGTTGCCGGTTCTGCTGTTGGGCTTGATTTGGCCTTCAATGTTTCTGCAAATCCAGACATTTGTAGTTGTCGTGTTGCTCAGAACGCTCTTACTTTCAATGGGAGGTAAATGACGAAGCCTGCTAAGCAATCCACAAGCTTTTATTAAGCAATAAACGTCTATTTTGTGAACCGCCCAGAGAGCTCCGGCTATTGGGCGGTATAGAAATGTAATAAATAAATAAATAAATAAATAAATAAATAAATTCTACCTGAATAGAGCCTAACCTCTTGGAAATGTCCCCCTAGGCAAAACTATGCAAACTAAGCAAGACAATTGTCCTTTCAAGAAGAATAAGAAGCTACTTCTCAAACGCCCCTAACTTCACAGTGCCTGGTGCGGTGGCAGGTTCTGGCGTAATCTGTCCAACTTTCTCACACCCTCTTTTCACGCCGTGCGTTTCAGCTTCCGGCGGACCCTAGCATCAGCTAGTTTTTCGGGACGCTCGGCCCCGGAAGAAAAGTCACTTCTCACTGAGTATGTAGGATTTGGCCTTGAGGAGATAAGCTCTGGAGAGGTCTGACTCCTAGCTGGGGAATCGCCCGTGAGAGCTTCCTCCCCAACTGGTACAGGCTGGCTGGTGCCCGGCGCTGCGTTTTCTAGTTCTGAATCTGATTCTGATGGATCACCTGAAATACTTCTTCCAAAACAGAGGCAGTAGGTTTAGACATGACAGTAGTGAGTTTTCCAAAGTACATTTCCCAGCATAAGCTCAGGGGCACCTGCTACTTTCCCCATTCCCATTGGGAATCCCCAAGAAAAGTGTGCATCCAACATCTTCCCCCCCCCAAGAGATTTTCCTGGGGTGTGCACGAATCTCGGATTACTTGTTGCTAAATCAGTGACTGTGCAGTTTAATGCTGGGGTATTTTAGCGGCTCGGAGGCAGAGCTATAAATAAGGAAGTCCTTGATTCAAATCTCGTCATTGTCATGAACTCATAAGGTGGTCTTAGCCAATGCACTTTCTCCGCCCATCTGTAATCTCAAAATAATCTTATATAAAAATACAGTAGTGTAAAGCTTATTACTACAGATCTACCAGACTGATTTTGCTCATGTTTGTTTTAAACTGAAGCTTAAGCAGTGTACACATGCAGAAAATTTTGAAAGTTCAAAAATGTTTAAAGTTCAGGCTTTAATAGCAATTAATTTTCTCCACACCAAACAGGCAAGGCAACCATTAGTGGGATGACAGACAGCCCTGTTCAGCCAATCAGCATGACGTGAAGGTGGGACCCAGATGCAGCTACACAGTTAGGCTGTTGTTGCCAGTGGGGAGGTGGAAGGGGCGGAGCTGGCCAATCAGGGCACATGAAGGAGGAACCAGGGCTGTGATATATGCAAATTTCAGAGGGGGGGATTCACTATGCATGGGTCGTATTTGCATTATTCATGAGACTCTCTGGTGAAGGGACTGAGGGGCAAAAAGCGCCCTTGGTGACGAGTACAGAAACAATAATAATACTTTATTTATTTATTTACAATATTTATATACCGCTCCCCGTTCAAAATTTCTGAGCGGTGTACAAGATAAAATGAAATAAAAAACAGAATAAAACACTTTAAAATAGATTTTAAAAGAAGCAAAGTGAACCGTGGGTGGTCGTTAAGGAAAGGCTTCCTGGAACAATGATGTTTTAAGGAGGCGCCAGAAGGAACTCAAAGTTGGCGCCTGTCTGACCTCCAGTGGCAGGGAGTTCCATAGGAGGGGGCCACCACACTGAAGGCCCTTCCCTTAGTGGACTCCAATCGGAGGGTGGGTCTAGGTGGAACCACCTACATTACTTGCGTACATTACAGGGTTGTTGTATGAGAGAAAAAATGAGAATGAAGGAGGGAGGGAAGCCTTCTCAGACCCATAGAACCCCTTGACATGCCAATAACAACAGCAACAACAACAACAACTTATTTCTTACCCGCCTCTCCCTCTGGATCGAGGCAGGGAACAACACTGAATACAAAAACACTATAAAATACATAAAACTGATTAAAAACATATATATCTAATACATTATTAAAATAACAGTCAGACATCTTAAAATTCAACTGGGTAGGTCTATCAAGAGAGTTCCATTAGTGTTTCTAGATTCTATCTTCAGGATATATTGAGGCAGGAGACTTTTAAGGACTTATCTGTATTTTGAAATCAAATTTCCTGTTTAAAAGGGTGTGTGTGTGTGTTTGTAAGAATAGTTTTAGAAGTTCGGTTGTTGCTTTTGTTAATTAAAGTTGCTCTGTTCTTGTTTCTTTTGGGATTTCTTGTCGTGGGGTGTGGTAGTGGTGGTGGTGGTGGCATGAGCTGGAAAAGCAGGTTTCAGATAATCTAATAAGAAGAGAACCGGTTTTGGGTGTTTTTTTTGGTAGCCTGAGCTTTCTGTAGGTAACAGTCTGCTTGAGCAGGGGGTTGGACTCGTTGGCCTTGTAGGCCCCTTCCAACACTGCTGTTCTATGATTCTATGATTCTATGATGACCTGTACAAGGTAATTTGGGAGAAGTAATTAAACAATTGCAGCGTACATGCACACGCAGAAACACGCACACACCGGTTGAATCGGCCGTATAAGCGGGTCCATTGTGGCTCTAAAAGCAAGTGATGAGGAAAGGGACTGAAAGAACTGGGCGTGTTTAGCCCGGAGAAGAGAAGATTGAGGGGAGACGTGATAGCACTCTTCAAATACTTAAAAGGTTGTCCCACAGAGGAGGGCCAGGATCTCTTCTCGATCCTCCCAGAGTGCAGGACACGGAATAACGGGCTCAAGTTAAAGGAAGCCAGATTCCAGCTGGACATCGGGAAAAACTTCCTGACGGTTAGAGCAGTACGACAATGGAACCAGTGACCTAGGGAGGTTGTGGGCTCTCCCACCCTAGAGGCCTTCAAGAGGCAGCTGGACAACCATCTGTCAGTGATGCTGTAGGGTGGATTCCTGCACTGAGCAGGGGGTTGGACTTGATGGCCTTGTAGGCCCCTTCCAACTCTGCTATTCTATGATTCTATGATTCTATAATTTCTTCTGCACATCGGAATTGCAAAGTGATGCTACAGGTCGGCAAACCTCCCAAAGTTCCCCTTGGATTAACTCACAAGAAGCAGCTTTATATCAAATGGGAAAACATACCTCAGAGTTCCCCCCCCCAATCACTTTGCTCCCAGGCCCCCCCTCCCCTGCCGTGTCCTGAGCGTAAGCAAATCACTGCCTATTTCTTGCACAGTTTTCTGAGGGTGGCAGGAAGCAAGAGGGAAGTGACTATGAACGAGGAAGCCAAACTTTGCTCTGTTTTCTGGTTGCACCGAAACCGACAAAGAAGGCAGAACTTGCGTTGTGGGTGATCTTTATCGGTGGTGGCGGTGGTGGGTGCCAGCAGGACACCATTCAGGGGATGGGTGCTTGGTCTTGGTGCTGTTCTTCTCAAGCTGGAGCGTGTTCAGAGGAGGGCAACCAAGGTTGATCAGGGGCCTGGAAACAAAGCCCTATGTGGAGAGACTGAAAGAACTGGGCAGGTTTAGCCTGGAGAAGAGAAGACTGAGGGGAGACATGAGAGCACTCTTCAAATACTTGAAACGTCACACAGAGGAGGGCCAGGATCTCTTCTCGATTCTCCCAGAGTGCAGGACATGGAATAACGGGCTCAAGTTACAGGAAGCCAGATTCCAGCTGGACATTAGGAAAAACTTCCTGACTGTTAGAGCAGTATGACAATGGAATCAGTTACCTAGGGAGGTTGTGGGCTCTCCCACACTAGAGGCATTCAAGAGGTAGCTGGACAACCGTCTGTCAGGGATGCTTTAGGGTGGATTCCTGGATTGAGCAGGGGGTTGGACTCAGTGGCCTGGTAGGCCCTTTCCAACTCTGCTATTCTGTGATTCTTGGCTCAATGTCTTCTCCCTCTAAATTGTTACCTTCGCTCCAATCCTAGAAAGATCAGCTTTAATGAGACTTAGGATGTGCCGATATCAGAAGCTTAAACTGCTCTAAGCCCTCCCAAGAACTGCTGTACTCTGAGGAACACCGAGGAGGAAGCAGAGCATTTTCAGTACATATGTTTTTTTGTGAATCGCCCAGAGAGCTTCGGCTATGGGGCGGTATATAAATTAAATAAATAAATAAATAAGAAACACCCTGCTGGATCATCTCCAAGGTCTATCTTGTCCAGCATCCTTTAAAATCTATTTTAAAGTGTTTTATTCCGTTTTTATTTTACTTTATCTTGTACACCGCTCCAAAATTTTCAATGGGGAGCAGTATATAAAAATAAAATAAAATAAATCCTGTTTCCAACTGTGGACAGCCAGATAGGTCTGGGAATCCTGGAAGCAGGACAGGTCGATAGATTATCCCTGTCATTAGAGCAGCTGGTGATTTAGAGGAATGCTGCACCTTGACATAGAATCATAGAATCTCAAACTGCAATCCTGCCCCCTCAACTTCTGCTTCACTTTTTCTAGGGGGGGGGGGGGGTCATAGACCTGCTTTTGGGAGAAGACTGAGGCAAAGTAGGAATTGAGCACTTCAGCCTTTTCTTTGTCGTCTGTTATCAATTTGCCATCCTCATTAAGCAGTTGAACCACCATTTCTTTCCTCTGTCTTTTACTACTCACGTATCTGAAGAAAGCCTTTTTATTGCTTTTTGCATCCCTCGCTAATCTCAGCTCATTCACAGCTTTAGCCTTCCTGACGCCATTTCGGCACTTCTGCGCCACTTGTCTGTACTCTTCTTTTGTAGCCTGGCCTTCCTTCCACTTCCTATATGTATCCCTTTTTGTTTTCAGTTCATCAATAAGCTTTTTGTGGAGCCACATTGGTTTCCTCTGTTGTCTTCGATCTTTTCTCCTTGTTGGAATTGTTTGTAACTGTGCCTTTAAAATTTCATTTTTTAGATACTCCCACCCATCCTGCACTCCTTTTCTCTTTAGGCTCCCTTGCCACGGGACCTTACTTATTATAGTTCTGAGTTTATTAAAATCAGCTTTCCTAAAATCCAGAGTACGTGTATGGCTACGCTCGACTTTTGTCTCCTTCGTAATCAAGAATTCAAGTATGACGTGGTCACTTTCCCCCAGAGTTCCCGTAACTGCCACTTTATCCACTAAGTCATCCCTATTGGTCAATATCAAGTCAAGGATTGCCGATCCTCTAGTTCCGTCCTCCACTTTCTGTAGGAGAAAGTTATCACCCACACATGTCAGGAATTTCTTGGAAGGGCCGCTTTTGGCAGTATTTGTCTCCCAACAGATATCAGGGTAATTGAAGTCCCCCATCACTACTACATCACACTTCCTTGAAACACTGGCAATTTGTTTCTCAAAAGTTTCGTCCTCGTCTTCTCCTTGATTGGGTGGTCGGTAGTAGACTCCGATTATCATGTTCTTTTTATTCCTTGCCCCATTTATTTTAATCCAGATGCTCTCGATGGGGCTCCCAGTCTGATCCGCCTGTATTTCTGTGCAGGGATAGGTATTTTTAACATATAGTGCAACTCCACCTCCCTTTCTATTTCTTCTGTTCTTTTTGAACAAGTTATATCCTTCAATTGCTATATTCCAGTCATGGGAGTCATCCCACCAAGTTTCAGTTATACCTATCAAGTCGTATTTGCCTTCATGTAATAAGAGTTCAAGTTCATTCTGTTTGTTTCCCATGCTCTGGGCATTAGTATATAGACATCGAAGACCATGTGTTTTATAGTCTGGCTTTGTTCCTACCTTGTTGCAGACACTATTTTGGGACACTGTTGGAGCTGTTCTCTGTACTGTGATGCCTTGGCCTTCATCCCTTATTGCCTCGAGGTTTATGTCTCCTGCCCCCGTAAGATTTAGTTTACGGGGATGAAGGCCAAGGCAACAAGGGATGAAGGATGAACCCTTTTTTTTTTTTAATGCAGCTGGTTTTATATTGCCTTTTTAACTTTTTTATGTTTTGAGTTTGTGCTTGTTCATTTTATGGTTTCTGGTTGTGCACTTCCCAGAGAGCTTTGGCTGATAGGCAGTATAAAAATGTAATAAATGAATAAATTAGGGTGACCCTATGAAAAGGAGAACAGGGTTCCTGTATCTTTAATAGTTGTATTGAAAAAGGAAATTTCAGCAGTTGTCATTTGTATAAATGGAGAACCTGGTGAAATTCCCTCTTCATCGCAACAGTTAAAGCTGCAGGAGCTGTACTAGAATGACCAGATTTAAAAGAGGGCAGCTTTAACTGGTGTGATGAAGAGGAAATTTCACCAGGTTCTCCATTTATACAAATGACAACTGCTGAAATTTCCTTTTTCAATACAACTGTTAAAGATACAGGAGCCCTGTCCTCCTTTTCATAGGGTCACCCTAAATAAACGAATAAATAAATAAATCTCACTGCAGCCTCTTATTTGCTTACAATTTCAAGTGGCTGAATTGGAAGCTGGAGGAGAAGAAGCGAATGGCAGATCCCAAATCTGGGACAGCCCAGTTTTCGAGCCCAATTCATGGGATTGCTGTCCCAATGTTTCTGCCATTTTCCACGTTGCAGTGGTCACGGCTGCACCCGGCAGTGCAGTGGGTCAGGCCATGGTGTGATAACCTGGACCACTTTTGTGGCTGACTTTAAAGGGAAATCTTTGGCTTCTCGTTCCAGTTCTCCTGTGAAAGACGAACCCCAAGACTCGGAGGAGCCGCCCACCACGCCGCCTGCCCTCCTGCCCCGCCTGAAGTTACCGGAACAGCACAGTGCCCCCGAGCTGCCGTGGAAGCCCCCACTTCTCTTGCAGCCGCACTTCAGTGAGTGTCCGCACACGTTTTTAAGACAAAAGTGGAGCTGAAAGGAATATTCACAAAGGTCTGAAATTTGCCCTGCGTTTCCAGTTTCACTGTTCAGGTTTTGGATGTGAAACTTTAGTTCAGACTCCCAAGTGCTTTAGACTTTCTCGGCTTTCAAGTATCAAACATGAAATCTCACAAGCTGCCAGCTGCCAAAGACTACATGCCACTGCATGTCAGCTATTAAAAGGAGTCAGATACTACATAGCATTGCATCCTGGTTATTAAATACTGTTGAAAACTAATGGTAAGGTATCCAAATTTGGAAATCAAACACCTTAGGATGGGGAATGTGTAAATATAAAATATCTGATTTGGGGGAGGGGGTGTTGCAGGTTATAGGGGTGGAGGGTTAATGCTTCCCTCCTCAGCTACATCTCCCCAGAAACCAACCAACCCCCTTGTGCTTCCAATGGAAACCTTTAAAAAACCATGCTGGTGGGCAGTGATGGGTGATGCAATCCCATACATCTGGAGGACACTAGAGACCTTCAAGAGGCAGCTGGACAACCACCTGTCAGGGATGCTTTAGGGTGGGTTCCTGCATTAAGCAGGGGGTTAGACTCAATGGCCTTAGAGGCCCCTTCCAACGCTACTAGTCTATGGTTCTATGATTCTATGTTTCTATGATGTTGGGGGAAGCTGGCCTAATCATTAAAAAAGCCTTTTGATTGACTAAAACGGCATCGCTCTAATCAGGCAACACATTTTTTTTAAAAAAAATCAATTCATTTTGATATAAGCGTTTATACAAACTGCAGAAAGCTGAGAAGACCCTTAGAGGAAGAGGCCTTCCCTGTTGGCTCTCACAGGATGGAATGCTTCTTCTGAGAATGCTGCTGCATGTTCGCATGCCACATAACAGGGGAGCCAGTATACTTTTCTCTTCAAAAAAACTGTTTTAGCCATATGCAGATATACGCAGATTTAATCCCATTGATGAATCCCCTGAAAGTCATCAGGTTCACTGGCTGTGGTTTCTTCCGTTGAGTGAGAAGCCTAGTAATGGTGTTGTTCTTGCAGAAATAGTGGCCAGCCAGTCGGAGCAAAGAGGCCTTTTAGGTGCTCCGACTGCCCTCTGAGCCATGGGTAGCCACTGCTCAGCAGCAGACCAGGCGGCATCTCCGCCGAACTTCCTGACTGTTAGAGCAGTACGAGAATGGAATCAGTGACCTAGGGAGGTGGTGGGCTCTCCCACCCTAGAGGCCTTCAAGAGGCAGCTGGACAACCATCTGTCAGGGATGCTTTAGGGTGGATTCTTGCATTGAGCAGAGGGTTGGACTCAATGGCCTTGTAGGCCCCTTCCAACTCTGCTATTCTATGATTCTATGCTTCTGTGAACAAGATCTCAGGGTGCAGACCTGGGGAAAGCCTCTCTCTGCCTTGGAAGGCCTCTCCCCGTTGGGGAAGCTGACCTGTTCCCTGACTTGGTTCAAGGCGGCTTCGGACGCCCTGACTGATTCCCTGCCCTGCTTCATGTGTCTCCACAGATGACTCTGATTATGAAGATGACCCGTCTGAGGAGGAAATAGCTCCTGCAGAAGAAATGACTGACCAGGTGGGTCCGGCGCTCTCTCCGTCTTGCCTTCAGAAGAGCAGACATCACCTTCTTCTTCCGCTCCCAACACAGAGGTGTTCCAGGGAAGCAGAGATTCATCATGATATTTATTTATTTATTTACAATATTTGCATTCCGCTCCATATCCAAGATTTTGAAATGGTGAACAGCAGATGGTGAAATAATAATAATAATAATAATAACAACAACAACAACAACAACAACAACAACAATAATAATAATCCATGTTAACATTGCTGTTTTTGAAAGAAAAATAGCAATCACAGCCAGTCTGCCTGGTTTATTCCAACTTACTTTTGAGTAGACATGTTTATGTATTTTTATACTGCCCAATAGCTGAAGCTCTCTGGGCTGTTCACAAAAAGTAAAATCATGAAAAGCATAAAGACAACCAACAATCTAAAAACACAAATACAAAATACAATATAAAAAGCACAACCAGGATAGGAGCAGGCTGATGCCTAACAAGACAGTAAAACAATGGAAGTGTAAATATTTTATTTATTTATTTATTTATTGCATTTCTATACTGCCCAACAGCTGAAGCTCTCTGGGCGGTTCACAAAATTAAGACAATTCAAGTATAAAACAACAGTATAAAACCATAATATAAAATACAATATAAACGCACAACATTTATATCCCACCCGATATCATTAAGATCTCAGAGTGGCGTACAGATAAAAGCATATAGTATAAAAACACTAAATGTTTAGCCTGGAGAAGAGAAGATGGAGGGGAGACATAATAGCACTCTTCAAATACTTAAAAGGCTGTCACCCAGAGGAGGGCCAGGATCTCTTCTCGATCCTCCCAGAGTGCAGGACATGAAATAACGGACTCAAGTTAAAGGAAGCCAGATTCCAGCTGGACATCAGGAAAAACTTCCTGACTGTTAGAACAGTACAACAATGGAATCAGTTGTCTGGTAAGGTTGTGGGCTCTCCCACACTAGAGGCCTTCAAGAGGCAGCTGGAGAACCATCTGTCAGGGATGCTTTAGGGTGGATTCCTGCATTGAGCAGGGGGTTGGACTCCATTGCCTTGTTGGCCCCTTCCAACTCTGCTATTCTATGATTCTATGATAAATATGCACAGTTAAAAACAAATTAAACCATGAACCAAGTTAAAACAATATATAATTTAAAAGCAGTAAAAGCAGTTAAAATATCCAATTAACACTGCATTAAAAACCAATAATGTCCCATTAAAACATCTGAAATATAATGGGGGGAATTTGGGCTGCTCTCGAACTGCTCTTGGGTTCACAGGTTTGCTTTCACTTTGCCTGAAACCTGTTTCGTTTTTGACTCGGTTTCACTTGGGGCTTCTGTTTCGACATCTTTACTTTTGTCAGTGAACTGCGTGGTCCCGTCAAGAATGACGTGTCCCAGGAGGGGTGGGAAGAAGACCCTCCTCTCCATGGTCTGCTCTCCCCTGCCCCCCTCTCCTTTGGGGAGGGGCCGCTTTGCTCAGTGCTGGAGACCCTGTTTTGCATGCAGAAGGTCCCAGGTTCGAACACTGCAAACATCTCCAGGCAGGGCTGGAATAAAAACTCCTGCCTGAAACCCTGGAGAGCCGCAGCTGCCAGTCAGTGTCGACAATACTGGGCTAGATCATAGAATCATAGAATCATAGAACAGCAGAGTTGGAAGGGGCCTACAAGGCCATCGAGTCCAACCCCCTGCTCAATGCAGGAATCCACCCTAAAGCATCCCTGACAGAGGGTCGTCCAGCTGCCTCTTGAAGGCCTCTAGTGTGGGAGAGCCCACAACCTCCCTAGGTAACTGGTTCCATTGTCGTACTGCTCTAACAGTCAGGAAGTTTTTCCTAATGTCCGTCCGGAATCTGGCTTCCTTTAACTTGAGCCGGTTATTCCGTGTCCTGCACTCTGGGAGGATCGAGAAGAGATCCTGGCCCTCCTTTATGTGACAAGCTTTTAAGTATTTGAAGAGTGCTCTCATGTCTCCCCTCCATCTTCTCTTCTCCAGGCTAAACCTGCCCAGTTCTTTCAGTCTCTCTTCATAGGGCTTTGTTTCCAGACCCCGATCAACCAAGGAAGGGTCTGACTCAGTCTAGGGTGGCTTCTTGCATTCCTGTGTTCACCACAGCCTTTCAGGGTGTGAAGAGGAGCTGTGGGAGATGGTTATCTATTTAGGGGAGTCCCTAGGACCCAGAGAAAGGTCAGGGGATGCTGGTTGCTGAACGCTCTTCTGTCAAAAGGGAATGCGGCATCCCCAAAGCCCTGGGAAGCTGTTTCTGGCTGCAGTTCAGCAGGGAAGAGTCTGCTTCCCTCTCTCCTTCTGACACCCCCACCCTGCCGCCCCCGCAACGTGGATTTCTATTCTGCTCTGTTCCGATTTCTCTGCAGCACTTTCAGCCTCCTTCCCCCCCATCCACGGCCACCCAATGAGAGCAGTCCTCTTTCACTGTGCTGATGTGGCCATAGGGGGAAATTGTCAGCTTTGCTTCTCAGAAAGCGCTCTGCGCAGTGGTTCCCATTGCTATAAATAGAGGGGTCTGTTTTTGTGCAACTTCCTGTTGGTGCTGAAAGGCGTGGAGGGAATCAAGGCGCCCTGGCCTGAGAGAGGGCTGTGCAGTTACTGGATCTGATCCTCTCACTTTAGCATTGGTTTTCCTACGGGTGATGATGATGATTATAATTATACTATTTATTTATATCCCTCCTTTTTCCCAGTACTGGGACTCAAGGCGGTTTACAAGATTAAAACATGTACAATTAAAACATATAAATATAAATTACAAAAGTTGAAATAGAATTAAACCTACAGTAAAATTAAAAACATGTTAAAAACTTTTTAAAAACTGCAACAGGTTAAAAGGGGGGTTGGATCCAATACATTAACACAGGTCCAGTATAGTTCCAAAAGCCTGCTGAAACAAAAAGGTTTTTTCCTGTCTCCAAAAGTGTAGCACAGAGGGAGCCAGCTTAGCCTCCCTAGGAAGGGAGTTCCAGAACCTTGGAGCAGCCACCGAGAAGGCCCTGTCCTGTGTACCCATCAGGCGCGCCTGGGATGTTGGTGGGACTGAGAGAAAGGCCTCCCCAGAAGATCTCAGAGCACAGGCAGGCTCATATGGGAGAATGCAGTCTTTCAGATAACCTGGGCCCAAGCTGTAAAGGGGCTTTATAGGTGATAGCCAACACTTTGAATTGTGCCCGGAAACAGACCGGAAGCCAGTGCAGCTGTTTTAACAGGGGAGTTGTCTGCTCCCTGTAACCAGCCCCCCCCCCCCCGTCAACAATCTGGCTGCAGCTCTTTGAACCAGCTGAAGTTTCCTAACAGTCTTCAAAGGCAGTCTTCAAATTGCCTTTCACTGCTTGCAGGTGTTATTACCCTCATGCTATTTTGTAGGGCAAAATATTGAGCCACTTAACTGATTAGATAAAAATCTTGTGATCTGTTAAAGAGAGGTGCTTGCTTCAGTTAGTTCGGTGGGAAGGTCTTTGAGAAGAGGCATTCTTAATTTTTCTCATACAGAGGGAATTTATTTATTTATTTATTACATTTTTATACCACCCAACTCTGGGCGGTTCAGAAAAATTAAAACCATAATAAAACAACCAACAGGTTAAAAACACAAACACAAAATACAGTATAAAAGCACAACCAGGATAAAACCACGCAGCAAAATTGATATAAGATTAAAATACAGAGATTGTTGTTTATTCGTTCAGTCGTTTCCGACTCTTCGTGACTTCATGGATCAGCCCACGCCAGAGCTTTCTGTTGGCGGTCGCCACCCCCAGCTCCCCCAAGGTCAAGTCTGTCACCTCCAGAATATCATCCATCCATCTTGCCCTTGGTCGGCCCCTCTTAAATTTAAGTTAAAATTAAGTGCTAAAATACTGAGAGAATAAAAAGGTCTTCAGCTGGCGATGAAAGGAATACAGTGTAGGCGCCAGGCGGACCTCTCTGGGGAGCTCATTCCACATCCAGGGTGCCACATCGGAGATCATGGGTGGGAGGGTGCTGTTGCACCGTGTCCTGCTTGTTCATCCCTGACCGATGACAGATTGGCCCCTGTGAGAACAGAGTGCTGGACTAGATGGACCCTTGGTCTGATCCAGCCTCAGGGCTCTTCTGATGTCCATATGTTCAGAGGCCTTTTATCCTCTTTGGGCCAGGCTAGCCCCTCCCAGCCTCCGCCCCCTTTTCAAAGAGTGGAGCGCCTTAAAGGGGCAGCCCTATAGCGCAGACCCTTATCGCCCCGTTGCTTCTTCTGCATAGTTCCCAGTGGGGAGTGCGACTCCCTCGGTGAAGAGGGGGCCTGTCCCTCAGGAGAATCCAGTCTTGGCTGTTGGGGTCTCAGTCTGGGTTTAGAGAGTTGTGCGTCTGGTCTCCTTGATCCAGCTGGCGTCTCCTCCTCCTCCTCCTCCTCCTCCTCCTCCTTTCTCTCAGAGTCTTGGTTCCTGCTTAGGGTCGGGGTTAGCTAGCTGGGGGATTCTGGGAGCGGTAGTCCAACACATCTGAAGGGCACCTGGTGTGGGTGGGAAGGCTGACGGTCCCGTCACCCTGAGCTCTGGGACCTTTAGAATGGCGCGTCTTAATCCCACCCTCTGTGATGTCTTCTCTCTGCAGGAGGAGGTGGACACCACGCCAGACGTCCGGCGCTCCGTACGATACAGCAGCCTCTTCAGCGAAGACGAGCTAATTGAGGACTATTTCAAGGAGGAATCTCCCACCAAGTGAGGACTGTTCTTGCTCTTCTGTATTGTTTTGCGTGAGCGCTGGACGTTTGTGCTGTCCGGGAATATTTTGCTCCAGCCTTGGTCCTAGGGAGGAGTCAGGGGCCACAGTCAGACCTAAGGTTTATCCCTGGATCGTCCAGGGGTCAAACCTGTTCACCTAGGTGACACACAGGGGATCCAGTGCTCAGGCAGGGCGAACCCTGGATGATCCCAGGATAAACCGTAGGCCTAGCTGTGGTCAGGGTTAGAGCCCCTTGGGCGGAGCAGCTGTTTGTGGTGGGTTCCAATTTCGATTAGAACAGTGGGGGGACAGGGATGGGAGGAGGATTTAACCCTTTCTCCCCATGGAATTCCCCACCCCCACCCCACTGCCATTTATATTGGGATGGACCCTGGGTCCATCCAGGCCAGCCTTGTTGACACTAACTGGCAGCCATGACTCTGCAGGGTTTCAGACAGTATTTTTTCCAGCCTTACCTGGAGATGTTATAAATGGACAACCATCTGCCAGGGATGCTTTAGGGTGGTTTCCTGCATTGAGCAGGGGGTTGGACTCGATGGCCTTGTAGGCCCCTTCCAACTCTGCTATTCTATGATTCTATGAAATTGGACATGGAATCTTCTGCATCCGAAGCAGGGACTCCAGCGCTGAGCCACAGCCCATCGCATTGGCCTGCGGGCGTTCAGGGAAACGGTTGTCTGTATTTCCTCCCCCCCCCCCCCAATGGGTGTAAACAGGAGCTTGTATTTATTTATTTATGACATTTTTATACCGCCCAATAGCCGAAGCTCTCTGGGCGGTTCACAAAAATTAAAACCATAATTAAACAACCAACAGGTTAAAAACACAAATACAAAATATAGTATCGAAAGCACAACCAGGATAAAACCACGCAGCAAAACTGATATAAAATTAAAATACAGAGTTAAAACAGTAAAATTTAAATTTGAGTTAAAATTAAGTGTTAAAATACTGAGAGAATAAAAAGGTCTTCAGCTGGCGACGAAAGGAGTACAGTGTAGGCGCCAGGCGGACCTCTCTGGGGAGCTCGTTCCACAGCCAGGGTGCCACAGCGGAGAAGGCCCTCCTTCTAGTAGCCACCTGCCTCATTTCCTTTGGCAGGGGCTCACAGAGAAGGACCCCTGAGGATGATCTTAAGGTCCGGGTAGGTACATATGGGAGGAGGCGTTCCTTAAAAAAACCTGGCCCCAAACCGTTTAGGGCTTTAAATGTCAATACCAGCACTTTGAATTGGGCCCGGACCTGGACTGGCAGCCAGTGAAGTTGTAAAAGGACTGGCGTAATGTGATCTCGCCGGCCAGTCCCTGTTAGTTAACGGGGACTACGCTAAATTGTTGTAGACAATTTAGCGTAGTGAAACTATGCAAGGGGAAGGGTGAAATGCCCCCCTCCACCCTGCCACAGCTGAAAACAAATTGTCCTCCCCTCCTGCTCTGCTCCTCCCCCCCCCGCAGTTCAGTGTTGTTGTTTTCAAAGGAAGAACTTGGGAGATCCAGTCATGGATGCCCTGTATATTGTGTGATTTGCCCATCGGTTTTGTTATCAGCCCATTGCCAGCATTTCTGCCAACTTTAAAACAGCCTTCCCCAACCAGGAGCCTCCAGAAGTGTTGGCCTAGGGGACACCTGGAGGGCACCCGGTTGGGGAAGGCTCTTGTAGAAATATCATGTCCATATTCCAGAAAGATTGTCCTTGCCAGGGGTTCGCTGGAGAGTCTGGTTCTTATAGAATCATAGAATGATAGAATAGCAGAGTTGGAAGGGGCCTACAAGGCCATCGAGTCCAACCCCCCTGCTCAATGTAGGAATTCACCCTAAAGCATCCCTGAAAGATGGTTGTCCAGCTGCCTCTTGAAGGCCTCCAGTGTGGGAGAGCCCACAACCTCCCTAGGTCACTGATTCCATTGTCGTACTGCTCTAACAGTCAAGAAGTTTTTCCTGATGTCCAGCCGGAATCTGGCTTCCTTTAACTTGAGCCCTTTATTCCGTGTCCTGCACTCTGGGAGGATTGAGAAGAGATCCTGGCCCTCCTCTGTGTGACAACCTTTTAAGTCTTTGAAGAGAGCTATCATGTCTCCCCTCCATCTTCTCTTCTCCAGGCTAAACAGGCCCAGTTCTTTCAGTCTCTCTTCATAGGGCTTTGTTTCCAGCCCCCTGATCATCCTGGCTGCCCTCCTCTGAACACGCTCCAGCTTGTCTGTGTCCTTCTTGAATTGTGGAGCCCAGAACTGGACGCAATACTCTAGATGAGGCCTAACCAGGGCCGAATAGAGAGGAACCAGTACCTCACACGATTTGGAAGCTATACTTCTATTAATGCAGCCCAAAATAGCATTGGCCTTTCTTGCAGCCATATCGCACTGTTGGCTCATATTCAGCTTGTGATCTACGATTCCAAGATCCTTCTCGTTTGTAGTATTGCTGAGCCAAGTATCCCCCATCTTGTAACTGCCTTTGGTTTCTATTTCCTAATGTAGAACTTGGCATTTATCCCTATTGAATTTCATTCTGTTGTTGATCCATTTGCCTAGGAATCTTTGAAGAGCTGGTTTACACAAGAAGTAACTCTGGGATGATGCACTTTGCATTCACTGGTTTGATCAGAGTCTTGTGAGAGAAAGGCCCCCAGGCTCTGGAAAGCCTCTTGATTCACCTCTCTGTCATTCCAGGAGGGGAAGCAGTCAAGTTCTCTTGGCATCAGAGCCTACTTTAGTTACATATTACCCAAGAGGGAAGGGGTGTGTGGGTGTGCGCATGTGTGGGCACGTTACTGAGTGCCGAGAATTCCTTCTCTGCCAGGCTCTTCTGTGGGTGCTATTGTTGCTTACTACTGCTTGTTGGTCATAAGAACACGAAAAGCCCTGATGCTGGATCAGACCGAGGGTCCCTCTAGCCCAGTTCTCTGTTCCCACAGTGGCCAACCAGCCATCGGCCAGGGATGAACAAGCAGGACATGGTGCAACAGCACCCTCCCGCCCATGTTCCCCAGCAACTGGTGCACACAGGCTTCCTGCCTCGAATACTGGAGGTAGCACACAACCATCAGGGCTAGTAGCCCTTCATGGCCTTTGCCTCCAGGAATTTATCCCTTTTAAAGCCATCCAAATGGGTGGCCGTCACGACATCTTGTGGCAGTGAGTTCCATCATTTAACTCTGCGCTGTGCGAAGAAGTCCTTCCTTTTATTTGTCCTGGATCCCCCACCCATCAGCTCCATGGGATGACCCCATTGGGTTCTAGTGTTTTGAGAGAGGAAGAAAAATGTCTCCCTGTCCACATTCTCCACACCATGCATGATTTTGTACACCTCTATCATGTCTCCCCTCAGCCTCCTTTTTTCTAAGCTAAACAATCCCAGCTGTTGTAACCTTCCCTCATAGGGGAGATGCTCCAGACCCTTAATCTATTTTTAGTTGCCCTTCTCTGCACTTTTTCCAGCTCCATGATATCCTTTTATAGGTGCGGTGACCAGAACTGTACACAGTATTTCTAAGTGTGGTCGCACCATCAATTTGTATGATACTGGCCATTTTATTCTCAATTCTTTTTCTTATAATGCCTAACATGGCGTTTGCCTTCTTTACAGTCCCTGGCCGATGGCTGCTAGGCCACTGTGTGAACCAAGTGCTGGACTAGATGGACCCTTGGTCTGATCCAGCCTCAGGGCTCTTCTGATATTCTAATGTTCATTCTGCCCTTTCTACTTGGTGGATCCATTTTACAGAAGCGAGCTTTGCAACACCTGGCTGGGCTGGGGGAAGGGGGTCACATAGGACCCTCTAGTGATGGGGAATGGGAGCAGAACCCTCCACCCCTCAAACGGGCCGTTGCTGTTCAAATGAGGAGGGAGCCACTGAGGGCGGGGAGGACTCAACGAGACCTTCAGCTTGTCTTCGGGGCAAGAGTGCCTTGGTTGACTCATAACTCACCTTGCTCATAACACGGCTCTTGAGACGAGAACCATTGAGAGCAGAAGGTACTTCGCGATCAGGGACTCCTGTGGATATTGGTTCTTTTCTTCAGCGCTGTGTGCACTGACAGATCCATTGTAGGGGTTGTTGAAAGACTGCAATTAAAAACCAAAATTAAATTTGCTGATTGCAATCTTTTATAATCTACTTGCACATGTTGCTTTGGCTGTGTAAATATGGAGATGAGCCCCACTTCATCTTTAGGGCTACCATCCCACTTCCTGAGTTCATTCTCTGGTATTCTTTGGCATCATCATCAAATGTCCTGTGAATATTAGATGATGTTCCATAGAATCATAGACTAGTTGAGTTGGAAGGGGCCTATAAGGTCATCGAGTGTAACCCCTTGCTGAATGCAGGAATCTACTTTAAGCACCCCTGACAGGTGGTTGTCTAGCTGCCTCTTGAAGGCCTCTAGTGTGGAAAGCCCACCACCTCCCTGGGTAATTGATTCCATTGTCATACTGCTCTAACAGTCAGGAAGTTTTTCCTGATGTCCAGCCGGAATCTGGCTTCCTTTAACTTGAGCCCATTATTCCGTGTCCTGCACTCTGGGAGGATTGAGAAGAGATCCTGGCCCTCCTCTGTGTGACAACCTTTCAAGTCCTTGAAGAGTGCCATCAAGTCTCCCCTCAATCTTCTCTTCTCCAGGCTAAACATGCCCAGTTCTTTTGGTCTCTCCTCATAGGGCTTTGTTTCCACACCCCTGATCATCCTCTTCGCTTGATTCCCAACCCATCCCAGCTTTGCACAAGTTGGAATACACCTTAGTTTGATACACTAAAGATTTCAAGCAAAGTTACACAGCTGTCAGAGTTGGACACACTGTGCCTGCCCTGTCTGAGTGAAGTCATGCAGTGAAGTCATATCTGATGCCACCCCAAGGCACAGCCTGACCCCATAGCTGGAAGGGAGGGGTCTGACCACTCCATTCCCCTGAGAGGGGGCTGCCCCATAGCAGTGGGGTTGGATCTGGTGTCAATTCTGCCTTCCTACTCCCTCCTGGTTTCAAATTGTATCCATTGCAAAGCTGTGCACTCCTTAGGGACATCTGCCACCTAGTGACTAAAGGTGGACCTTCAGGCTTCAAACCCACAGACATATTTAAATTAATTAAAATCAATTAATGTGTTTTAAAAGCAAAATGACCGAGTGCATGCCCCTAGGGTCCCTTTAGTACGTATGTCACGTTTTGGGTGTCTCGGTTTCATGTTCTTGGTGCTGTGGCACTGACAGACAGACACCCTCCATTATTATTATTATTATTATTATTATTAATAATAATAATAATAATAATAATAATAAAAGAACGTAAGTGGAAGGAAACCGCAGGCATTATGAAAAGACGACAGGTCAGTGACTACATTAGATTCGCAGCGAGAGGGACTTGTACCTCCAAGGGGCCTTCAGCCAACCCTCTGTTCTCTAACGGAGAGATTCCTGGCTGTTTCCTTGCTCACCATCAACAACCAGCCACTGGCTCTTCTGGACTCTGAACCAGTGACTGGGGCAAAGTCACAGCTCTGTGGCAGAGTGCAGGCCCTGCGTGCAGAAGGTCCCAGGTTCAACCCCCAGCATCTTTTTTATTAATGATTTGGACGAGGAGGTGCAGGGAACGCTGATCAGATTTGCAGATGACACAAAATTGGGTGGGATAGCTGGAAGACAGAAACAAACTTCAAAGGGATCTTGATAGACTGGAGTGCTGGGCTGAAAACAAGAGGTTGAAATTTAATAGGGATAAATGCCAAGTTCTACATTTAGGAAATAGAAACCAAATGCACAGTTACAAGATGGGGGATACTTGGCTCAGCAATACTACAAACGAGAAGGATCTTGGAATTGTTGTAGATCACAAGCTGAATAGGAGCCAACAGTGCGATGTGGCTGCAAGAAAGGCAAATGCTCTTTGGGGCTGCATTAATAGAAGTATAGCTTCCAAATCACTTGAGGTCCTGGTTCCTCTCTATTTGGCCCTGGTTAGGCCTCATCTAGAGTATTGCGTCCAGTTCTGGGCTCCACAATTCAAGAAGGACGCAGACAAGCTGGAGCGTGTTCAGAGGAGGGCAACCAGAATGATCAGGGGTCTAGAAACAAAGCCCTATGAGGAGAGACTGAAAGAACTGGGCATGTTTTGCCTGGAGAAGAGAAGACTGAGGGGAGACATGATAGCACTCTTCAAATACTTGAAAGGTTGTCCCACAGAGGAGGGCCAGGATCTCTTCTCGATCGTCCCAGAGTGCAGGACACGGAATAATGGGCTCAAGTTAAAGGAAGCCAGATTCCGGCTGGACATCAGGAAAAACTTCCTGACTTTTAGAGCAGTACGACAATGGAATCAGTTACCTAGGGAGGTGTTGGGCTCTCCCACACTAGAGGCCTTCAAGAGGCAGCTGGATTCCTGCATTGAGCAGGGCTTTGGACTCGATGGCCTTAGAGGCCCCTTCCAACTCTGCTATTCTATGATTTTATGATCTTCAGCAAGCCAGAGTAGCTCATCATGGGCTCGTTTGACCTGTGGGCTGAGTTGGGATAAGGCTGCTTTCAGCTAGCCTCAGGAATATTACTTATGTTGGACCATTGCGCTGTATGATGCATTACAGATTGCCCTAAGTTAAAAACGGCAGAGTCCCTGCCCCAAGGATCCTACATATCAGTATATATTGTCTAAACCAAAAGTCTCAATTTCAATGGGTAACCGGGGAGTAAAAGGTCAACAGGGGATGAATGGGGTCAAATGCAGCGATGAGTATTTGGAGCGAGTTTCTTATGTTAAGTTGCCCTTGTTTCAAGGTTTTCTTCGGCAGTGATGAGGGCTAGTAACTTGCATCTCCCGGATCCGCTGGGAGTTGGCATAAAGCAGCCACCTCTGCTGTGTGGAGGCCATGCAAGTGTTGAGAACCCCTTTTAAGAGAGATCTCCTCAGGTTGTCCCTGATTTCATGTTTGTCATCCCCCCGCCCCTGCAGCAACCACTGGAATGACTGTGGGCTGAACTCCCCGGATCCCAGCAGCGCACTGTCCTTTGGCATGTTGAGCTTCCAGAGTGACGGCATGGACAGGACAGACTCGGCATTCGAACTCGCGCCTGTCGTGAAATCCGGATGGCTGGATAAGAACCCTCCGCAAGGGTGAGCAAACCTCCCTCTACGCGGTGGCCCACGCAAGGCCCCCAAGCAAGGGTGGGGGATGGCTGGCCCTCCAGATGTTCCAGCCTTGCAACATTTGGAGGCCCCACACATTCCCCCATCCCTGCCTATAACACGCGCAGGTGGGTTCTGAAGGTACGGGGCGAACTCTTGGGCTGGGAAAAACCTGAATTCTGAAGCTGTTGGCCCCTGCCTTAATCCCGTGGGTGCTCCCATGAACTGCGAGGGTCCTGCTCCCTGCTGACTCTTGGGGTGCCAGGATTGACAGTGTTCTCTGGCCCCAGGTCATACATCTACCAGAAGCGCTGGGTGAAACTGGATGGCGACTACCTCCGGTACTTCGACAGCGAAAAGGTGAGCTAGCTTTCCATCCCCTTCCACACCATCACAAATCTGTGCCCGTCTCTGTCTCCGTCTCCCTGCCACCACCACCACCACCACCACCACCACCATCGTCATCATCAGCTTATATTCCACTTACCATATCAAAAGATGTCTGTAAACAGAACCAGAGGTTAAAATACATCATAATAAATACAGAAGCTCATCAGTTATAGTGTTTAAAATATTTAAAACCAAAGCATGAAACACAATAATGATAAGCTGACTTAACTGGGGCCCTTTCTACACCATCATTTTTTTTAGAGAGATTGTACTGGGACAGGGGATCCCGGGATCAGGGAGGGAGGAGCCCTCCATTCCCCCAGGATAACTGAGACAGAAACAAACTTCAAAGGGATCTTGATAGGCTGGAGCGCTGGGCTGAAAACAACAGAATGGAACTTAATAGGGATAAATGCCAAGTTCTACATTTAGGGAATAGAAACCAAAGGCACAGTTACAAGATGGGGGATACTTGGCTCAGCAATACTACAAACGAGAAGGATCTTGGAATTGTTGTAGATCACAAGCTGAATAGGAGCCAACAGTGCGATAGGGCTGCAAGAAAGGCAAATGCTATTTTGGGCTGCATTAATAGAAGTATAGCTTCCAAATCACGTGAGGTCCTGGTTCCTCTCTATTCGGCCCTGGTTAGGCCTCATCTAGAGTATTGCGTCCAGTTCTGGGCTCCACAATTCAAGAAGGACGCAGACAAGCTGGAGCGTGTTCAGAAGAGGGCAACCAGGATGATCAGTGGTCTAGAAACAAAGCCCTATGAAGACAGACTGAAAGAACTGGACAGGTTTAGCCTGGAGAAGAGAAGATTGAGGGGAGACATGAGAGCACTCTTCAAATACTTAAAAGGTTGTCCCACAGAGGAGGGCCGGGATCTCTTCTCGATCCTCCCAGAGTGCAGGACACGGAATAATGGGCTCAAGTTAAAGGAAGCCAGATTCGGCTGGACATCAGGAAAAACTTCCTAACTGTTAGAGCAGTGCGACAGTGGAATCAGTTACCTAGGAAGGTTGTGGGCTCTCCCACACTAGAGGCCTTCAAGAGGCAGCTGGACAACCCTCTGTCAGGGATGCTTTAGGGTGGATTCCTGCATTGAGCAGGGGGTTGGACTCGATGGCCTTGTAGGCCCCTTCCAACTCTGCTATTCTATGATTCTATGATTCTATGAGCAGAGGGCTTATTGGAGGCTGCTTGATGTCGCACGTAGCTCTTCATGTCCCTGTGTGGGGTGGAGGAGATCTCTGTTCTGTGGATCACTCTTTTTAAACATGCGCCCCCCTCCCTGCATTTCAGGACATTTATTCCAAACGTCTCATCCCAGTGTCATCCATAACCCGGGTGGCGGCCATCGGGGACCAGAAATTCGAGGTGATCACAAACAACCGGACCTTTGCTTTCCGAGCTGAGAGTGACGGTAAGTGAGAGGCCTCTCCTGCCCCGGGGGTCACCCCTGAGCCTGGCTTCAGGGGTAAGAGGTGCGAAGCCGGTCTGCCTGCCTGCCTGCCTGCTCTGGGGTTCAGGAACTGCTCAGGTGGAACCGATTCGGAAACACCAGCGAAGGAAAGCTGCCTGGAGATCTTCAGACTGGGAGCACTGAAGGGTGAACTCTTGGCACAACCTGATCCAGGAGAGCTATGTTACTCCCGGCTCCTGCAAGGGTCCTCATCTCGAGGACAAAGGCTTGGCGGAACGCCTCTCCCGACATGAACCTATTTTATTTATTTATTTATTTATTTATTTATTGCATTTCTATACCGCCCAATAGCCGGAGCTCTCTGGGCGGTTCACAAAAATTAAAAACATTCAAAGTATAAAACAACAGTATAAAACCATAATATAAAATACAATATAAAAGCTCAACCAGATAAAAACAGCAGCAATGCAAAATTACAAAATTAAAACACCAAGTTAAAATTTATTCATAGACTGTTAAAATACTGGTAGAATAAAAAGGTCTTCACCTGGCGTCTAAAAGCATATAATGTAGGTGCTAAGCGAAGCTCCTTAGGGAGCTTATTCCACAGCCGGGGTGCCACAGCAGAGAAGGCCCTGCTCCTGGGAGCCCCCTGCCTCCCTTCCTTTGGCAGGGGCTCACGGAGAAGGACCCCTGAGGATGACCTTAGGGTCCGGGCAGGTACATATGGGAGGAGGCGTTCCTTCAGATAACCTGGCCCCAAGCCATTTAGTGCTTTAAATGTTAATAACAGCACTTTGAATCTGGCCTGGACCTGGACTGGCAGCCAATGAAGCTGGAGAAGGACTGGCGTGATGTGATTTCATCGGCCAGTTCCTGTTAGTAACCGTGCTGCCCTGTTTTGTACCAGTTGAAGTTTCCGGAACCTACCCGTACATTGCGCTCAACATCTAAGGTCCTCCTCTGGGTGCCTACTCCGAGGGAAGCTCGGAGGATGGCAACAAGGGAGAGGGCCTTTTCGGTGGTGGCCCCCCAATTGCGGAATGATCTCCCCAATGAGGCTCGCCTGGCGCCATCATTGTTACCATTTTGGCGCCAGGTCAAGACTTTTCTCTTCTCCCAGGCATTTAGCAGCATTTAACAACATATGCTAAGTTTTTTTTTTTTAATGGATCCCATAACTGTTGTTGTTTAAAGTGGATACTGTTTTATGCTGTTGTTTTTATATATTTTTGATGGTTTTAAATTTTGTATACTTTTTAACGTCCACTGTTTTTTAACTTTTGTAAACCGCCCATAGAGCTTCGGCTATGGGGCGGTATTTAAATTTATTAAATTTAATAAATAAATAAATAAATAAATGAAAGATCCCTGAGGATCAATTCTCAAATGGTCTTACAGCAGCTCCCCTGTGGAGTTAGGGTACCTTTTTATCCTGATGCCCGCGGTCGGGAAACTCGTGTCAAAGTGGGACAGAGGCGGAGAAAGGCTTTGTCAGACGGAAATCCAAGTTCTAAATATTGTATCATTGCTCGAAATATTTTGAGTTCGGCTATTGGTTACCATTTAAATTCCCATTTGTTCCGGACCCACGCCGTTTACATCCCATATGTATCACCGGGGCTGTGTTGTGCGCCATGGCAGGGAAACACTAGTTTAGCCTTACCCATCCTGGTGCCCTGCAGTCATGTTGGGCTACAGCCCTGATCATCCCCAGCTAAGTGGCCACCCAAGAACAGATTTTTATTTGTTTTCGACTTCGTAGTGAGGTGACCCGCCTCGACTTGGTCTGACCCAGGCTGTGTTCTCTCCTCCAGCGGATCGCAACGAGTGGATCAAGGCCCTCCAGAAGACAGTGGCAGAAAGGAAGTCGAAGCACTCAGACAGGGCGTCTGTCTTCCAGGTGGCCAGCAGCAGCTTGGACTCGGTGGACAAGTGCGGCCCTCTGGAGTTGCGGGGTTTTAAAAACAAGCTGTACGTGGTGGCGGCCGGGGAGAAAGTTTTCCTCTACAAGAACGCAGAGGTGCGTACTGGCCCAAGTCAACGGCTCCCCCGGGGTCCGGCCTTGTAGAACTGCATCTGTTGTCGTTTAGGTGTTGTAATTCTTGTGTCCTTGGCGTAGGATTTTCGGCTGGGGATTGGGATCACCTACATCGAAATGAATGTGGGCAACGTTAAGGATGTGGACCGGAGGGGCTTCGATTTGACAACACCCTACCGGATCTTCAGGTGAGGCCTGTGCCCAGGGCTTCAGTGCCCCCCGTGCAATCCCGTTTGGTTCTGCTTGCCTTCCCTGCACAGGCAGCTGGGCTGTTTCCCTTCCACTGGTCTTTCGAGCCTACACTCCCCTTGTCCTGGGACATTCTTGGATTTCCAATGTGGGTTGGTTCATTCCCCTTGTAATGTACCACTGAACTGTTCTCTTTTTCCCACCTGTTCTGGTCTATTCTGTTCTGTACTTCTCTATTCTGTTGTCTTCTTCTTCTTCTTCTTCTTCTTCTTCTTCTTCTTCTTCTTCTTCTTCTTCTTCTTCTGTTCTGTACTTCTCTATTCTATTGTCTTCTTCTTCTTCTTCTTCTTCTTCTTCTTCTTCTTCTTCTTCTCTTCTCTATTCTGTTGTCTTCTTCTTCTTCTTCTTCTTCTTCTTCTTCTTCTTCTTCTTCTTCTCTTCTCTATTCTGTTGTCTTCTTCTTCTTCTTCTTCTTCTTCTTCTTCTTCTTCTTCTTCTTCTTCTTCTTCTTCTTTTCTGTACTTCTCCTTTCTGTCTTCTTCTTCTTCTTCTTCTTCTTCTTCTTCTTCTTCTTCTTCTTCTTCTTCTTCTGTTCTGTACTTCTCTATTTTGTCGTCGTCTTCTTCTTCCTCCTCCTCCTCCTCCTCCTCCTCCTCCTCCTCCTCCTCATCTCTCTTTTCTCGCTTGTGGCGTTTTTTCTAGGGCTTTACCAAGTCATGCTGACTTTTTACAGATTCAGGAATTTCCTATTAAGCATGTTTTAAGTCTGGCTGCTTTCTGGATTTTGGTGTATTTTGGTAGGCCCAGTCTCTGAAGGTTTTCTGTATAGTTTTTTGATGTGATTTATTGATTGATTGATTGATCGATTGCATTTATATACCACCCCATAGCCAAAGCTCTCTGGGCGGCTTACAGTCGGTGACTGATGTGACTAACAGTTATAATTGTGACCTTTTCCTGTTGCCATAGCTCTTTGACTTCCATGGCCAGTGGTATATATTTTTCTCTCTTTTCCTCTTCCTTTTCTACAACATTTTTGTCATTAGGTATTGCTATGTCGATGAGGTAAGTGTGTTTTTCGTTTTTGTTTATGACTGTTCTGTTTGGTCTGTTGCAGGGTATTGTTTTGTCTATATAAATTATTATTATTATTATTATTATTATTATTATTATTATTATTATTCTGGAGATTCAGCGAATTACAGTATAGCATTCAAAATCCCAGCTATCATTCAAGAATACCTTAACAATACCATAAACAACTTTTAATCTGAAAATCTACAGAAAAGCAAAATTAAAAGCAAAAATAACACCCCCTTGCTTGAACCTTCAGCCCCACCTCCAAATCCTTCTCCTCCTCACCCTTTGCGTCTCATATCTTACCTGGGGATGTCCCTCAACCACCCCAGCAACCTTCTTCCTCCTCCTCCTCCTCCTCCTCTCTTCCAGCTTCGGTGCAGAGTCGGACCAGGAGAAGGAGGAGTGGGTGGAGGCCATGCAGCAGTCCATCGCTGAGGCGCTCTCCAACTTCGAAGTGGCCGAGAGGATCTGGACGGAGGAGGCGAACTGCTTCTGTGCCGACTGTGGCGCTCCTAAACCCGACTGGGCCTCCATTAATCTCTGCGTGGTGATCTGCAAGCGCTGTGCAGGTACGGAAGGGCGGGAAAGTGGCCGTGGCCGGAGCGGGTGCGGGAGCTGGTCTGCAGCGTGGCAGTTGCAGATCGCATCGCCCGAAGGCCAGTGCCGGGAGCGAGGCGCTCTTCCTTCCCATGCAAGGGCTCCTGCTCTTGGATTCTGCGTCAGTTGATCCAGTAGAAGTAACCCCTGCTGCTTCCATATTTAGAATCGTTCAGGGCCAAAGCAGGCATTACTTTAAACGTGCAGCTATGCCTTTAAAAAGACCAAAAAAACTTCTAAGAGTAGGTGCAAAGCCCCAGTCCAGATCTCAAAAGCTCCCCCCTCCCCAGGATCCTGTGCCTACTCTTGAGTAAAAATGAAGGGGGGGAGGAAGACACAAGTGCTAGATATAAGATGTCATCAGACAAGCGTTTTATTGCACCCTGCCCACTCACAGGCTATCCATGGTTACTAGCCCTGATGGTTGTGTGCTACCTCCAGTATTCGAGGCAATAAGCCTGTGTGTACCAGTTGCTGGGGAATATGGGCGGGAAGGTGCTGTTGCATTCGTGTCCTGCTTGTTCATCCTTGGCCGACGGCTGGTTGGCCACTGTGTGAACAGAGTGCTGGACTAGGTGGACCCTTGGTCTGATCCAGCATCAGGGCACTTCTGATGTTCTTATGTCCTCGTGCATCCTTTTGACGATGATGTCCACCTCCCACACGTCTCCCACCCCTTCTGACTTTTTTCTGTGACAAAATAGACCCCGGTGAATCCGACTTATTTTTTTAAAGTGAAACGTGCCGCCATTTCCTGCTGTGTGCAGGAGAAGCAGCGCAATAGGACATCAGGAAAAACTTCCTGACTGTTATTTATTTATTTATTTTATTTTATTTAAAGCATTTTCATAGCGCCGCCTCACCATTTCTGGCATCGAGGCGCTTTACAATAACATATAAAACAATTCCATTAAAACCCTCAACCCACATTAAAACGATTCCATTAAAACCCTCACCCTCAAACCATTAAAACCCTTCAACCCCAATTTAAACCACCCCCTCCCCAGACTCTTATGAAAATAAAAATGCCTTACAAAGGCGTTTGAAGCAGTTGAAAGTGGGAGCCTGTCGAATCTCCAGTGGCACATTGTTCCATAACCGGGGGCCAGCCACTGAAAAAGCCCTGGCCCCGGCACATTCCGATTTGTAGCGGGGGACCATCAGGGCACCCTGCTCCTGAGAGCGAGTCTGCCAATGGTGAGACACAGGAGAAAGGCGAGTGCTCAGGTATCCAGGACCCAAGCAATGCAGGGCTTTATACATGGTCAACAAGACCTTGAAGCGCACGCTAGCAGCCACCGGCAGCCAATAGAGCTCTTGAAGCACCAAAGTGATAGAAGACCACTTTGGGAGCCCCTTGACCAACCTGGCTGCTGCATTTTGTACAGCCTGTAGGCGTTGGATTGGCTTCAAGGGACGCCCTGTATACAACAGGTTGCAATACTCCAGTCTGGAAAGAACCAGGGCCTGGACTGCGGTGGTAAGATCAGCCTCTGACAGAAAGGGGGGAACTTGGTGGAGCAAATGGAGTTGATAAAAGCAACTCCGAACCACGGCCCCCACCTGTGATGACATAGTTAGGGACTGGTCAAGAATAACACCCAGGTCCCGCGCCTCAGTCACAGTCCTTGGTCGGATTCCTGAAATAGGCAGATCTGTGAGCTCCTGGCTCAAATCTGCCAGCCGCTGACCTCGGCCAATCACCATCAGCTCAGTCTTCTCAGGGTTAAGCTTTAGGTTACTCCTAGACATCCAGTTACAGATCTCAGACAGGCACCAAGAGCAGTATGACAATGGAGCCAGTGACCGAGGGAGGTGGTGGGCTCTCCCACACTGGAGGCCTTCAAGAGGCAGCTGGACAACCCTCTGTCAGGGACGCTTTAGGGTGGATTCCTGCATGGAGCAGGGGGTTGGACTCCATGGCCTTGTAGGCCCCTTCCAACTGTGCTATTCTATGAGTCGATGAATAAAAACGCCCACTGAATGGGCCACGTGGTCGTTGCTGCTTCCTCTTTCTTTCCCCCGTGGAAAGAAATCGTTGCTATTGTGGGACAGCAGCAGGAAAGTGACGGTAGGGAAACGCGATTTTACCCCGTCTGGTGACGCTCATAGATTTGAAATAATCTTGATGTGCTTTCGGAGGCAGGTAAAAATTTTCTTGTTCTGGCAGGCCTTTGGTGAATTATCTGGACCTCCATCTATGCCAAGGACTTTTAAAATTGCCATGTATTTTAAATGTTTTAATATTGGAACATATTTAATATATTTTTAACTTTTGTATATTTCTATTCATAGGTTTTTAATGTGTATATGTTTTAAATTTTGTAATGCCGCCTTGAGGCCCAGCATTAGGCAAAAGTCAGGATACAAATAAATATGATAAATAAATACATTTGTTTTGGCCCTAACATGGGTTGCCCTCGTCAGGCCCTTCTGCTCTGCCATTGTCATGTGGTGTATTTTCCCCCCTGTTTTTCCCCAATGCAGGAGAACACCGTGGGCTGGGACCCAGCGTCACCAAAGTACGGAGTCTCAAGATGGACAAAAAAGTCTGGACGGAGGAGCTGATAGAGGTACCCATGGGAATTCACTTGCTGAGCAGATAGGAGGAGGGGAGGCATTTGGGGCAGCAAAGCCTGTGGACTCGATTTGGCACCAGACAACCTTTATTTGCAGCGGGGTGTGTGTGTGTGTCTTACTCTTGCTCTTCAGCGCTTCCCCCGTGCCTCATCAGAAGTAAATTTTGAAAGATGCAGGAGGTAGCGATGGTGGTGGTGGAACCAATGACAGTGCTGGGTGGCTGAAAGAGGGGTCAGCGCTGCACTGGGAAGCCGCTGTTTCCCAAAAGACAAAGACAGGAGATAAAATGTGACCTTGTATGTGGGCAGCTCTCTGCAGGCTGACTTGCTAGGTGTGGGCCCAAAAGGGACTGTGGATGTTAGTGGCGCTGAGAACTGTTTAGCCTGGAGAAGAGAAGGCTGAGGGGAGCCAGGATAGCATTCTTCAAATACTTAAAAGGTTGTCACCCAAAGGAGGGCCAGGATCTCTTCTCGGTCCTCCCAGAGTGCAGGACACGGAATAACGGGCTCAAGTTAAAGGAAGCCAGATTCCAGATGGACATCAGGAAAACCTTCCTGACTGTTAGAGCAGTACGACAATGGAATCAGTTACCTAGGGCTCTCCCACACTAGAGGCATTCAAGAGGCAGCTGGACAAGCATCTGTCAGGGATGCTTTAGGGTGGATTCCTGGATTGAGCAGGGGGTTGGACTCGATGGCGTTAGGGGCCCCTTCCAATTCTACTATTCTGTGATTCTATGATCTCTTCTCGATCCTCCCAGAGTGCAGGATACGGAATATCAGGCTCAAGTGACAGGAAGCCAGATTCCAGCTGGACATCAGGAAAAACTTCCTGACTGTTAGAGCAGTACGACAATGGAATTAGTTACCTAGGGAGGTGGTGGGCTCTCCCACACTAGAGGCCTTCAAGAGGCAGCTGGACCGCCATCTGTCAGGGATGCTTTAGGGTGGATTCCTGCATTGAGCAGGGGGTTGGACTCGATGGCCTTGTAGGCCCCTTCCAACTCTGCTATTCTATGATTCTATAAACCGAAGAACAAAAGGGGAGGGATTCAGAAAGAGCAGCGGAGTATTTGTTGTGAAAACGTGTCAGGGCATTTTGAAACGAGACTGCCTTCCGCTCTCCAAAATCTTAATATTTTATTTTAAGCCTTTTGACTTGGAATTAAGTGCCTCGCTGGCCTCGTTCGGGGGCTGCTGCCCTTCTTGTGAAGGCTCCCTGCGTGCCTGTTCCACTACTTTAACAGAAAAGAAAAAAAAGTGCTGCCTTAAATGGTGGTGAAGCGTCAATGCAGCCACTTGAGGGCACCGTTTTCACAAGGAAGCGGCTCGGTCCTAGGGATGGGATTTGACGGAGGGAAATCGCCGTCCGAATATAGGACAAGCTTGCCTGTAAACTCTCCTCACCGTAACCTGGGGGGGGGTCCTGAAGAAAGCGCCCCCCTTTTAGCGCCCCCATTGTAAGCACAGAACGTTTGATAGAACAAGTGAAGGGACAATTGTGGGTCAGCGTACGGATGCTGGCTGGAACCTTTTGTGGCCGCTGGGTCCATGTTGTTCTTCTCCCTCTGGAGCGAAGAGGCTGGGGCCTGGACTTGGCTCACCGCTTCGTAACATGTCCCTAATGACACTGCAACTGGGCGCCAAAAAGTAGGGTATGAATAGAACAAATAAATAATACAGCGATTATAACATGTAGAGAACAGTTCATAGAATCATAGAATAGCAGAGTTGGAAGGGGCCTACAAGGCCATCGAGTCCAACCCCCTGCTCAATGCAGGAATCCACCCTAAAGCATCCCTGACAGGTGGCTGTCCAGCTGCCTCTTGAAGGCCTCCAGTGTGGGAGATGTGATCCCCATCTGATCATGGCGTGGAAACCCTCCCAGCAAGGCAGGGGATCTGCTGGCAGGCTCCTCTGTGCCTTGTGCTTGCAGAGCGGCGTGCCTGCCAACGCAAAAATGGTTTCAGGCCGTACGTGGGTGCAACATGTGGGGCCATGGCCAGCCCTCAGGTGGATGCTCAAGGTGGCTTTGTGTAGATCACAAAATTGGGTGGGATAGCTCATACCCTGGAAGACAGAAACAAACGTCAAAGTGATCTTGATAGGCTGGAGTGCTGGGCTGAAAACAACAGAATGAAATTTAATTATTTATATAGCACCATCAATGTACATGGTGCTGCACAGAGTAAAACAGTAAATAGCAAGACCCTGCCGCATAGGCTTACATTCTAATAAAACCAGGATAAAACAATAAGGAGGGGAAGAGAAAGCAAACAGGCACAGGGTAGGGTAAAACTAACAGTATAAAGTCAGAACAAAATCAAGTTTTAAAAGCTTTAGAAAAAAGAAAAGTTTTTAGCTGAGCTTTAAAAGCTGCGGTTGAACTTGTAGTTCTCAAATGTTCTGGAAGAGCGTTCCAGGTATAAGGGGCAGCAGAAGAAAATGGACGAAGCCGAGCAAGGGAAGTAGAGACCCTTGGGCAGGCGAGAAACATGGCATTAGAGGAGCGAAGAGCACGAGCGGGGCAATAGTGTGAGAGGAGAGAGGAAAGCTAAGAAGAAGCTAGACTGTGAAAAGCTTTGTAGGTCAACAGGAGAAGTTTATATTGGATTCTGAGGTGAATTGGAAGCCAATGAAGAGATTTCAGAAGTGGAGTAACATGGTCAGAGCGGCGAGCCAAGAAGGTGATCTTGTAAATGCCAAGTTCTACATTTAGGAAATAGAAACCAAAGGCACAGTTACAAGATGGGGGATACTTGGCTCAGCAATACTACAAATGAGAAGGATCTTGGAATTGTTGTAGATCACAAGCTGAATATGAGCCAACAGTGCGATATGGCTGCAAGAAAGGCAAATGCTATTTTGGGCTGCATTAATAGAAGTATAGCTTCCAAATCACGTCAGGTACTGGTTCCTCTTTATTCGGCCCTGGTTAGGCCTCATCTAGAGTATTGCATCCAGTTCTGGGCTCCACAATTCAAGAAGGACGCAGACAAGCTGGAGCGTGTTCAGAGGAGGGCAACCAGGATGATCAGGGGTCTGGAAACAAAGCCCTATGAAGAGAGGCTGGAAGAACTGGGCATGTTTAGCCTGGAGAAGAGAGGATTGAGGGGAGAGATGATAGCACTCTTCAAATACTTAAGAGGTTGTCACACAGAGGAGGGCCAGGATCTCTTCTCGATCCTCCCAGAGTGCAGGACACGGAATAACCGGCTCAAGTTACAGGAAGCCTGGTTCTGGCTGGACATCAGGAAAAACTTCCTGACTGTTAGAGCAGTACGACAATGGAACCAGTTACCTAGGGAGGTTGTGGGCTCTCCCACATAAGAGGCAGCTGGACAACCCTCTGTCAGGGATGCTTTAGGGTGGATTCCTGCATTGAGCAGGGGGTTGGACTCGATGGCCTTGTACACCCCTTCTAATTCTGCTATTCTATGATTCTATGATTCTCAACACTCATTCAGGGGAATGGAGGGGTAGACTCTCTGCCCCACTCAAAGACACACAGGCATCCTTCAGTAAGGCAGGTCAGTGTTTTTAACCCCCTGTTACAGCCTGGAGGTGCTGAGAGAGGGTGTGTGTGTGTCTGTCTTTCATTGGCCATCTGTTCAATACATGGCAGAGGTGAGATCTGAATCAGGGACAGCCATGTCGTTGCCTTGCGCTCCAAGCTTGTCACGGTGGTTTTTTTATCCTGTCTCTGTGGCTCAGTTTGCCTTGTGGGTCCTCCAGCCGGGGCAGTGGAAGCTGCCACTTGTGTGAAGTACACGTGAGCTGTTTATCCACGTCACCGCTGGGCCCTTCCTTCCCTTGGTGCTCTGAGGCTGAGCCACGCAGGCGGTTCGCCACTTCCCGCCCTCTAGGCAAGGATCCTCCCGGGTCACTCAGTCCAGGACTTTCCGTCTGGTCCGGTTTCAGGACTTCTGCCACGGAGATAGCTCTAAAGTTCACAGGCTGGGCAAAGACGCACAGCATGCTGGGAAACGTTATTGGCTTCAGGGGTGGCCGAAGCTGCAGGCCTCAAAGCCAAAGCTGGCCGGCAGCCTCCCAAAGCATCCGGCCTCCACGTTCCACCGCCACACCCATCTCTGCTTCTCATCATCTGGTTGCTTTCTCCAGATCTGTTTTGGCTGCCTTTATTGCTCACTGGTTTATTTTTCCACTACTGAAGGCTGCACTTTTCTTTTCTTCCTTATGCCGGCAGTGGGCAAAGCTATTGCTTCAGTGGTATCTCCCCCCGTGAAGTGGCCACGAGTGGATTCACGATTCACACAACAATTTTGAAATGGTGTAGTATTCACGAGGAGATTTTTTAATTGTATTTTCCGGTATTTTGACTGATTGCCTTTCATTCGGGCGTGCCTTAGTCACTCAATGAGACAGCAGCTCCTTTGCAACCCTGTGCCCTCCAGATGATTTGGACTACAATCCCCATAAGCCCCAGCAAGCATGGCCAGTGGTCAGGGATTATGAGAGTTATAGTCCAAGCCATGCTGCCGGACTACAACAGGGCCAGGAGACCAGGGCCTAACCTGTACCAAGCAGGATATAGCACTATGAAAGTGGTATAAGAGGCAGGAGTCACACGACTGCCTTATAGCAGTATTGAAGTGCACTGACAACTGTTGGGGCCCATAGACACAGACCATAGACCGCTTTCATACCACTTTCATAGTGCAATATCCTGCTTGGTATAGATTAGGCCTCGTGTGGCGCAGAGTGGTAAGCGGCAGTTACTGCAGCCGAAACTCTCCCCACAGCCTGAGTTCGATCCCAGAGGAAGATGGTTCTCAGGCAGCCGGCTCTGATCGGAACTCAGCCTTCCATCCTCCCGAGGTCGGTAAAATGAGTACCCAGCTAGCTGGGGGAAAGGTAACCGCGACTGGGGAAGGCAATGGCAAACCACCCCGCTACAAAAGTCTGCCAAGGAAACGTCAGCGAAAGCAGGGGTCCCTCTGGGAGTCCGCAATGACTCAGGTGCTGGCACGAGAGGTTCCTTTCCTTTCCTTTCCTAGATTAGGCCCAGGTTGCTTGCCCTTGCTTTAAGGTATCCTAGGAAAAGTTTTGTTCACATGGTTCCTTCTTACACACAACAACAAGCACGTTGAAGCTCTTCCAGGAAATAGCATGCTGAGAGAGCTGGTGTGCATAGTGGCTCCGAATCTGGACCACAGGTCAAGAAGCCCCAGGTTCAAATCTCACCTTTGCCATTAGTTTGCTAAGTGTGCAATGCAGGCTGAGGAATGCTGAGAGTTGTAGGACTTTTTTCTTTCTGAACATGCGTAGGATTACACCCTAAGTGGCCTTAGGCATGGCTGACGCTCCCTCCCTCCCTCCCTCCCTCTCTCACTCTTTTGCTCTCCCTCAGTCTCCTTGTTCGGCAATATCTGACATCAATTCTCATAGGGTTGTCGTAAGGATTACAGCTACATCATGCAGGTGGATTCCTGCGTTGAGCAGGGGGTTGGACTCGATGGCCGTGTAGGCCCCTTCCAACTCTGCTATTCTATGATTCTATGATTCTATGCGTGGGAAAGCACTTTGCACACTTGGAAGCACAATACAAATGCAGTATTAACGTTATGATCAGGACGAGTTCTGAAAGTGTGAAGCTGAATGTGTCACAGGGAAACTTTGCTCTCTGCTTGTGTTGTCACGGGGATCCCACCATGCTTGGCCTGCTGGACTGGAGTTGGCTAACCCTCACTTCCGCCTGCCTCCACTCACTGTACAGAGTGGAATGGTCCATTCACGCCTCTAACCTTGTATAAATGGCGGCTGTATCGGCACAGTGCTAGGTCTTAAGGAGAGCTTTCACCACGAAGCGAGAATCCCTCGTGCCAGGAAACGCAGGAGAAGCTACAAGGAGCTTGTGTGCTTCATTTGGGCCTTGAGTCCTGCAAAAACAGCGGGCCAGCTTGCTTCTCAGAGGAGGGCTTCCGTCAGGATCGATTCTGCCCTTCTCCACGGTCAATGCACTCATCGGTGACCTAGAAAAATGGATCACAGAGGGGTCTCTGGCGTGAGCCAGCCAGGATCTTGTCCGTGGCTTAGAGGCTAGTGGCATGTTGAAGGTTGTGGTGAGTGCCCCCCCTCTCCTGTAGACACAAACAGGATAGAAAATGATAACGCTCTTCTGATTTTGTGGAATTTATCATCTATAGGGCTCAGCAGCCACTGGTCCTCTCGAAATGTTGGCATGGAGCAAAAAAAGTAAGAGAGCCTCTTCGGTTAAAATTCAGTTCAGCTCCATTGTAAAAGGCTGGTCATGGCTGATGGGAGTTGTAGTCCAATTCCTCTGGAGGGCACCGAGTTGAGGAAGGCTGGTGCATTCTATGCATTTTTGATGGATCCCCAAGGCTCAGGGCCTCAGGGACTGCTTGCCATTTAAACCGAGGCAGGGCAGAGGGTCGCCCAAGGGAGGCCTGCTGCCAGATCATAGAATCATAGAATCATAGAATAGTAGAGTTGGAAGGGGCCTACAAGGCCATCGAGTCCAACCCCCTGCTCAATGCAGGAATCCACCCTAAAGCATCCCTGACAGATGGTTGTCCAGCTGCCTCTTGAAGGCCTCTAGGGTGGGAGAGCCCACCACCTCCCTAGGGAACTGATTCCATTGTCATACTGCTCTAACAGTCAGGAAGTTTTTCCTGATGTCCAGCTGGAATCTGGCTTCCTTTAACTTGAGCCCATTATTCCGTGTCCTACACTCTGGAAGGATCGAGAAGAGATCCTGGCCCTCCTCTGTGTGACAACCTTTCAAGTATTTGAAGAGTGCTCTCATGTATCAGCTCATGTAGAACCGGAATCCTGATGCTGAAACATCCACACGTTCTGTGCCAAGGAGAGGATACAGACGGGTCCCTTGTGGTCTTGGTTCTTGGGAATGCTAGAAAGCAGGGCTCCACATTTTCTGCCGGCCTTCACCGACGGCTCTGTCCCGTGTGTTCTCAGCTCTTTCTCCAGATCGGCAACGCCGTGGCCAACCAGTTCTGGGCCGCCAACGTCCCCCCCAGCGAGGCCGTCAGCGCCCGAAGCGAGAGCCAGGAGCGGAGACGCTTCCTTGTGGCCAAGTACAGGGAAGGCAAATACCGCCGGTACCACCCGCTCTTTGGGAACCAGGAGGAGCTCAACAAGGTGGGTTGATGGATGTGGAGGGAGGCCCCTGCCGAGGGGGAGGCTCGTTCCCCAGGCCCCCTTTCCCCCGGCCTCTACATGGCAGCAGATTTAGATGGGAAGTTCTACAAGTGCTGTTATGTGGGCAGAGAAGAAGGGTTGGGGGAGGCTGTCTAGGGCTTTGGACTCTGCCTGACTTGGTTCCAGGCAGGATGACTGTGTGCAAGCAAAGTTGAAGATCGGCCCAGATAACTCTGCATGCAGACACTGAATTCTACGGGTCTTTTGTCTCGGGGTGCTTCCAGACGTGGCCTTTATCATACCATCACTTTACGTGATTCACAGAATTTCGTGGGGAGGTGGGAGTCCAGAGGAAATTGCCTTCCGGATCATAACCCCTGCCGTGTCTCCGCACCGCTTCTTCCGTCCTTTCTCTTACCACAGAAAATCCATTGAGAACGAAAAGATGGAATAGCGGCACGATGTGTTCTCATTTGCAGCTTTGCACACAGCCATTAGACTGGTGGGGGCTGAGGGAGAGGGCTTTCTCAGTGATGGCCCCCTCACAGGGAGATAAGCAGGGCCTCCTTACTTCTGTGTTGTTGTTTTTTAAAGAGCAGAAGACATATTTATTACAGCCTGCATTTGGTGCTTAAAAGCTTTTAGCTGCTGCAGTACTGAGTGTGTGTGAACATGTGTGTTCGTGTGTGTGTGTGTGTGTGTGCGTGTGTGTGTTTTATAATCTTGTAAGCTGCCTTGTGACGGTGGGTTTGAAATCTTTTTAATCTTCATCATCACCATCATCCCATGGGGGTAAAGGTCTGCCCAGTTCCACAGGGCACGGCAGGCCCACGGACCCTAGCCAACCTCCACTCGTCAGGGGGTGTAACTTGGTGTCCTCCACATCTTTCCTTTACTATGCGATGCTCTGTTTACAAAAAGAAGTAGCTAGGCATGGATTAGGTCCACACACACACCTCATTAAAGCAATCTTAGTTTATTTGACAGTTGTTCTAACTGATTAATCAGTCAGTTGAATTTGCATGTGGGCAACACAATAGTCCCGAAGACAAAAGTGTACTTTCTCTTTGGACGCTATGTCTACATGTTGCAGAAGAGGTCTTGCGTCCTCTGTGGAAGGGAAGGGAGAAGGCGTCTTCTAAGATCGGGATGGGGGCCCTCAGCAACTTTACAAGCCCTTATGTTAAAAGTATTTGCCCGTGCCCGTGGAACTGCGCAGAGTATGGTGCGACCACACTTCGAATACTGTGTACAGTTCTGGTCACCCCACCTAAAAAAGGATATCATCCAGCTGGGAAAAGTGCAGAAAAGGGCAACTAAAATGATCGAGGGGCTGGAGCATCTCCCTTACGAGGGAAGGTTACAGCAACTGGGATTGTTTAGCTTGGAAAAGAGGAGGCAAAGGGGAGACATGATAGAGGTGTGCAAAATGATGGTGTGGAGCATGTGGATAGGGAGACATTTTTCCCCCTCTCCCATGATAGTAGAACCCAAAGGGGTCATCCCGTGAAGCTGATGGATGGGGGATCCAGGACAAATAAGAGGAAGTACTTCACACAATGCATAGTTAAGCTATGGAACTCACTACCACAAGATGTAGTGATGGCCGCCCATTTGGATGGCTTTAAAAGGGGGTTGGATAAATTCCTGGAGGTGAAGGCTATCAATATCTACTAGCCCTGATGGTTGTGTGCTGTCTCCAGTATTCGAGGCAGGAGGCCTGTGTGCAGCAGTTGCTGGGGAACATGGGTGGGAGGGTGCTGTTGCATCGTGTCCTTCTTTGTTGGTCCCTGGTCGACAGCTGGTTGGCCCCTGTGTGAACAGAGTGCTGGACTAGATGGACCCTTGGTCTGATCCAGCCTCAGGGCTGTTCTTATGTTCTTATTTTAAATATAATGTGTTGCCTGATTGTGTTATATAATGTATTGCCAGGATCTCTTCTCGATCCTCCCAGAGTGCAGGACACGGATTAACGGGCTCAAGTTAAAGGAAGCTAGATTCCAGCTGGACATCAGGAAAAACTTCCTGACTGTTAGAGCAGTACAATGGAATCAGTGACCTAGGGAGGTTGTGGGCTCTCCCACACTGGAGGCCTTCAAGAGGCAGCTGGACAACCCTCTGTCAGGGATGCTTTAGGGTGGATTCCTGCATTGAGCAGGGGGTTGGACTCGATGGCCTTGTAGGCCCCTTCCAACTCTGCTATTCTATGATTCTATGATAATCAGGGTGCCTGTTTAATGGATTAAGCTAGCTGCTTAATCCATGAAAGGTTGCAGCCCTCCATAGATCGAGATCACAGCAAGTCCCATAAGTTCACGCTGAGCTGCTGCAACGCAGTCGCCTAGGGCCGGAGGGCTGGGCCTTGCATGGGCGTATGGCCCAACGAGCCATTTTGTAGCAGTGGGAGACCTGGAGGACGGCTCTCTCTCACCGCTCCACTGCATTCTTTTTTCCGTTCCCCCCCCCCCCCCCCGGGAAACGCCCGACTTCAGAGAGTTGTCAGGAAGCTGTAAATGAATGTGTAAAGAGCCTGGAAGCCTTTGAGGCCTCAGTTGCACAAAACAGTGGAATTTTTAAAAGTGCATTATACGGCCCTTTGGCTTGCATGTTTACAGCCTTGGCTAGCATGAGTTTCAGGGGATTAGATGTTGCAGGTTGGAGTGACCGGCTCCAGCTTTATTACAAACCGGCAGGCAAAGCAGCTGCTCTGCCTTCTCTCATCTCCTCAGTGGGATTTTCATGAGTCTCCTTAGCACAGAAAGCTCCATCACACCAGCATTATAGCCTGCTGTCACGGTGAATTGCATGCAAAGGACTCAGATGACGTCAACCATGTCCTGCTGTGATTGCCCTCACTTCTTAGTGATGTATTTTGGCGCGTGGAAAGTCTGGTTCTTCCGGTAATGTGAAAACACATTGCTCAAACTTCAACCTGTATTTTCATCCATAGTTTTCAATCCGATGTTCTGTGGGCATGTTTTCAAGGGGGGGTAACTGATGATGAAAGAGAGGGGTGTGCCTTTTCTCCAGCGGGTGTTTTTAAATTCAAATTCAAATTCTTTCCTCCTGCTTCTTGGCTGCTGGGTTGAATGAAAGAACGGTCTATTGTACTTTCGATCCTTCACCTTTGCTTCATGACTTGATTTGGGGGGTGTGGGGAAGGGAGAGGGGGATGCATTGGTAACATTGTAGAGGGGAGGCTGGGTAGCTTCTCTCCCCTCCCTTTTCCCTCTCAATTGGAAGTGCGTAACAAGGAGAACACAATGCAACCTCCAGTGGCAGGTGATAGGAGTTTTAGTTGATTAATCAATTAATCTATGGATTAAATTTGCATGTGGGTTATAAGCAGACCCTCTGGCGCAAGAAGAGATCCCATTGAACCCTATGTTCTTACTCCTGAGTAGGTATTTTCACCTTAAAACAAATGTGGAAAATGCACCCACCTTGCCAACAGCACCCTCATTTTTAAACATAAGTAGATCAAAATTTGCACAGTGATGGGTCTTAAGGAGGGCTTTCAGCATGCCCCATTTGAATCCGATTGGATCATCCTTCGATTTTAAGGGATTTTTAAAATGGAATTTAAACAAATGCTTACATCTGCATAAGTTTTAAAGATAAAGAGATCAAAATTGGCACAGTGCTAGGTCTTAAGGAAACCTTTCAGCATACCAAATTTGAATCAGGTTGGGTCATTCTTTGATTTTATATGATTTTTTAAAATTCCTCCCTCAAACCCTTTGGAGCTTATAGTCCACCAGTGCAAAGGATCATAGGATCGCTTTTCTGTTCCTTTGATCATGCAAAGCTGTGCATCTTCAACTTCATAAACTACAGATCTGCTGGTTCCCTTACTCAAAAGTAAATGCCATTGATTTCAACTGCTAACATCACATGCTGGCTTACCTTTGAGGAAACCCCATTGAATAGAGAGAGTCTTACTTCTGAGTAAACACACATACCTGAAGTGACGCTTTCGAGAAATTCCATGGGTCCACTTTTTTGATAGAACGCCGTCTCAACCGCCGCTCGATCGCAGCTCAACAAAATTGGTTCAATGCGAAAAGTCTTGGAAATGTATGTTATTATCTTGCAAATCATATTTTTTAAAAAATATAAATGAAAGGTTTTCATGAGATATGTTGTGTCCCCCTACATTTCGTTATTACAATTTATGTACGTGTCTGTATCTCTTATAAGGGGTTAGTTTAATCTCCGGTTTGCTAGTAAAACTGAATTACTGTGTCGCGAAATGATGCATGTCTAAAAAGTGTGTCACCAACATGAAAAGTTTGGAATTTATGATCTAAAGCATTTATTTGTTTCCTATCTATATGGCCTGATAGCTGAAGCTTTCTGGGCAGTTCGCAAAAATTGAACTTTAAGAACCTCCAGTACAGCCTTTCTCAACCTGGGGCGCTCCAGATGTGTTGGACTACAACTCCCAGGATGCCCCAGCCAGGTGGCTGGGGCATTCTGGGAGATGCAGTCCAACACATCTGGAGCGCCCCAGGTTGAGGAAGGCGGCTCCAGTAGCTATTGGGGTTGGTTTGGGGAGACCCAAAACTCTTGAGAAGTGTAAACAGCAACGAGTCTTGTAACACCTTAAACAGTAACACATTTAATCTGGCATGGAATTATGCCAGAATAAACAGGACTGTAACAGGACTCGTTGTAGTTTTTGTTGCTATAGGCTAATATCCACCACCCCACCCATCCCGGAAATTCTGGGTAGTATATTTGCCAAAGTGGTAGTATGGGAGGGCAAAATAGGAGGATGAGAATTCTGATGATAATTTGTGAACTGCCCAGAGAACTTTTTGTTGATAGGCGGTATAGAAATATACGTAAGTAAGTAAATAAATAATTTTTAAAAAGAGAGTGAAATTGCATTTAGTTTAGGAAAACAGAGTTTACACAGCATTTTAAAAGTAAAAAAAAGTTTTTAAAAGATAGCAAAAGAACATAAAAATGGCCAAGTTAAACTTTTTTAGGCCCCTGACCTATGATTATTTCTTTCTTTCTTTATTTAATTTATATACTGCCTCATAGTTGAAGCTCTCTGGGCGGTTTACAAAAGTTAAAACAGTGAACGTTAAAAAGTATACAAAATTTAAAACCATCAAAAATATAAAAACAGCAATATAAAACAACAGTATCCATTTAAACAACAACAGTTCTGGGGTCCATTTAAAAAAAAAAAACACCTTAGCATATGTTGTTAAATGCCTGGGAGAAGAGAAGATTCTTGACCTGGCGCCGAAAAGATATCGATAATGTTGATGATTTATCTGGCCTGAAGATCTAGCCTCCTGGTTGTAAAAAATAATAAAGAGTCCTTTGTTCCATTTCTAAAAATGGAAGGTACCACACGCTACCTTGTTAGAATTTTAGGTAATATATTAAGGCTTTTCCTTTTTATATTGTTATATTTGTAACTGCTGCAGTGTTATAATATGATTGGCATTAAAGAATCCTGCATAGAGGCATATGTTTTCCATAAGTTTGACTTTTGGGTGGTGGTATGTTTTGTTAAGGACTCCTTTTGCTTTGTTGTTTATCAAAGCAAGAGGTCACCCCACGGCTCCCAGGGTTTGTCTGGGCCAAAAGGGGGTTGGATAAATTCCTGGAGGCGAATTTATCCCTGATGGTTGTGTGCTGTCTCTAGTATTCGAGGCAGTAAGCCTGTGTGCACCAGTCGCCGGGGAACATGGGTGGGAGGGTGCTGTTGCACCATGGCCTGCCTTGTCAGTCCCTGGCCGACGGCTGAACGGCCACTGTGTGAACAGAATCAGGGCTAGATGGACCCTTGGTCTGATCCAGCATCAGGACTCTTCTGATGTTCTTATGTTCTAAAAGAAAAAGGGAAGTGTTTTGTCTAAGCAGAACAAAGCTCTTCTAGCAAGGAGAAGCTCTTCCAGCCTGCCTCTGCGTTTTTAATAGACAACACCAATGTGACAGGAAAAGAGGGAGAAGTCTCGACTTTAGGTTCTGGGTTAACCCCTGTCCTGGGTCATTCACCCTTATTGCCACCCTGGGAGGAGGAAGTAGGCTGCCATTCACAGAGCGCCGTGCAGGGGCCGCGGGCGCAGGTATCCAAACCAGCAGGTTTGCTGAAATGAGGAGGCTTCAAGTATGGGACCGGTCCAGCGAGTTGACCCAACGTTGAGTAGCCAGCGAAACTCCGTTTGCCCCCGGCCACGCTCCGTCCTTCCCAGTTAGAGGGAGGTTCAAGGGGAGGGGAATTGGAAGAATGGAATGGGGGGCGGGTTCCTGGGGGGGAGATGTGGGGCAAGCCCAGCAGTCCTGAGAGGGGAGGGGCCAGGGGCCATGGAGGGGCAGGGCGGGGGTGGCTGGGCTGCCTTGGGAGAGGCTTCCCCAAAGGTGTGGGGCTGGGAGAGCAGGCGGAAGGGGCAGAATGAACGGAGGGCCACATTTTTGGAAGCAAAAGCAGAGGGAAGTGACAAAGTGGGCAGGAAAAAGAAATGGGCAGGGGACGACGAACAGGGAGGTGGCAGAGAAGGGGTAGGTAAACATGAGGACTAGCAGCTTGAAGTTGATGAGACGTATGCAAGGAAGCCATTATCAGGCTATAAGGAGTGTGTGTGTGCATGTGTGGAGGGCTGATGTTAGCAGTTCCATGCCAGCAGTTTGAGTCCCTGGCAATTCTGATTCTCCACCAGCCTTCCCCAACTCAGTGCCCTCCAGATGTGTGGGACTGCAACTCCCATTGGCCGTGCTGGCTAGGAACGATGGGAGCTGCAGACCTACACATCTGGAGCGCACTGGGCTGGGGGCAGGCCAAACTAGACAGTCTACAAGCCGCGCAGTTTTGCTGACATGGTGCAGTAACCCCCTGCCAAAGCTGGAGCCGTGGGAGGGGCCGTGCGTCCTACTGGGTGTGCATTCCCCCCCCCCAGTCCCCGTTTTTAGTGGCACAAAGAGGAGACTCATGGCGATCTCAGGGGGTCGCCTTCAGCCTGGTGGGCCCCTGTTCTGCAGGCCTGCAGTCCAGCCTCGTCCCCTGTGTGGACCAAGCCCTTTCCCCCAAGGATCAGCTCAGTTTTGAGCATTCTGAGCTAGCAAAGACGAAGCATGTTTATGTCGTGGTGTGTTTTTTTTTGTAGCTCCTGTGTTCCTCCAGGCAAAGTCAGGGTGGGGGGGAAGGGAAGCTAATTAACTTTCACTTTTCTGTGCCTTGTTGCCGTTCTCTTTCGCTGTGAGCATCTGGGCTCCAGCAGTGCCAAATAAGTGGGCTCCGACCTCGCCGGATCGAATTGCAGCAGCGCCGTCTCCCCCCGTCCCCTCCTGGGGCTCCTCTGTTTTTGTGTTTGCACGGAAGTGTGCTCCCCACCCTCGGCCTTTTGGCCAGTGACCAGGCCGGCCTGGAGGCTCTGGAATTCCACCCGTGGGCCGGCCAGCGTTGCCCCCTTCCTCCCTATAAAGAGGCCCTCACATCCTCGCCGGCTGCATGACTTCACCCGGAGGCCCAGAGCTTTGCTCGGTCGGCGTTTTGCGCGGAGTGGAATCCCCTGAGCTAGCCTGGGAGCCGGCCTTGGCTGCTGAGCCGGCCTTCCCGGGGCGCCCTCCCATCTCGGCTGGCGGTGCCCTCGGAGCGGTGCCACGGCAGCTCTCTGAGGCTGCGTCCATAGCCTGCTCCATTCGTTCCCGGCTCCTCCGGGCCGCTGCTGCCTCTCCCTGCTGCTCTGCCTCCCGAGACTCTAGCTTTCTGCTCTCGCGCCCCCACAGGCCCTGTGTGCTGCTGTGACCACCAGTGACCTGGCCGAGACGCTCGCCCTCTTGTTCTGCGGGGCCGAGGTGAGCTGCTACTCGGGGGACCCCAGCTACCCGTCCCCCCTCGCCTTAGCGGAGCAGGCCGGGCAGAGGCTGCAGATGGAGTTCCTGCTGCACAACAAGACTTCAGGTAAGAGGCCCGGGCTGTGGGGGGGGGGGAGGAACTTTGCTGGAGGGGCTGGAAAGAGCGGTGCATCAAAATAAGTGTGCGTGTTGCAAACCGAACAGTGAGCAGAACTTCGCAAGCAAGCGCGTCAAGGACGCTGAGCCAGAGTGTAGCTCCAGAAGCTTTTTTTCAGTGCCAAGTGCAGGGTTTGACCAAGGCACCTATTTAGGGCTTGGGACCTTTTCTGCCTGAAGGAGTGCCTCCTCCCGTATGGCCCTACTCGAGTCGTGCCCTACCGTCATCTGCAGAGTCTTCCTGCCGGGTGTTTCTCCTTATGCGCGTGCCGGAGTTTGCTCCCTGTGCTTCTCTCTTTGGAATGCACAGAATCATAGAATAGTAGAGTTGGAAGGGGCCTCTAAAGCCATCCAGTCCAACCCCCTGCTCCATGCAGGAATCCACCCTAAAGCATCCCTGACAGACGGCTGTCCAGCTGCCTCTTGAAGGCCTCTGGTGTGGGAGAGCCCACAACCTCCCTAGGTCACTGGTTCCATTGTCGTACTGCTCTAACAGTCAGGAAGTTTTTCCTGATGTCCAGCTGGAATCTGGCTTCCTTTAACTTGAGTCCATTATTCTGTGTCCTGCACTCTGGGAGGATCGAGAAGAGATCCTGGCCCTTTAGGGTGGACTCCTGCATTGAGCAGGGGGTTGGACTCGATGGCCTTGTAGGACCCTTCCAATTCTGCTGTTCTATGATTCTTTAGGGCTTTGTTTCCAGACCCCTGATCCTCCTCTTTGATCCTCCTTATGTTCGAAGCCAGAAATGTGAGAAGTCAACAAAGCAAGTGTTGGTGTCCCCCGAGCACCTTTTTTTTCAGCCTTCATAAAGCCAGATTCCAGCTGGACGTCAGGAAAAACTTCCTGACTGTTAGAGCAGTATGACAATGGAACCAGTTACCTAGGGAGGTTGTGGGCTCTCCCACACTAGAGGCCTTCAAGAGGCAGCTGGACAACCTTTTGTCAGGGATGCTTTAGGGTGGATTCCTGCATTGAGCAGGGGGTTGGACTGGATGGCCTTGTAGGCCCCTTCCAACTCTGCTATTCTATGATTCTATGATTCTAGAAGGTGGAGTCTGCAGAATTCATCCCTGGGAAGGGCAGGTGTGGAACTCGATAGTTTGGGGAGGGGCTGTAGCTCAGTGTGCTAGAGCCCCGGCTTGGCAGGCAGAAGGTGCCAGGTTCAATCCCCAGTTTCTCCAGGCAGGGCGAGGGTAAAGTATCCTGTCTGAGGCCCTGGAGAGCCGCTGCTGCTGGTCAGTGTCGACAGTACTGGGCTGGATGGACCAGGGGCCTGGCTCAGTGTAAGGCAGCTTCTGATGTTCCTATGATGCCAAATAGAACTTCAGAGGGCTCAAAGGGCTTGACGACGGTAATTATATTGGTCCTGTAAGTTGCGCCAATATGACCACCCACTCCGTATTGGGTGCGGGGTTAGGGTGGGCCATGCTCAGGCGGAGAAAGAGCGCTTGCCAAAGAGTTCCTAGGGCAGAGAAGACCCATCGAGATGAATGGGTCACAACTAACTTAAGTCCCATTTACTTCAATGGGTCTACTCTGTGTAGGACTAACATTGGATTCTGCCCCAGCCTGTCCTAACCTGGTGCCCTCCAGAAGTTTTGAATGACAAGGTTCCTAACCGTTGTCCATACTGGCCGGGGCTGATGGGAGTTGTAGTCCAAAAGCATCAGGTTGGGGAAGACTGCCCTAGACAATACATGGCAGAGGTGAGATTTGAACTTCCGTCTCTTAACCAATACACAGGACACAGGACACCCACTCTTGAGTGTGTTCATTTGCATAGGGGCTTTCTCTCTCTCTCTCTCTCTCTCTCTCTCTCTCTCTCTCTCTCTCTCTCTCTGTCCCTTTGTCGTGGTCTACTTCATTGTGGGCATCAGCAAAGTTTGTTGATGCCCACAAAAGCTCATGCCAAGACTGATTTCTTCTTTCTTTATTGCTTCACCCGCCTCTCATTGTTTTCTTTCTTTCTTTATGTATTTATTTATTGCATTTCTATACCGCCCAATAGCTGAAGCTCCCTGGGCGGTTCACAAAAAACAAAACCGTAAAGTACAACTTAAAGTATAAAATGTATGCAGAATATGAAACCACAATATTTATTTATTTATTTAAAATATTTATATCCCGCCCTATATCACTAAGATCTCAGGGCGGCGTGCAGATAAAAACATACAGTATAAAACAATAAATATACACAGTTAAAAACAACCATAATCCAAGTTAAAACAATATATAATTTAAAAGCAATAGATGCAGTTAAAACAGTTAAAACAATGTGCCAGTGAGTTTAACCATCAAAGGCTTTGTTAAAAAGCCATGTTTTTACTTGGCGTCGAAATGAAAACAGCGTTGGCGCCAATCGGGCCTCTCAGGGGAGGGCGTTCCACAGCCAGGGTGCCACCACAGAGAAAGCCCTCTCCCTTGTCCTATTGGTGGGATGTGGAGAAGGGCTTCTCCAACAGATCTGAGGTCTCGGGCAGGCATATATAAGGAGAGGCGCTCCCTCAAGTATCAAGGTCCCAAGCCGTTTAGGGCTTTAAACGTCATTACCAGCACCTTGAAATATAAAAGTACAACCAGAAAAAAACCCAAGCAACAATGCAGAGATTTAAAATACAGATTTAAAACAGCAAAGTTAAAAGACTAGAATGGTAAAATGGTAAAATACTGGGAAAATAAAAAGGTCTTCACCTGGCGTCAGAAAGAGTATAACGTAGGTGCCAGGTGAACCTCCTTAGGGAGCTCATTCCACAGCCGGGGTGCCACAGCAGAGAAAGCCCTGCTCCTGGTAGCCACCTGCCTCACTTCCTTTGGCAGGGGCTAACGGATAAGGGCCCCTGAGGATGACCTTAGGGTCCGGGCAGGTACATACGGGAGGAGGCGTTCCTTCAGATAGCCTGGCCCCAAGCTGTTTAGGGCTTTGAATGTTAATACCAGCACTTTGAATCGGGCCAGGATCTGGACTGGCAGCCAATGAAGCTGGAAAAAGACTGGCGTGATATGGTCTCGCCGGCCAGTCCCTGTTAACAGTCTTGCTGCCCTGTTTTGGACCAGCTGGAGTTTCTGGACTGTTTTCAAAGGCAGTCCCACGTATAATGCATTGCAGTAGTCTAGGTGAGTTTTGACCAATGTTTGGATGTATTTACTCCCTGGAAGGGATAGGATCGGCCAAGGTTTCTGTTTGGTCTGGCATTGACATTCAAGCGCATTCAAGTACTGTTGCACTCGTGTCCTGCTTGAGGGTCGCTGGTCGACAGCTGGTCGGCCCCTGTGTGAACAAAGTGCTGGACTAGATGGACCCTTGGTCTGATCCAGCATCAGGACTCTTCTGATGTTCTGATGTTCTTAAGTGCAAGCATATCCAAAACAACAGGAGTACAGGGAGAAAACTAGGGCCATTGCCTGCATATTATGGGACAGGTTTGAAATAAGTTTCCAGGCAGGGAGTCCTGAGAAATTTGTCACCGGTTTTTCTAAGAATTGAATGAGAAGCAGAGGGTTGTGGCCAGGGGGTGGGGAGCGGTTTGGAGAAGGAAATTCTGTGGAGGAACCATCTTGGAAGTGTGAAAGGTGCGGCAGTGCAAACAGTTTTTATTCATGGTTTTCTTGCTTGCGTTTTAGTTTTTTTAATGCTGCATGGTACACCACCCAGGGAATCTGGGTGGTTTCTGAATGGTTTCAAAGTATAGTAAAACAAACAGAGAAAAAAGAGTGATTCAATATCCCAGCTGCTTTATGGTTCAGAGCTGCACGTAGGCATTTGCCCCGGGGGCATTTATTTCACTGTTGTGTCCCTGCAAGTGTTTCCCCCAAAATGGAAGAATCAGATTGGAGATCTCCTCCTTCTTCTTCTTTGTCTGTTGTTCTGGGGATGAACCTGCAAACCTCCTTCCATGCCTCCTTCGCTTTCTCTCCCGGAGTTCCAAGAAGTGGCCGCGGCTCCCATTTCCGGATTGAATCTGACAGTAGAAATGTGCGAGGGATATAAAACTGAACGCCTAAAGTGTTCGCTGGTGCTTAAGGAAAAACCAGCAGCAGCAACAGAAAACAAAGGTGGATTTTGGGTCACTGCATAAACGTTATTTAAGCAGTGTCAGCATAGCAAGAAGAGCTATTTGGGGGAGTTCAAGCAAGCCAGGGTCTGGGTGTCTCTTAAAGCAGGGGACACCCCAGAACAAAAGCCTTCCCGCCCACAAATCCATTTTCACGTTCTTCTTCCAGGGACCATTCTGACTAGATGCTTTTGGAGATGTCCGCCAAGCCCTGCACTGACCCTTCCCGGACGGTGCTCAAATCCCAGCAAGAGGCCGTCATCCCCTCCCCTCGGCCTGTGCCAGATTTCTCCCCACGCCCTTTTCTTTTTTGGAGAGCACAAAGCACGGAATTACCGGCAAGGAGGGCCAAAAAGGCCTGTCTCTAAGAGAGACGGGGCAGCAGTTGATCCGAGCGAGCTTAAAAACAAATACGGGCAGGCTGAAAAAATAGACGGGCTGGCCGAGGGTGCAATCCGCAAGGCTTTGATGGGTTTTGTTGCAGGCATCTGGTTCACATCATCTCTCACCCCCCACCCCCGGCTGCTGTTTGGTTTGGCTGCTCTGGCCCCATAAACCCTCAAAATCCGGAACAGCCACGTTAGAGGATTAGGAGGCGTCCTGCACTCTTTATTTGACCCTTGTGTGCTAAGTCGGAAGGGCGGAAAGCAAATGTAGGGAGCTTTTGGAGAAAAACAGGCAACTTTTGTTGGTTTGAGGCATTGGGAGAACTGGAATTGGGGTCCCTTAGCTCGCCCTCCCCAATCTGGTGCCCTCCAAATGCGTTGGACTACAGTTCCCCTGATCCCCAGCCAGCGTGGCGCCAGGTACTGGCTCTGCGGTAACCTGCTCCCAGCCACAGAGGTTCTTGGAACTTGGTCCGGGAGCAGGATGGAGCCTTCTAGCGGGAGCAAGGCAACTTGAAAGACCAAGCTGAGCAGCCTGTCGTGTTTGCAACTCTGCCTGGAGTATAAAAAGGCTGTTCAGGTTGACTGTCAGGCTGACGGCATCCCTTGCCTTGGGCGTTCCACGTTCCTGGTATCTTCGTGGCCTTTCTTCATCCCGCTTCTCATCAGACTGACTCTTTGCGCCTTGAGTCCTCCCTTCGCCTGCCCTGCGGCTTCCGTTCGCCACAGGCGAGCCCTGCGGCATTTGCTTGCTGTTGGTCTCTCTGGATTCAACTTGGGAAGCCATGTCCCTCCAGCTGTTGTTGAATGACAACTTCCATCGTCCCCTAACTATTGGGCAGGCTGGTGGGCGGGCTGATGGGAATTGGAGTCTGACAATGTCTAGAGGGCACCAGGTTGGGGAATCCGTTGGCACCTTATTGGGTCATTTTTTTTGCTGTTGTAGTAACACTAGAAATACTCCAGATTTGGAGTACTGATCCCTATTTTGAGGTTTTGATAAAGAGCTTATCGATTTATTTAATTAGCGGTGGGTTTTGATTGATAGTTACTTTATCATTGTTCTCTCTCTGTCTTTCTTGGATGGCAGGGTGAATATTCTGAATTATCGTTGGGTTTTTTGTTTGGGTTTATTTGATTTGGCGTGAGATTGACACAAACCAGCCCTTCCCCAGCCTCTTGCCCTCAGGATGTTCTGGACTTCCACTTCCAAATCACGTGAGGTACTGGTTCCTCTCTATTCGGCCCTGGTTAGGCCTCATCTAGAGTATTGCGTCCAGTCCTGGGCTCCACAATTCAAGAAGGACGCAGACAAGCTGGAGCGTGTTCAGAGGAGGGCAACCAGGATGATCAGGGGTCTGGAAACAAAGCCCAATGAGGGGAGACTGAAAGAACTGGGCCTGTTTAGAGACATGAGAGCACTCTTCAAATACTTAAAAGGTTGTCACACAGAGGAGGGCCAGGATCTCTTCTCGATCCTCCCAGAGTGCAGGACATGGAATAAGGGGCTCAAGTTCCAGGAAGCCAGATTCCAGCTGGACATCAGGAAAAACTTCCTGACTGTTAGAGCAGTACAACAATGGAATCAGTTACCTAGGTGAGGTTGTGGGCTCTCCCACACTAGAGGCCTTCAAGAGGCGGCTGGACAACCCTCTGTCAGGGATGCTTTAGGGTGGATTCCTGCAATGAGCAAGGGGTTGGACTTGATGGCCTTGTAGGCCCCTTCCAAGTCTGCTATTCTATGAAATGATCAGTCCCAGCCAGCATAACCAAAGGTCAAGAATGCTGGGGGGTTATTGTCCAAAACATCTGGAGGGTGCCAGGTTGGGGAAGGCAGATGTACACACCCATAGAAACCCATCTCCAAACTTGAAAATTAAGCGTCCCAGAGGCTGCATTCAAAATCCAGACGATGACGTGTTCTTCCACTTGCGTCTGCATTTGGTAACTGGAATGGGGTGGGGGATTGTTCATCCCGGAGCTCTGCCCCAGTGAAGACCAGAGAGCCCCGTTTCCCCTCCCCTGGCTCATTGGAGCAGATGCTGGCCGGAATGGGGGTTTGTGCAAAGAGTGCCTGGAATGAAACTCAGATGAGTCGAGGACCTTCTCCTCTTGGCACAGGTTCCTTTCAGACCACATTAGCCTTTGATTCACCCACAGAGAGGGGAAATGAGCCGGAGTTGATTCAAGAGAAGAGGCCATTATTCCAGGATCTCTCAGGGCTGTTGCTCACAGCGGGTCTTGAACCGGTGACCCAAGGGGTCTTGGGTAGGGCTGTAGCCTGTGCTGCCTCCGCCACGTCCTGCCAGGACTGATTCAGGCTCAGTCCTGAGGCAGCCAGTGGGGAAAATCCATCTCGAATGTCAAAAGGCAGGCAGAGGCCGGAAGCCTAGGCAGGCAATCCAATACAACACCATCCAAGAAACGGGGGATGATCAGGAATTGGGATGGGCGAACAAGCGTTGTTCACGTTCGTCCAGATTCTCCAAGCATCAGCTTGACATTCATCTCTCCTTCAGTTCCCACACACACGTGTGACCGTTGTTCAATTTGCATGTACAGGAAACTTGCGCAAACCGAATGCCATCGAACAGGAAAATGAGTATTTTCCAAGTTCCACAACTTTCCCCATAGACTTAACCGTAAAATTGTGCAATTTTTTTTAAAAAAACAACTGCACAATTTCAACCTGTCTTTTCTCTGAAGTTTGTGCAGTTTTCGAATTTGCGAACATTATCAGAGAACGCCCTGCTCGCACTCATGTTCAGGGTTGTTTTGCGAGCACAAACGAAATTCTCACACGTCTGTAATCAGGAATCCAGAGGTTAGCGGCAGGAGAGATCAATCTGAAGCAGCGAAGACAGGAAAGCTAAGGTGCAAAGTACTGGGGGCTGAAATAAAGGTGTTGTTCCAACCGCTCTTCCTGTTTAGGGCAGAGACATATAAGGTGGAGATTCCAGAGCCTCACTTAGGGCTCAGCTGCAGCCAAAAGAGGCTTTTGAAAGAAGTCCTCCTTGTGAGAAGGGCCCTACCCACAAGGAGTCCTTTCCTCAGGAATAGCCTTCCTTTGCAAATAGGCACTCTTTTTCCCAGGAGTTGTGCAGGCCTGCTTCCTGAGATGCTCTCAGGCCAGGGGGGTCGCTCAGCCTCTGGCTAGGACCTGCAGCCATCTCCGAGGACCCAGGGCCCTCCTGCTCTTCTGGCATAGCCTACTCCTCGATGCTGTTTATCTCTGAGAGCTCTAGCTCTGAGACATATAAAGCGGAGCTTCCAGAGCCTCACTTAGGGCTCAGCTGCAGCCAAAAGAGGCTTTTGGAAGAAGTCCTCCTTGTGAGAAGGGTTGTTCCCAGTCCGATCAGCACTGAAGCAACTTTACGCTGATGAACAGGTCATGTGAGTCTCCCCTGCTAGCTGTGCACGGCCGTGCTTTGCGTCCTGTCCACCCAACTGAACAGGATCGCATGTTGTGTGAATAAGTTCGCAGAGCGGCCACTCCGGTCAGCTGTGGGGGTGGTGCAGAGAGCCCGGCCCACTGCCCACGAGCAGCTGGTGCCATCAACTCATGCCCCCGCTGCTGGTGGGGTCAGAGCTGTCCCATCTTCTCACACTACTGTGCATGCGTACCACTATAAGGATGCGGGACTGGGGACTCAACAGCCTGTGGGAGTGGGCCCAGCATTGGACAAAAGCCGGGATATTAATATGAATAAATGAATAATAGTGGGAGAAAAGGGTGCAGGCAGAACCGCAACGGGAGGGCAAAGGGCAGAGGCTAGGCGTGCCAGGAAGCGGTTCACGAGCTGCCTGTGGAGGAAGGGACACCACCGCCCCCGGCTTGTGCATACCAAACCTGTGCCTGGGTTTCTGACCACACCAAGAGTGCTGGTTTGTCTTGGAGAGCTTGGCACTTTGCAGTCAGCTGTGCAAGGCTCAGGGTGGGGTGTGGCTCCAGGGTGGGGTGGTCAGGGGCTCCAGCTGCTGCACCCTCCCAAATCTCCTTCCTCCTGCATCTTTCAATAACGCCACTGGCCGAGGCTGGGGAGGCCTCTGACCTGGTTCAGCAAGGGCCAACTGACATCCTGAAGCCAGTGTTGTTGGGCTTATGCCCCAGAAGCAGACTTTTTCTGTTTCGTTCCTGTGTAGACCTTTCTTCTCTTTCCTTGCATTGATTTGATTGCACCCCCTTGCTTTCATGTTGTGAGACTACAAAGTTGCCTGGCTTCAGCCTACCGCCCTTTTCTCTCTCTCTCTTGCACTTCATAGAGTCATAGAATCAGAATCATAGAATAGCAGAGTTGGAAGGGGCCTCTAAGGCCATCGAGTCCAACCCCCTGCTCAATGCAGGAATCCACCCTAAAGCATCCCTGACAGATGGTTGTCCAGCTGCCTCTTGAAGGCCTCTGGGGTGGGAGAGCCCACAACCTCCCTAGGTCACTGGTTCCATTGTTGTACTGCTCTAACTGTCAGGAAGTTTTTCCTGATGTCCAGCCAAAATTTGGCTTCTTGTAACTTGATCCCGTTATTCCGTGTCCTGAACTCCAGAAGGATTGAGAAGAGATCCTGGCCCTCCTCTGTGTGACAACCTTTTAAGTATTTGAAGAGTGCTCTCATATCTCCCCTCCATCTCCTCTTCTCCAGGCTAAACATGCCCAGTTCTTTCAGTCTCTCTTCATAGGGCTTTGTTTCCAGACCCCTGATCATCCTGGCTGCCCTCCTCTGAACACGCTCCAGCTTGTCTGCGTCCTTCTTGAATTGTGGAGCCCAGAGCTGGACGCAATACTCTAGATGAGGCCTAACCAGGGCTGAATAGAGAGGAACCAGGACCTCACGCGATTTGGAAGCTATACTTCTGTTAATGCAGCCCAAAACAGCATTTGCCTTTCTTGCAGCCGTATCGCACTGTTGGCTTATATTTAGTTTGTGATCCACAACAATTCCAAGATCCTTCTCGTTTGTAGTATTGATGAGCCAAGTATCCCCCATCTTGTAACTGTGCATTTGGTTTCTATTTGCAGAGACCCCTCAGCTGGATGTGGGCACCAACATTGAGAAGCACTACTCTGTCATCTTGCCTTCTGTGGCTCACAATGGCTTCCTCTACAAAGCACCCTCCATGGCCAAACTGGTGCATGAGCGGAAATCCCGGGAAGGTAAGGCGAGGCGGAAAAAGCCTGCTTTGGAGTGTTGGGTACAGGCACTATTCTGGGATGGTGCTAGTGGTTTGGGCTCTGCACAACAACCACAACCCGCTTCGGAGCTTCTGAATCAGCATCGAACCGCTTTGGCCCAATACGAGCCAGGATCCGAAGTGCATCAGATGTTGTGGTTTCCTTGGTGTGAGCCCAACTAAGAGTCTGTAGGACTCCCTCTGTCCCACTCACCCCTTACCCGCCACTGCCCCCCACCTGCTGAGCTGCTTGAGTGGGGAGAGTTGCCTGACCCGTCTACATGCACCCGGTAGCCGTCCAGCCTCCCTGAGAGCCGCCATCTTTAACGAAGATGGGGTTCTCCATTGTCATAAGTCTAATATTGGAAACTATGGTGGCCGTAAAGGGCCATTTCCAGAAATGGCCCTTTTAAGCAACCATAGTTTCCAACATTAGATTCTGGCCTGATGCGCTACCAATCCAGATTCGGGCTGAAACAACCCAAATCAGCCCTACTATTGGCCATCAGTACAGGTGTGAACGTCCTCCTTTCTGATGAAGCCCAGAAATGTGGAGAGGAGGCTTAAAGGCTGAAGGCTGCCTGATAGTTACTTTTCATCCCCCATGTTCACATTTTGTTCTCCACTTTTCTGTTCTTCCTGTCTAACGGAGGTATGAGAATTTAGTTCCAGTTCACAAATCACTCAAAAATTACTCGTTCACAATCCTGAATGTGAACGGGACTGCGTTTTCTCCAAAAATGTTTCAGGCAAGTACCTGAACTTGCCTTCATGTTTGCAAAATGTGCAACTTTTTCAAAATGCACCATTTTCTCCAACTGCGCATGTTTTAAATCGCCCACGTTTTAGTCTTATGGGGAATATTTTTGAAACAATTCTGGAAATTTTCCCCCAATTTGTGAATTGCGCAGTTTTCATGTTCGATAGCTTTTGTTTTGCGCAATTTCCCCCTTTTGCATACGGAGACGAACAGCCAGCTTTAATGTTTTGGGGAGTCTTGGCAAGCTCGAACATGATTCATACACCTGTACCTTCTCAGTGGTGGCCCCCCAATTATGGAATGATCTCCCTGACGAGGCTCGCCTGGCGCCAACATTGTTATCTTTTCAGCACCAGGTCAAGACTTTTCTCTTCTCCTAGGCATTTTAACAACATATGCTGAGTTATTTTTAACTGACCCCAGAATAGCTGTTTTAAATGGATATTGTAGTTTTTATGTTTTCGATGGTTTAGAATTTTTGCATATTTGTTTTAATGTTCACTTTTGTAAATCGGCCAGAGAGCTTCGGCTATGGGGCGGTACGTAAATGTAATAAATAAATAAATAAATAAATAAATCCCTGCTCTTAGCAGCTGCTTATTGTTCCATTTAAAAAAAAAAAAAAACACCTTCCCTGATTGGCTAGGAAACTGATCCCAACCAATCGAGGATCACATTGCAGCTGTTCTTCCGTCCACCCGTTCACAGTGCAGGCAAGGCTCTGAATTTGGTAATATGATGTCACAGAGGAAGGGAACCCTTTGGAGAGGGTTTAGAGTGCGGCCATGCTGCTGTCAGGATCACCACTGCCGGGATTGCCACTAGGCTGGGAGATCTCTTTGCACTTTTGCTGTTCATGGAACTTCCCTGAAAATGTCCCAAAGGGAAGTTCTTCTTGCAGCCCACAAACAGGGCTATGAAGTTGTGGGGCGGGGGGCATTTCTGCTTACCCCTAACTGAAAGAGACCTTTCCTTGTATTGCACAAAAGTGCATCCCGGAGATTGGCGATTGAGCACTCTCCAGCAGTAGCTATGCCCCACATCTCTTTCCCCCCTCCCCATCCTTCACACCCACCCACCCACCCACCAGTGGGTTAATCTCTGCCACATCCCCCATGCAGAGTTCAGCCGCCGCTGGTGTCGCCTCCACGATGGCATCTTCAGCTACTACGAGAACAACACCAACACGGTGCCCAACGGAGTGCTGAGGATGCAGGAGATCGTGTGCCTCGTGAATAACCCACCGGACACCCATGGGTGAGTATCCCCCCCCTTCCTGCACGGGAACTGCAGCGTTGCTGATTATTTCGCAGAAAAGCAGGGTAGACGTAGTAAACAACAGCCTAAACCTCAACTGGGCATGTTTAGCCTGGAGAAGAGAAGACTGAGGGGAGACATGAAAGCACTCTACAAATACTTAAAAGGTTGACACACAGAGGAGGGCCAGGATCTCTTCTCGATCCTCCCAGAGTGCAGGACACGGAATAAGGGGCTCAAGTTAAAGGAAGCCAGATTCTGGCTGGATATCAGGAAAAACTTCCTGACTGTTAGAGCAGTACGACAATTGAACCAGTGACCTGGGAGGTGGTGGGTTCTCCCACGCTAGAGGCCTTCAAGAAGCAGCTGGACAGCCATCTGTCAGGGATGCTTTAGGGTGGGTTCCTGCATTGAGCAGGGGGTTGGACTTGATGGCCTTATAGGCCCCTTCCAACTCTACTATTCTATGATTCTATGACTCCATTGCATGTTTAGCCTGGAGAAGAGAAGATTGAGGGGAGACATGATAGCACTCTTCAAGTCCTTGAAAGGTTGTCACACAGAGGAGAGCCAGGATCTCCTCTTGATCCTCCCAGAGTGCAGGACACAGAATAATGGGCTCAAGTTAAAGGAAGCCAGATTCCGGCTGGACATCAGGAAAAACTTCCTGACTGTTAGAGCAGTACAACATTGGAATCAGTTGCCTGGTGAGGTTGTGGGCTCTCCCACACTAGAGGCCTTCAAGAGGCAGCTGGACAAGCATCTGTCAGGGATGCCTTAGGGTGGATTCCTGCATTGAGCAGGGGGTTGGACTCGATGGCCTTGTAGGCGGCCCCTTCCAACTCTGCTATTCTATGATTCTATGATAAATCCACAGCTGTAAAGACACATAACCATAAGGCATTAGAGCATGGACCGCTGACCCTGTTCTCTTCCTGAGTTCTGCACTTTCCCCTCCTCCTCTCTGCAGTTTTGTGAGCACGTTTGAGGTGTACGTAGAAACGGAGAGGCTCTATCTCTTTGGACTGGACAGCCCTGAAGCAACGAGGGAATGGGTCAAGTGCATTGCGAAGGTGAGCGGCTCCCCGGTTCCGAAATGCCGAAAGAGAACGGGACGTCTTCTGGGGTTGGGATGGAAGCTGCCCTCAGTGATGCCCCCGTACTTGGTGTCGTCTCCCCGCCCCCCAGGCCTGGCTTGCTTATTTGTGGCACGGAAGCCCTGCCTGCCCAACCCTGCTCTCGATTTTACAATGAGGAGGTGGTCAGTGTTTTTGTGTCGGGACGGCTTCCTGAGGGTGCAGGCAGCAGAAGTGAGATGCAGAGGCAGCTGAGGCAGGAGCACGCTCCTGGAGTTTAGCAGCGGGGGACGGAAGAGAGGCAGGGGCAGGAGCCGGAAAGGGAAGAGGAATTAAGGGGGGGCATTTTGAGGATAGGTGAGGCAGCGGCATCCCAGAAGGAGCTGTGGGGCTGGGAGTGCGGAGAGAGGGGGTGTCGCAGCGGAGAGGAGAGATGATAACGGCCATAGAGGTGGCATCCGGGAGACGGGAGAGACGGGGATCAAGGGGGAACGCGGAGGAATGAAATGTGGACAGCAGAGGAGTCAGCCATGCTGGTGAGCCTGAATTGAAGCATTGACGAAGGAGGGGCAGACGCCGTGTTGGTCCTGGGGTGGGGTCTTGATGGAGAGCTCCCCCTACAGGCCAATGTGGGCCTTGCGGAGAGGATGCCTCCCCCCGCCCTCTCTCCCTCCCTCCCTCCCGCCCCCCCATCCCCAACCACAGACCAGATCCTTACAAAGTGCCGTTGTCCTTCCTTTCCAGTCTTTCATCCCTCCTGCCGCCGAGGGCCTGCTGAACCACGACTTCGAGAGGCTCGGGCGGCTGCAGTACAAGGGAGGCCTGAACCTGGAGCGGGCCAAGGAAGGCTGGTTCGCCTTGGTGCAGTCCACGCTCTACGCCCACTTGGAAGGCAGCGAGAAGGAGGAGGCCGTTCACCTAAGGAAGCTGCAGGAGCTCTGTGAGTCGCCGTTCCTGGGGACTGGGGAGTGGAAACGCAGCCCCCCTGCAAGCACCCCCCTCCCACTTGGCACGATAGACCCTTGGGGCAGGGGGCATCCTTGTTCCATGCCCAGTCGTGCAATCCCCTGAAGCAGTCACTGGTTGCTATGAATGCAGCCCGTTCTGGGGAATAACCGGCTTAGAGTTTTCTCTGAGTAACAAGACTCAAAGAATTTCTTCTGCAGGATTTGTTCCTGGGAAGGAAGTCAACCGGGGAACTGTTGCTATGCTGCCCTTCTACTCCTCTAGCGGGTTGCATGCAAAGCCTCAACCATACCCCTGTGCCCCTATCTTCCACACCCTCCAAGAGTTCCCTAGATTCAGTCTGTAGCATTAATTTAGAATCATACAATAGTTGAGCTGGAAGGGGCCTCTAAGGCCATCGAGTCCAACCTGCTCAATGCAGGGATCCACCCTAAAGCATCCCTGACGGATGGGTGTCCAGCTGCCTCTTGAAGGCCTCTAGTGTGGGAGAGCCCACAACTTCCTTAGGTCAGTGGTTCCATTGTCGTACTACTCTAACAGTCAGGAAGTTTTTCCTGATGTCCAGCCGGAATCTGGCTTCCTGTAACTTGAGCCCGTTATTCTGTGTCCTGCACTCTGGGAGGATCAACAAGAGATCCTGGCCCTCCTCCGTGTGACAACCTTTCAAGTATTTGAAGAGTGCTATCATGCCTCCCCTCAGTCTTCTCTTCTTCAGGCTAAACATGCAATGGAGTCATAGAATCATAAAATAGCAGAGTTGGAAGGGGCCTACAGGGCCATTGAGTCCAACCCCCTGCTCAATGCAGGAATCCACCCTAAAGCATCCCTGACAGAGGGTTGTCCCCATCAGTTAAATACTTCTTAGCTGGTTGATCATCTGCCATTTAATCAATTACTTGATTAGTCAGTTAAAGACAAAGGAAGACTCTCTCTTCAACCAAGCCAGACGGATTGCCCGTCTAACCCAGCACGGCTAGCTCTGGCTGGCAGCTGCTCTCTGCGATGGTCTCTGGCAGAGAAGGGACTTTTTCATCCTCTTCACTGGAGACGCCAGCAGTTGAATGGTGGGCAGTATCCAGTGTGGCGCTTATGCCCCCACTGATTCTCTTGCGCAAGTGCTGGGTCCCGCCAATTCCTTTGTGCAGGTGGGACACACTCCTTGCACAACAGAGATTTAACATTTCCCAGAAGATGCCCTGAAATGAGCAACAACACTTGTTTCTGGCTCAGGCCTGGTTGCTGGAGCTCCCTCACCCTGCCCTGTTTCAGAACCAAGCATTTTTGCTCATTTCCAGTGGCCCCCGGGAGTGCTAAATTTCCATTTGTGGCTGTGAATTGGCAAAGGCCCAGGAGAATCTGTCCCTGGTACCTGCGTGTGCAAAGCACGTGATCAACCCCTGAGCACCAGCCTCTCCTAGGGATATATATGTACCACAGTTGTGTTCCCATTCGCAAATCATGCAAACATTTCCCTTTTGCAACCCCAAACGCAAGCAGTAATGCAGACGCTTGGGAAATGTTTGCCATTTCCCAAACTTGCATTCATGTTCTAAAGCGTGCTCTTCCAGAAATGTGCAAATCCCCTCAAATCCATATTTTCATGGCTTTAGTCAGGTAGGGGGAGGGGAAATGCACGTTTTCAATAGGGGAGAATGTGCATTTTTTTTTTAAAAAAAGATGCATTTCTTTTTTTTCAATTGGGAAAAAATGTGCACTTAAAAAAATGTGCATTTTCCCTCTATCAAAAATGTGCATTTTTTCCTGATCCAAAAAAATAATATGTGGCTTGCATTTGGGAATGCAAACAAGGCAAAATGAGCTTTGAGGAAGAATTCAGAGACTGTTTGACCAACTGTAGTCCCTCTCATAAAATAAATCTGGAGATTACCAAAGCATCAGTATAGGTTTGTTTTTCTGACATTGAAGGAAGGCTAAGAGAATTGTCCACTTAGCAAACAAAAGGTACCACTCCTTGTTAGAAGGGTAAAGTTCCCTGTTACAGTATAAGACACCTGGACCGAAACAGACGCACGCGCCCTTAGCTCTCTGTGCCATCAATTTAAAATCCGCTTCCTCATTGATTAAACAACTAAACCTAGTTGACTGATTTGCTACTAAGGCTGCAATTCTCTCACTGCCTTGAGATGATTCTACCTTGAGAGGTGGCTTAAAAATAATCTCATTTAAAGAAATTTAAGTAAGCAAATGCCATTCACCAATCTTATTTATTTATTGAATTTCTATACCGCCCAATAGCCGGAGCTCTTTGGGCGGTTCACAAAAATAAAAAACGTTCAAAGTATAAAACAACAGTATAAAAACATACTATAAAATACAATATAAAAGCTCAACCAGATAAAAACAGCAGCAATGCAAAATTACAAATTTAAAACACCAAGTTAAAATTTATTTATAGACTGTTAAAATGCTGGGAGAATAAAAAGGTCTTCACCTGGCGTCTAAAGGCATATAAGGCCAGGCGAACCTCCTTAGGGAGCTTATTCCACAGCTGGGGTGCCACAGCAGAGAAGGCTCTCCTCCTGGTAGCCACCTGCCTCACTTCCTTTGGCAGGGGCTCGTGGAGAAGGACCCCTGAGGATGACCTTAAGGTCCGGGCAGGTACATATGGGAGGAGGCGTTCCTTCAAATAACCTGGCCCCAAGGGCTTTAAATGTTAATACCAGCACTTTGAATCGGGCCGGACCTGGACTGGCAGCCAATGAAGCTGGAAAAGGACTGGCGTGATGTGGTCTCGTCGGCCAGTCCCTGTTAGTAAACGGGCTGCCCTGTTTTGTACCAACTGAAGCTTCCGGACCGTTTTCAAAGGCAGCCCCACGTATAACGCATTGCAGTAATCCAAACGAGAGGTTTTCAGAGCATGGATAACTGTAGCTAGGCTATCTCTGTCCAGATAAGGGCGCAGTTGGTATATCAGCGTAAGCTGATAAAAGGTGCTCTTTGCCACTGAGTTCACCTGTGCCTCCAGTGACAGTTCTGGATCCAAGAGCACCCCCAAACTGCGGACCCGATCCTTTAGGGAGAGTGCAACCCCGTCCAGGACAGGGCAAACATCACCTCACCGGACAGATGAACCAACAGTACCTCCGTCTTGTCTGGATTGAGTCTCAGTTTGTTAGCCCTCATCCAGTTCATTACCGTGCCCAGGCACTGGTTCATTCTTCTTCAACCTGCTGCCCTCCAGATGTTGGGAACAGAGGAAGCTGCCTTATGCTGAATCCAACCCTTGGTCCATCTAAGCCCAGTACTGCCAACACTGACTGGCAGCCAGGGCTCTCCAGGGTTTCAGGCAGAATTCTTTCCTAGCCTTACCTGGAGAAGCCGGGGATTGAATGTGGGACCTTCTGCATGCATAGCGGGTGTGTCGGACTACAACTCCCATAAGCCCCGGGCAGCAGGGCCAGCGGGGTTGGGTTGGACTGTCAATCCACAGGAGACTGCATTGCTCGATATTGATGCTGATCTTTGCCTTCCAGCCATCCAGGGTGACAATGAAGTCCTTGTGCTGGTGGAGAGAAGAAGGTAAAGGGCTTTGGGGCATTTTTCAGGCCTACCACGGGGGCCTCCTTTTCCCGTTATGATTTGTTTCCTTGTTTGCTTTGGGTAATTTGAAATATAAACTCCAGGTGGCTTTGCAAAGTACCCACGAACAATCACAGTTTAGTGATTAAAACTGACAGCAGCCGTCCTGCAAAAGCTGCTCAGAGCCAACCTACAAAAGCACTGAAAACCTGCAGTTCTGACTTTACGCCCAAAGGCTGTAAGAGTAGGCTGACAAGCGGTGGGAGTTCATTAGCCAAGGTGCCACCACGAGAAAGGCCTGCTCTCTGGTCAGCATCCACCTCACCTCGGAAGTTTAATCATAGAAAATCGGATGGTTTTAATCATAGAATCATAGAATAGTAGAGTTGGAAGGGGCCTACAAGGCCACTGAGTCCAACCCCCTGCTCAAAGCAGGAATCCACCCTAAAGCATCCCTGACAGATGGTTGTCCAGCTGCCTCTTGAAGGCCTCTAGTGTGGGAGAGCCCACCACCTCCCTAGGTCACTGGTTCCATTGTCGTACTGCTCTAACAGTCAGGAAGATCTGGGCAGGCTTGCCATGGAACAGGTGCTCCTTTACTGGTCATGAATAGGGTCTTACTATAACGCCGGGGCAATTTGGCAACAGGGGCCTTACTCCTTGCCCCATGGCTTGCAGATGGAGGATGTGGCCGGCCAGAGGCTTGCTCTACAGCGCCGCCCTGGTAGTGGCAGGAAGAGGGATTGCTGCTGGTCAGCGCAGAGGAATTGGGGGCATTTGGGGAGCAGCTGGACACCGCTGGTGTCTGCTGCTTTGCTGCTTACATTCGCTTCTACACCGTTTAAAATTATTTTATTCTTCTCGTTAGCTGCTTTGGCTGAACGTCAGTCTAAAGCAGAGCTTTCCAAACTGTGTGTCGCGACACGTTAGCGTGTCGGCTGCAGTGTGCAGGTGTGTCAACGAACGTAACGAGAAACCTCTGAGTCTCTGTAAAATAAGCAAGACCAGCTTGCCTGCATTTTTACGCAGCAAAGGTGCCGATCAGTATGGTGCACGAGTATATGCCCCTTCCGTCGTATCCGTGTGTGCACACCCCGGTCGAGGGATCATACAGGGACTGTGCATGCGCAGGATGCCTAATCGGGTCGAAACAGCGGATTCCGCGTCACTTCCGGTGATGCGGCTGCACCTGAAGTGACACATTCGAGAAATTCCGTGGGTCCAGTTATTTGATAGAACGCCGTCTCAACCGCCGCTCGACAAAATTGGTTCAATGTGAAAAGCCTTGGAAATGTATGTTATTATCTTGCAAATCCTATATTTTAAAAAATATAAATGAAAGGTTTTCATGAGATATGTTGTGTCCCCCTACATTTCGTTATTACAATTTATGTATGTGTCCGTATCTCTTATAAGGGGTTAGTTTAACCTCCGGCTGGCTAGTAAAACTGAATTACTGTGTCATGAAATGATGCATGTCTAGAAAGTGTGTCACCAACATGAAAAGTTTGGAAAGCTCTGGTCTAAAAACATTTTAAATAAAATTTATATATATGAAAGCACCATCCGTGTATCTCAGTGCCACCGGGTGCTTATGCCGCCTCTGGGTATACTCCCATGGGAGAAATATTTATTTGTTTGTTGTTTATTGCATTTTTATACCGCCCAATTGTAAAGGAAACTGGACCCAGCCAAGCTGGCCTCCCACTGGATTTTGCACAGATCCCCGGAATAACGCACACAGCTCCTTAATCAGAGGTTTAGGCCCAATTTTATTAATCAGGAAAAAGGCAAGGCAATATGGGATTAGCATACTAAAATCATGATACATAAAGATACATTGAACCCCAACACCAGCAAACTAATACAAAGTTTCACCAACATACATTGCCCAGCCAGGACACCCTCCAGCTCAGAACAAAAAGCCCCACATTTTGTATCCCTTTATAATGACTAAACTACTCTTCCTTCCCCCCACCCTTTGGTCCCCCCCCCTGAGGTATTTCACACTTCTTTGGATGTTAATTGTTCAAGGACACTTAGCCCAGACAGCGAGGAGCCTGGAGATGCCCATCCGCCCACGGGCAGCTGGCGATTATCTGTCTCTCCTAAAATCAAGGACAGGACATTACAATTCTTTTCATAAAAACCAGCAATTCCAGATATAGCTTAACCCTTTCCTTACACCAATAGCCAAAGCTCTCTGGCGGTTTACAAAAATTAAAACCATGGAAAGCATTCAAAATATAAAACAAACCATATAAAAGGATAATCTAAAATACAACATGAAAACACAACTGGGATAAAATCGAGCTGCAGTGCAGAATTTAATACAGATTTAAAATACAATTTTAAAATAGCGAAGTTAAAATTAAGTTGGTAGATTGCTAAAATGCCGAGAGAATAAAAAAGGTCTTCACCTGGCATCTAAAAGCATATAGTGTAGGTGCCAGGCGAACCTCTTTAGGGAGCTCATTCCACAGCCGGGGTGCCACAGCGGAGAAGGCCCTGCTCTTCCTGGTCGTGATGGCCAAAGGAAAGGAGCCTGGGTCCGGGTTCAGGGCGCTCTGGCATTTTGGGGGCAGGAAGAAGAACCTTTTGCCCCAAGGCACAGGCGAGAGAGGAATGCTCCCTCCCCTTCAGCTGTACCGGAAGGAACTCCGCAGCTGCAGCCCTTTAGAAGGAGGAAGGAGCAACCTTGTGTTGCCCTGATGTGACCGGGACCGTCTTCCCGTGCTCCGCTTCCCTCCTCCAGGACGCTCTACATCCAAGGTGAGAGGAAACTGGACTTCTTGGGCTGGGTCAGCGCCATCCAGAAAGCCGCCGGAAGCTCCGGGGACACCTTATCTGAACAGCAGCTCTCCGACACGGACGTCCCTCTCATCGTGGACAGATGCATTGATTATATCATGCAGTGTGGTACGTGGGGTGGGGAGGGGCCGTGGCTCAGCGGTAGAGACCCCGCTTTGCATGCAGAAGGTACCCGGTTCCATCCCTGGAGGCATCTCCAGGAAGAAATCCGGACTGAAACCCTGGAGAGCCATTGCATGGCTGCCAGTCCGTGTCGACAACACTGGGCTACATGGGCCAAGGGTCTGTATAAGGCAGCTTCCAATGTTCCTATGTGAGGGTCCTTGGGAGTAGGGGTGGCGGAGGGTGAGGGTGCAGCCCAGTCCTTTAGACTTCCCGCACACCCACACCCCACCCCATAATCTGGCTCCCTACTGGAAGAGGGGGACCAAACTGAGTTGACCCTCCCAGGCATCAAGAAACATATCCAAGTGCCTCTGTTGTGCCTTTCTTTAGGGCAGAGGGGTTGAACCTCTTTCAACCTGAGAGCCGAGTTCCATTTCAGGGAAGCTCACGGGGTAGGGTGACCCTATGGAAAGGAGGATCAGGCTCCTGTGTCTTTAACAGTTGTATTGAAAAGGGAATTTCAGCAGGTGTCATTTGTACGCATGCAGCACCTGGTGGAATCCCTTCTTCAGCACAACAGTTAAAGCTGCAGGAGCTATACTAGTGTGACCAGATACAAAAGAGGAAAGGGCTCCTGCAGCTTTAGCAGTTGTGATGCAGAGGGACTTTCACCAGGTGCTGCAGGCGTACAAATGACACCTGCTGAAATTCCCTTTTCTGTACAACTGTTAAATATGCAGGAGCCCTGTCCTCCTTTCTATAGGGTCACCAAATCTCAGGGGCCACATTCCAGTGGTGGGCAAAAGGAGCGGGGCCAAACCCCCCAAAATTACCTGTCTGTTTTCGCTTAAAGTTCTCCCTGCCAGTAACTAAACCTTAGCAGAAACGTTTCAACCATTCAGAACAAGGGTGTGTGTGTGTGAAAGCTTCACGAAAGTCGGAGCCACCCAATGGTTGGTGATTGGGGAAAGTGGGTGGAGAAGGATTTCCTTCTGGGAAATCCCGGCGAGTTGGATTGGGACCCCCGGGCTGAGGTTCTACACCCCTGCTCTAAGGTGCTCCTCTCTGCCCCATTGCAGCCGCGCCATTCGGCCTTTCCCCAAACTGACCCCGTCCTCTGTGCCTCCTGCAGGGCTCACCTCGGAAGGGATCTATCGGAAGAGCGGGCAGAACTCCAAGACCACCGGCCTCCTGGAGATGCTCCGGAAAGACGCCCGCAGCGTCCGGCTCAAGGAAGGCGAGCACCACGTGGATGATGTGGCCAACACCCTCAAGCGGTTCTTCCGGGACATTGGGGACGGGCTCTTCACCAAAGACTCCTGCCAGGCCTGGCTGAAAGTACCGGGTAAGGAGCCCGGGGGCACCTCCTTAGAGATCATCCAATTCCTCCCCAACGCGGTCTGGACCAGGGGAGTGGCTGGGGGGATTATGGGAGTTGTAGTATAGTACTTCCGGAGGGCACCTGGTTGGGGAAGGCTGTGACTGAGAGCACAGGTGATAAATTCAGCACGGCTGGGTCCCTCTAGCGCCACCTGCTGGCTCCTGTTTTGGGGCAGCACTTATTTATTATTTATTTACAATATTTCCATACCGCTCCACAACCCAAACATTTCGGAGCTGTGAACAGCAGAATAAAAATACCATGTTAAAATAATTAATATTTTAAAAAAGAAACAGAACAGAGTTTTATCAGAACTTTGTTCTGTTTCTTTTTAAAACTCAGAGACGAGGCTGGAAAGCTTACACACTTTTTCTATCCTGCTCTGCTTTGGAAAATGTCCATTATTCACAGAATCATAGAATAGCAGAGTTGGAAGGGACCTGCAAGGCCATTGAGTCCAACCCCCTGCTCAGTGCAAGAATCCACCCTAAAGCATCCCTGACAGAGGGTTGTCCAGCTGCCTCTTGAAGACCTCTAGGGTGGGAGAGCCCACAACCTCCTTAGGGAACTGATTCCATTGTCGTACTGCTCTAACAGTCAGGAAGTTTTTCCTGATGTCCAGCCGGAATCTGGCTACCTTTAACTTGAGCCCGTTATTCCGGGTCCTGCACTCTGGGAGGATCGAGAAGAGATCCTGGCCCTCTTCTGTGTGACAACATTTCAAGTATTTGAAGAATGCTATCATGTCTCCCCTCAATCTTCTCTTCTCCAGGCTAAACATGCCCAGTTCTTTCAATCTCTCTTCATTGGGCTTTGTTTCCAGACCCCTGATCACCCTGGTTGCCCTCCTCTGAACACGCTCCAGCTTGTCTGCGTCCTTCTTGAAGTGTGGTGGCCAGAACTGGACGCAATACTCTAGATGAGGCCTAACCAGGGCCGAGTAGAAAGGAACCAGTACCTCATGCGATTTGAAGCTATACTTCTATTAATGCAGCCCCAAATAGCATTTGCCTTTCTTGCAGCCATATCGCACTGTTGGCTCATATTCATTATTATTATTATTATTTATTTATATAGCACCATCAATGTACATGGTGCTGTACAGATAACACAGTAAATAGCAAGACCCTGCCGCATAGGCTTACAATCTAATAAATTGTAGTAAACAATAAAGAGGGAAGGAGAATGCAAACAGGCACAGGGAAGTGTAAACAGGCACCGGGTAGGGAGAAGCTAACAGTATAGAGTCAGAACAAACTCAATATTTGAAGGCTATAGGGAAAAGAAAAGTTTTGAGCTGAGTCTTAAAAGCAGTGATTGAGTTTGTAGTTCTCAAATGTTCTGGAAGAGCGTTCCAGGCGTAAGGGGCAGCAGAAGAAAAAGGACGAAGCCGAGTAAGGGAAGTGGAGGTCCTAGGGCAGGCGAGAAGCATGGCATCAGAGGAGCGGAGAGCACGAGCGGGGCGATAGTGTGAGATGAGAGAGGAGAGATAGGCAGGAGCTAGACCGTGAAGAGCTTTGAAGGTCAGCAGGAGAAGTTTATATTGGATTCTGGAGTGAATTGGAAGCCAATGAAGAGATTTCAGAAGTGGAGTGACATGGTCAGAGCGGCGGGCCAAGAAGATGATCTTAGCGGCAGAGTGGTGGACAGAGACCAGCGGACTGATGTGAGACGAGGGAAGGCCAGAGAGAAGAAGGTTGCAGTAGTCCAACCGAGAGATAACCAGTGCGTGAACGAGAGTCTTGGCAGAAGAGACAGACAAAAATGGTCGAATCCTGGCAATATTATACAGGAAGAAACGACAGGATTTAGCTACTGCCTCGATGTGAGGAGTAAAGGAGAGCGAGGAGTCAAATATAAAGCCAAGACTACGAGCTTCCTTGACCGGAGTAAGCGTGACATCGTTGACAGTAAGAGAGAATGAGAGGTGAGGAGAGGGTTTAGGAGGAAAAACAAGCAATTCAGTCTTTGCCATGTTAAGTTTCAAACGACGATGAAGCAGCCAGGCTGAGATATCTGAAAGACATGCCGAGATACGATCGTGAACATCAGGAGAAAGTTCCGGAGATGAGAGATATAATTGTGTATCGTCGGCATACAGGTGATATTGGAGGCCGTGAGATTGAATAAGCTTACCCAAGGGCAGCATGTATAGAGAGAACAACAACGGGCCAAGCACCGAGCCTTGCGGAACCCCAACTGAAAGGGGAAAAGAGGAGGACGAGCTGCCGTTAGCCGACACGCTGAAAGAGCGACCCTCTAGATTGGAGGCGAACCAGTTATAGACAGAGCCACAGAGTCCAAGGTCATGGTGGGAATCTAAGAGAAGATCGTGATCAACCGTGTCAAAGGCTGCGGTTAGATCGAGGAGAATAAGAATGGAATAATGGCCTTTAGACTTGGCAGTAAGAAGATCATTGGTGATCTTGGTAAGGGCTGTTTCAGTGGAATGCAAAGGACGGAAGCCAGATTGAAAGGGATCCAGAGCAGAGTTATTAGAGAGAAAGTCAAGACAACGAGAGTAGACCAGACGTTCCTGGATCTTTGAGACAAAGGGCAGGAGAGAGACAGGTCGGTAGTTAGACAGGGATAGTCGATCAAGAGTGGGTTTTTTGAGAATGGGAGAGACTGTAGCATGTTTAAAAGCAGAAGGAAATGAGCCAGAGGACAGAGAAGAATTAATGATGTGAAGCAAGGACGGGAGGATAGCGGGGATAAGATTAATAAAGACGCGAGAGGGAATCGGATCACGGGAACAAGTGGAAGGCTTCGACGAGCGCAGTATTTTAGACAGTTCATCAGCTGAGACCGAAGGGAACGCCGAGAGAGTTGCAGGAGGAACTGACAGGTGAGGAACAGGAGCTGGAAGCGGAGCAGAGCTGGCCAGATCGGAGCGAATAGTTTGGATTTTAGCATTGAAGAAAGAGGCAAAGTCATTGGCAGACAGAGAGGCGGGGAGAGATGGCGGATTAGGCTTCAGAAGAGAATTGAAGGACGCGAAGAGCCGCTGAGGGTGCTTAGCATTTGACTGGATCAACGTTGAGTAGTGCTGCTGTTTGGCCAGTGAAATGGCAGAAGAGAAAGAGGAGAGAACAAATTTGTAGTGGACAAAGTCCGCCCAGTCCTTGGTCTTACGCCACAGGCGTTCGGCTGCCCGGGAACAAGAGCGAAGGTAGCGGAGGAAAGAGGTGAGCCACGGTTGGGGTTGAGAGGGGCGAACTATCCGAGTTGTAGATGGAGCAAGATTATCAAGAGTTGAAGATAAGGAGGAGTTAAAGGAGGAGGCGGCTGAGTCCAAGGAGACGGCTGTGTAGACAGAAGGAAGAGAGGAGGCTAAAGACTGAGAAAAAGCCTCGTAGTTGATAGAATGCAGGTCACGACAAGGGCGTGAAGCTTGTGATCTACAACAATTCCAAGATCCTTCTCGTTTGTAGTATTGCTGAGCCAAGTATCCCCCATCTTGTAACTGTGCCTTTGGTTTCTGTTTCCTAGATGTAGAACTTGGCATTTATGCCTATTAAGTTCCATTCTGTTGTTTTCAGCCCAGCGCTCCAGCCTATCAAGATCACTTTGAAGTTTGTTTCTGTCTTCCAGGGTATTAGCTATCCCACCCAATTTTGTGTCACCTGCAAATTTGATCAGCGTTCCCTGCACCTCCTTGTCCAAATCATTAATAAAAATGTTGAAGAGCACTGGGCCCAGGACTGAGCCCTGCGGCACCCCACTCGTTGCCTCTCCCCAGTTCGAGAAGGTTCCATTGATAAGTACTCTTTGAGTCCGATTCTGTAGCCAACTGTGGATCCACCTAATAGTTGTTCCATCTAGCCCACTTTTAGCTAGTTTGTTAATCAGAATTGTGATGTCTTCCAGGGTATTAGCTATCCCACCCAATTTTGTGTCATCTGCAAATTTGATAAGCGTTCACTTAGGATGACAACTGCCCCGAGCAATTCCTTTCACTGTCTTGTGTCTCTCCTGCCCTGCCAGGCCTTGAGGATGAGAAGGAAAAAGTCAGCCGGTACCGGAGGCTCCTGAACAGCCTCCCTGCGGTCAACAGGGCCACCTTGAAGGCACTGATCAACCACCTGTACAGGTAAGGGCCGGAGGACTGGACTCTTGGGGTGGCTGGCTGGCTGGCTTTGTCCCCCTGTGGCTGCCCACTGGTGTCCCGCCTGCCTCTGAAGGTCCTTTAGTCTCCTTTGGCAGGAGGGGAAGGATCCAGGCGTCAGAGCTGCACATTGGTTTCCTTGCAGGGTGCAGTGCTCCTCCGACATGAACCAGATGACGACGCACAACCTGGCCATCGTCTTCGGGCCGACACTCTTCCAGACGGACGGCAAAGACTACAAGGCAGGGCGGGTAGTGGAGGACCTCATCAACTGCTACATGGACATCTTCAGCGTAGGTTCCGCTGGGAGAGGAGCGCGTGGGGGGGCACGAGGTCCATGGGGGGCACGAGGTCCATGGGAGGGGGCACGAGGCCGGGGCAGGCAGTGCACCGGCCAAGGGCTGGAATGCCGGAAACAGAGTGCTGGGAGACGAGAGGTGAGACCCTGCTGGTCTATCCTGGGATGCTTTAAGGTGGATTCCTGCATGGAGCAGGGGGTTGGACTCGATGGCCTTATGGGCCCCTTCCAACTTTGCTATTCTCTGATTCTCTGATAAGGAGCCCTGACTGAGCAGGGGGACGTGTGTGTGAAGTGCCCAGAGATCGGAACGTGGAAAGCCGTCTAATGCGGAGTCAGACCACTGGCCCCGTCACTCCCTCTTGTCGCCCCCGTCCAGACTTGGGCTCCTTCCATGGGCCTCACCTGCGCCCCCGGTTCCCGGCACATGGGGAGAGGCTGGCTGGGCTACCCTGGGAGTTCTTGTCCCCCACGTCTGGAGGGCGCCAGCTTGGGAAAGGCTGAGCTCAGCCTTGGCCCTGTTTGATGTCTTCTCTTCTCTTCTTTCCTCCTCCTCCTCCTCCTCCTCCTCCTCCTCCTCCCCCTTTTATCTTACTTTTGCAACCGCTGGGCAGGTGGACGAGGAAGAGATGAGGAAGCAACAGGAGGAGATTAAGGCCATCATGAAGATTCGGAATGCCGCCTCGTCCAGTGGGACGCAGGTCAGTGCCTTGGGGGGGGTGTGGGGGTGCAGGGCCTGCCGCTCTGCCCTCTGCTTGCGCGCACCCTTGCCCCAGCGCGGGGCCAGCAGGCGGAGGAGCTGCCGCTCACGCCCCTCTCTCCTTGCCCCCCCCTCCCAGCAAGCCGGCGACTTCATCTGCACGGTGTACCTGGAGGAAAAGAAGACGGAAGCGGAGCAGCATATCAAGGTGCGATGGGGGGGCGGCGGGCGGAGGGGGAGCAAGGAAATGGGGGAGGGGTTTAATTCAGGGGGCGGCGACCTCGGGAGGTCCAGGGAGGCGTTTTTGCTCCCTCACCTCCCATTGAGGGCCACATTCTGTGGGGCACCACGTGGTCCAGTGCATGGGGGGGGATTTTAATTTGGGTGGTGGTGGTGGTGGTGGCCCCAAGGGGGTTGACTGCAGGGGGGGCTGCAGGAGACCTTTGACTGCAGGGGGGCTGCTAGCTGTGGCATTATGGGAGTTGTAGTCCAACGCATCTGGAGGGCACCAGGTTGGGGAAGACTTTACTAGTATTACGAGAGAAGGGCACAGAACATCTCTTTCTCTTCACCTTCTCCGTGTCCCGCTGGACTAAGTAAATCTCTACGGCTCACCATGGGACAAGGCCCAACCCTTGTAAGGCTTTCCTTGTAGGGCAGAGGCTCCAAGCACCTCCTCGGTGGGCCTGCACTTTTCTGCACCTTTTCTCACCCTTTCTGAGGCGGGTGGGCGAGAAACTCCAGAGCGGCCCACGCGCCGTAGATTTGCCTAAACTCACGCCGAGGCTAACTTCAGAGATCCAAGGCTGTGACGCCGTAACTTTTGCTGCCGGCGTGCGTTTCCCCCCTTCGGGTCTTCTGTTTCCCCTCTGAAAGAACTGGCAAAGCACTCCTGAGAGGTGTGAGGCCTCGCTTTCTAAGTCTGCAAAAAAAAACCCCTCACCTCCACCCCTAGATTCCTGCCACCATGACGGCGGAAGAGCTGGCTTTTGAAATCTTGGACCGGAGGAAAATCGTCATGAAGGAGAAAGATTTCTGGAGCTGCTTCGAAGTCAACGAACGGGAGGAGGCAGGTCAGTGGCGAACGGGGAGGCCCGACCGAGCTTGCTAGTCCTCGGAGCGCCCTCCTCCTCCTCCTCCTCTCGGTTAGAGGGGCCTGAGCGCCAGCCACGCCTTCAGCGGGTCACCCCAGACCCCCTTGCAGTGCCACACTGGAGACTGAGCTGCTGCTCTTAAGCTTTGAGGGCCCCCCGGGCACGGCCCCTTCCTGGGTGGCCCCCTCCTCCCGGCCAGCCTCTCTGTGCTGGAGCAGTTAATCGCCACCCCCCATGCCCTCGTTGGCTGACACCCCCCACCCCAAAGGCAGCGCCTGCTGGCTCAGCTTGCTGCTACTCAAAGTTAACAAGGGTGGAGAAAAGAGCCCTTCAGCGACGGTGTGCCGTGGGGCTGCAGCCTGGACCGGTCGGCTTCTACAGCGCTATTTATTTATTTATTGCATTTCTATACCGCCCTACAGCCGAAGCTCTCTGGGCGGATCATTTCCTTTTAGCAGTGAGTTGGCAGGAGGAGGAGCCACTGCCGCATGTTGTTGAGTTATGGCTTTAAAAGCTGATTAGTTATGGCACAGACTGGGATTCTGGCACATAACCTTTTGTGTTAAGTCTCTGTCTGGGCCTTCCAGAGACTAGCAGAGATTGCAGCGGTTCTCAGCCAAGAGACAGCAAAGACATGAATTAAGGCAAAGATTCACGTAGGTTAAAATAAACCTTTTTACTGGCAAATAAATATATAATTTAGTTATGGCAGTACAGATGCAAATACTTACAAACGGTCAGTCAATACAGGGAAGTAACATGAAAAATACATTTACTTTTATAGACAACCTGTACAATGATGCAACTCCTTGCAACCCTTAATTGAAGACAATCAGTTAGACAATTATTCAATTATGACACTCAATGTCCAGGTGTAGCGTTGACCTTTAAGTTTCTGCTGAGTCCTCTGTTCTTCCAGATCCTCAGCAATTAACAAAGCAATGGAAAACATAACCAAGATCCATTCCAGGATCTAACACATGTTAGGGGGTTGTTTGGGGACCCTGCCAGACTGCGGGGTCCCGACCTGCACCCCACGAGCCGACCCTGATGGCGCCAGGGCTTCTCCTCTTTCTGGGAAGCTCTCCCCCCCCCCCCCCCTGGAGTTCTCGTTCCCCTGTTTTCCCATCCCTCTCTTCCTCTCTCTTGGCCCCTGCAGAGCGGCCCCTGCACTACGGCGAGAAGGTGCTGCCCATCTTGCACAGCCTGGGCAAGGACAGCTACCTGGTGGTGAAGAAGCAGCTCTCCATGGACAACATGTTGCTGTATCTGGGTAGGTAGCAGGGGGCAGCCACCTGCCACAGCCTGTCGGACGGATGCCGGAGCTGGCGGAGAAGCGGGCCTGTGCGTGTGTGCGTGTGTGTGCGCACACATGCGTGCTTCCTTGGAGGGCTTGGCTGGTGGCCACAAGTCTCGGTTTGGAAACGAGGAGTTTGGGGTTCAAGTCCCCATTCGGCGAGGAGGAAAGAGAATTTCTTCACCCTGTTGCCAGCAGATTCAGGGCTGATCCTAGGACCATAGAATAGTAGAGCTGGAAGGGTCCTCACCTAGATCTAAAATGCAGCTGGACAGTCTTGAATCTCAGGGTATTTCTGGGTGGGTGGGGTTTTACATCCGAAACTGAACGATGTTCTGCTTCGGAACCCTGGGGTTGAGGTCCATTTCTTGGCTTGTCAGAGAAAGAGACTCGGGGTGCAGTCCTACACATGTTTAGCGGAAAAAAGGCCTGGCCACTCCCCACGGTGCTTGGGGAACGCTGGGAGTTCATAGAATCATAGAAAAGCAGAGTTGGAAGGGGCCTACAAGGCCATCGAGTCCAACCCCCTGCTCCATGCAGGAATCCACCCTAAAGCATCCCTGACAGAGGGTTGTCCTGCTGCCCCTTGACGGCTTCTAGGGTGGGAGAGCCCACCACCTCCCTAGGTCATGGGTTCCTCCCTCCACCTAGTGCCGTCCGATGACCATGCTGACTGGGAATGATGGGAGGTGCAGTCCAAACCATCCAGAGGGCACCAGGTTGGAGAAAGCGGATGTGGATGGCTTTAAAGATAGGAGATCTGTGAACAGCAGTTCTCTCCATAGCAATGAACTCAATGGAGCCTCCATGTACGGAAGCAGTGTACCTCTGAGTGCCAAAATAATAGTGGCAGATATGAAGGGGTGACTCTTGCCAGCTGCCACAGTCAACCTGTTAGTCTGGATGTTGCCATTGCGCCGTTGCAGGTTCAGACCCAAGTCCAGTCCGCCTGGCGTTCCCTTCCCATCTGTATCCCTTGTAGTGGGGCGAGAGCACTGATCCGCACACCCAAACGTGTGGCCTCCTCTCGCCACTTCCCCCTCCCTCCCCGGCCCCCCTTTTGGAGTTGCCTTTCGGTGTTTGCCGGCTGGCAGCAACCCCTCCGCCCCCACCCCGAAGGCCCTGGGACGCCACCGCTGCCGCCGCTCCGGGTCTCCTGCGTCCCGCCCTCCTTCGCCAGCTCCCCAACGGCCCTTCTGTTCTTCCCCAGCCAGCAAGGTGGGCGACAGCAAGCACGGGCTGATGAAGTTCAGGGAGGAGAAGAACGTGCTGGGCGTGGGGCTGAGCACCGGCTTTCATGACCGCTACTTCATCCTGAGCAACAGCTGCCTGCGCCTCTACAAGGAAATCCGGGTATGTCGGGCGGCGCCGGGGGCAGCTCGCCCCCCACCCCTTTGGCCGTGGTGCTTCATCTGGGCTGTCGAGGGACTGCGTGTGGGGGCTGCGGCCGCCTCGCCTCCGCTTGGAAGGGTTCTGCCACGACACAGGCTCTGAACACCAGGCCTCCCGTCTGCCACCAGTTCTTATGGGGCAACACAGGCTCTGAACACCAGGCCCGGCCGAGGCTACTCCCTGCTCAAGCCAAGCCCCACCGCTTGATACGCCTGAGGCAAGGGATAAGAACCACCTTCCTCCAAACTATGTGGAGGAAGGGGTTTAAAATGGAGAATGGATTTTAATATATATAATATAATGCGCTGTGAGTTATATCTGCTTAGGTGAATGATTGTCAGAGTGGGTGTTAAATGTGTAAACTTAAGATGATAAACGCCAAACAGACACGTGGGACTTTTGTGGTAGTTAAAAACAAAACAATCAAAATTTATTTTTAAAAGTTCATAAGCTTTGTTTCAAATAACAACATTTAAAAACCTTTTTGAAACCTTCCATACAATCCTGTCACTCTCACATTCGCGCTTTCCTTTTTCTCACACAATCACTCTTGAACTTTCTTTATTATCAGTATTGATTAATATACTTCCACTACGTGCACATCACACTCTAAAGACACCACTCACTACACTGACCCTCAAATTTCCCAGAACTTAAGTACCATAAACACAGAGAGCACTACAGACTCTAAGAGGACCTCAAAAGTCTCCCTCAATCCCCTCCGTCCTTCCCTTATATATCGCTCCTCCCCCCTCCCAAGACATTCTAACTCCGCCCACTCAGGCCAACATTCTAAAAACCACAGACTTACAAACCACAGGCATACCTTTTGGGAATTGACTTGTGGGGTGTAATGCCACAGGTCCCCGTCCCCCCCCGGGGCAGGCGTTTCGCCAAGGCCACGCCTGGATTCCCTAGGACATGACGCAACTGACCTTGGCCAGTGCGTGCTGATTTTGGATAGGGGTGTTGAAGCTCTTTCAGCCCCCGGGGCGAATTCTATTTCAGATAAGATCTTGGGGGGGGGACACAACCACACACGTCCCAGAGGGCAGAAAGCCAAAGGAGTGGGGTCAGAAGCCCACGAACAGTGCTCTTACTGCCATTGACTCAGGCACAGGAGAGAAGCGTTCCAACCTGTTGTTGTTGTTGTTGTTGTTGTTATTATTATTTGTTGCATTTTTATACCGCCCAATAGCCGAAGCTCCCTGGGCGGTTCACAAAAACTAAAACCATTCAAAGTACAAAACTAGCAGTATAAAAACATGATATAAAATACACATTAAAAACTGATTAAAAACATACCATGCATGATTAAAACATCTTTAAAACATCCTGAAAACATCCTGAAAACATTCTAAAATTCCACTGGATAGGCCTGCCAGAATAAATCAGTCTTTATTGTTGTTTTTTAATTCTAAAAGACTGTCAAGTTGATGAGTCTCCGCAGGCCATTCTACGGCCTGGGAGCGGCAAAAGCAAAGATTCTCTGGGTAACGGTTATTAATCTAGTTTTTGCTAGCTGGAGTAAATTCTCCCCAGAGGACCTGAGTGTGTGGGGCGGATTGTACGGGAGAAGGCGATCCCGCAGGTAGCCTGGACCCAAACCATGTAGGGCTTTCAAGGTGATCACCAACACTTTGTACTTTGCCCGGAAACTAATCGGCAGCCAGTGAAGAGATTTTAAAACTGGTGTAAGAATGCGGGGGGAAATGTGCAAAAGCTGAGAAAGCCTCTAAGGAAGCCTTCCTCAACCTGGGGTGCTCCAGATGTGTTGGACTACAACTGGCTGGGGCATTCTGGGAGATGCAGTCCAACACATCTGGAGCGCCCCAGGTTGAGGAAGGCTGCTCTAAGGGAAGGGTTGGTGGTGGCTGGATTTGGCCCACAGGCCTGGGGTTCCGCACCCCTGAATTAGGCAATTATTATTATTATTTATTTATATAGCACCATCAATGTACATGGTGCTGTACAGAGTAAAACAGTAAATAGCAAGACTCTGCCGCATAGGCTTACAATCTAATAAAATCATAGTAAAACAATAAGGAGGGGAAGAGAATGCAAACAGGCACAGGGTAGGGTAAGCAGGCACAGGGTAGGGTAAAACTAACAGTATAAAGTCTGCACAACATCAAGTTTTAAATGACTTTGTCTCTCTGCTGTTCTCTGACTCTGTCCTTTTCTTCTCTCTATCCAGAGCCACAAACCAGAGAAAGAGTGGCCGGTAAAAAACCTGAAAATCTACCTGGGAATAAAGAAGAAAGTTCGTCCCCCGACCTGGTGAGCATCATTCAATTTTGAGCTCAGATGGTCAGGCCTCGTCACCCCGGTTATCTGAATTAACACCTTAGGGCCGCTTTACACGGATAGCTTTACTTTCAGAAGGTGGACGAGCAAGAGCTATCCACCCACGTGTTTCTGCATGAGTCTCTGATCTGGGCACACCTCCTAACTGGAAAGAGCCATTTCTAGAGCAGAAACTCACACTGAGATGCAACGGGGGCCGCCTCCTGTTAGAGCAAGGAATGCTGCAGTGGCATTTCTCCACGGGAAACGTCGGAGTGCGCCCACAGACCGGATGCAATCATCCCCTAGCAGAGGCAGACTGGGATCAATGCATCGTGCAGAGTCACTGCAGGCTTCCTCTTTGGTGGGCTGGGTGCTTGTGGTTCGCTGGAACCATTTGGTTTATTCATTTATTATGAAGACTTACATACCGCTTCATATAGTAAAAATCCCGAAGCGGTTTACATATAACAGTTTTAAAATCACAGCTTAAAATACGCCGTTAAGAACGATTTCAGCTACGATAATAATAAAAAGGAACACAAAGACAATAAAACGAAGAAGCATTGTGCTTAATTGTGATTGATTACGAGCCAGAGAAAACCTACTGAAACAAGTGCGTATTTTTAGTGGTCCACTAGCAGTTCTTATTACACGCTATGCTAAGGCATGAGCTAGGAACGCGGGCTCTCCCCTGAAGACGCCCGCAAGCCCACGCTAGCCGTGAGAGGACCCCGGTAGCGGCAGCCACCTCCCTGGGTCTGGTGTCGCACCCGGTCCCCTTCCATGACTGCAGGAGGCTTTGGTGGTCTTGGCAAAGAGGGCGTCCTCACTGCTTCCTTGATCTGCTGCACGGACTCTGGTGAAGGCTGGCGGATGCTCCACTCCGGATGATTGTGTGCGTGTGTGTGTGTGTATGTGTGTGGACGCATGCCCCCCCAGCATACCCTGAAGTTCTCCCAAGCCATTGAGAGGAGGCAATGTGTGAGATGCAAAGCCGGGCGGTCTCTCCCCTTCTTGTCTCAGATTGACCCAGAAATGGCTTGGTTCTCCCCTGCCCTCGTGGGTGGCATAGAAGTGCAATCAATCAATCAATCAATCAATCGATTTCACCTGAGCGCACCTGAAGCTCAGACAGTGACCTCTTTCACAAAGCACCTTCTCCTTTCCTTCAGGGGTGGGGAACACTTTTGACCCCAAAGGGCCACGTGTGGCCGGGTTGGGCAGCTGGGGGGATAGTGGACGGGGCTGCAGCTGGCAGTGGGCGGGGCCTGGGCCTGGACACACACACACACACACACACACACGCACGGAGGCAGAGTTAGCGGAGAAGCAGATCACCCCATTTCTCCAGCGGTGGCTGGTCGCTTCCCTCGCACGCAGGACATGGAGACAGAGAGGCGTCTTCTCCTTCCCCACCCCGCAGGGGAGGGGCACTGGGCCAAAGCGTGGTTCGGGAGATGCTGGGCTCAGTCTTCCCGCATTCCTGCAGCAGAAGCAGAGCAGACAATAGCAAAGAAAGGCGGGGGTGTTTGTTTTGGGGGGGGCTGCAAAATGAGTGGTGTAGGGAACGTTGTGGGGCTGCAGACTCACACCCTGCTTTTCCAGCTGTGAACCTGCCCATCTGGAAGGGGCACCAGGCTGGGGGCAGCTGCTCTCAAGCGATGGGTGGTCCTTAGCCCGGCCCGAAGGTTGCCATATTCTGAATCCACAAAACCGGGACAATTTTTGGGGGGTGGGTGGGCTAGGATTTTTTTAAAAAAACTGAGGACTATGTAAAGGTCTAGGGAACGAAAGAAAGCCCTATCTAAGCTTTAGTTCTCTTACACTGCAATCCTATGTGTGTGTACTCAGAAACAAATCCTATTAAGTTTACTAGGACTTATTCCCAGGTAAGTACGCATAGGATTGCAGCCTAAAGTACTTAAGCCAAAGGCAAGGGTGGAACCAAGGAATCTTCTACAATAATATTATTAGTAACAGGTTTATTAAAGCGCCAGGTGCCTGCACGTTTCGAACGCGGTTCTGTTCTTCCTCAGGGCTTTATAACGTTAGTGCAGTTGTCTGCAGAAGCTGCTAGGGTTCTGCAGACAACTGCAGACAGCTTCTGCAGACAACTGCATTAACGTTATAAAGCCCTGAGGAAGAACGGAACCGCGTTCAAAACGCGTAGGCACCTGGCACTTTAATAAACCTGTTACTAATAATATTATTGTAGAATTCCTTGGTTCCACCCTTGCCTTTGGCTATTTTTTACTCCCCTATGGGGTTTTCCTTGCTTTCGCACTTAAAGTACTTAAGCGCCTGCAAATAAATAATAGGCAAAGAACAGTTTAAGCAAACAAACAGGAAAAAATGACACTAAATTACATTTCTCCACTAGTTCTCAAAAGCTAGAGGAGACTTCAGTATGGAGGCTTACACTCCACGGAGCAGGTTCAAGGCACCTTTCCGGAGGTTGGAATTTCTCCAGCCGGCTGGAACAGGAATCCGGGATTCTTGACTGACTGGCCGGGACTTATCAATGGAACCTTCTCAAACTGGGGAGAGGCAACGAGTGGGGTACCACGGGGCTCAGTCCTGGGCCCAGTGCTCTTCCACGTTTTTATTAATGATTTGGACGAGGAGGTGCAGGGAACACTGATCAAATTTGCAGATGACACAAAATTGGGTGGGATAGCTAATACCCTGGAAGACAGAAACAAACCTCAAAGTGATCTTGATAGGCTGGAGTGCTGGGCTGAAAACAACAGAATGAAATTTAATAGGGATAAATGCCAAGTTCTATATTTAGGGAATAGAAACTGTATTAATAGAAGTATAGCTTCCAAATCACGTGAGGTACTGGTTCCTCTCTATTCGGCCCTGGTTAGGCCTCATCTAGAGTATTGTGTCCAGTTCTGGGCTCCACAGTTCAAGAAGGACTCAGACAAGCTGGAGCGTGTTCAGAGGAGGGCAACCAGGATGATCAGGGCTCTGGAAACAAAGCCCTATGAAGAGAGACTGAAAGAACTGGGCAGGTTTAGCCTGGAGAAGAGAAGATGGAGGGGAGGCATGATAGCACTCTTCAAATACTTAAAAGGTTGTCACCCAGAGGAGGGCCAGGATCTCTTCTCGATTTTCCCAGAGTGCAGGACACGGAATAACGGGCTCAAGATAAAGGAAGCCAGATTCCAGCTGGACATCAGGAAAAACTTCCTGACTGTTAGAGCAGTGCAACAATGGAACCAGTGACCTAGGGAGGTTGTGGTCTCTCCCACCCTAGAGGCCTTCAAGAGGCAGCTGGACAACCATCTGTCAGGGATGCTGTAGGGTGGATTCTTGCATTGAGCAGGGGGTTGGACTTGATGGCCTTGTAGGCCCCTTCCAACTCTGCTATTCTATGATTCTATGACATTTTGGAAGTGCTTGGAAACCGTGACATTCCCGGTTTTTCGGGACGTATGGGAACCCTGCATGGGCCCTCCCCTCCCCTCCCCGGCCTGCCCTTGAGCAGAGCTGCCCGCCTTTCCGGAGCCGGCAGCTAGAAATGCCGAGGGATTCGAAGGCCTTGTTGTGGCTTGTGCCCCGTGGCAAACGAGACCCGGTGTGCCTGTGTGCAAACGCTCCCGTCGCCTTGTTTCCCTTTCCACCTCCTCGGGCAAAACCATGATGGAGCCGCAGGTGAAAAGCCAGGAGGCAAAAACCCCGGTGAGCTGCTAAGCGCTGCAGTCGCAGCAGAACTGCCTGGATAAGGGGCGGCCCGCTGCGTTTGCGACCCAGATCGCCCCGCGGAAATGGGGGGCGCTGAGCTTTCTCCCTCTCTCCTGCCTGCCTGCTTGCTGCCACCAGGCCAGAGTTCATTAGAGGCCCGTATATGGATACGCAAGTTTCATCTCTGGTTAAAATTACTGTTTGTCCCTGTGGGTTTAGCTCCGCTTACTCTAACGAACATTTTCAATTCAAGGTGGAAAGATACTTTGAATAGGAAGATGCAATCCCTAGGCTACTCCATGGCTGCAGTCCTGAACCTAGGATACGAGGAAGCAAAAATGGATATTGCCCAAAGGATTCAAGACATCGACCTACAAGATCAACTGAGTCGAGCTAGCCTGAACCCGGGGTTCAGGGAAAATAGCACTTGCCACGTACCTGATAAACTTGACCGTTCCGAGGCTCAGAAGAGCTTTTACGTTAGCCAGGTTTAATGTTCTACCTTCAGCATCGCTGGAGGGCAGATTTAGAAAAATCCCTTACAGCGAACGGCAATGTCTGTGTGGGTCAGGGGATGTTGAGCCAATAGTCCATGTTTTACTTTACTGCCACCTGTATAAAGACCTCAGAGTTTCCTTAATAACACCACGCATAAAAAAATTCCCAGGCAGAACAGACAAATTTTGTTTAGAGTACCTTTTGTCAGGCATGAATGCCCAAGTTACTGTGAAAGTGGCCAGATTTTGTGCTGCAGCCGTCTCACGCCGTAGAGGCGAGACAATGATAATATAGGCGTGTTCTACATATGTTACGTAATGTAGTATGTTAAATTGTATGGTGTTTGATTGGAGTGCTGGTTGTTATACCGTAATGAACTTATTGATTGAGCTTGCTGCCACCAGGTGGCAGAGCTGCTCCACGGGACGCTCGGGGTCATAGAATCATAGAATAGCAGAGTTGGAAGGGGCCTACAAGGCCATCTAGTCCAACCCCCTGCTCCATGCAGGAATATGATAAAAGATTTTTAAAAAAACCCTCTCACCCCAGTTTCGTATGTTATTATAAGTTTAGCAGTTGTGTGTCCTGTGCGTTACATAATTGTTTTCCTTTTAGTCTCAGCAGTTTGCCTTCTGTGAAATGAGTGTTTTGTGACCAGCCGTGACCACCCCGGCGGCCATTTTATGAACGGCCTGCCCTCCCTTCTGGCTGCGGGCTCCCTGCTGGCAAGCGTCGCCTCTCGAACCCGCAGCTCGTGGGCCTGAAAAGCCACCGGGCCACCGGCTGAAAGACTTCAGCTGCTGTTGTTGCCACCGGTCGTTAAGGCTAATTAGCAGAAGGAGCGTGAGCTGCAGTTCCAGAAGAGATCTATTAGCACAGCCTCATTAATGGGGGTAGGGGGAGATTTGAAATAGGGGGCAGGGGGGCTGAGCATCTTTGTGAGTCTCCACCCACCCACCCCCTAGGCTCATTCTCCTGGGCGTCTCCCTGAACAGTCTGCCTCACCCCCAAATTGTGCCCACTATGGGGTGTGCTGTGAAGGGTGCAGACTTTTCACCCGGGCTGCAGTTCTGCCTTCCCAGCTGTGAATCTGTCCAGGGCCCCCGATGCAAAAGCATCCAGGCTCGCCCTTCAGGGAGACAGAGCCGCCCCACGTAAAGGCAGAGGCTGCCGTTCCTTGGGAGCCCTGAGGCTTTGCCATCCCCCTTCAGGCTGCATTGGGTGCCCTGGACTTTGACTTCAAGGGAGGGGTCTTTCCTGCAAAGGCCTGGGGCCTCCCTGATGTCTCGTGGATTGAGCTGGTGTCATTCAGGGATTCCCTTTGCTTTCAGAAGTGCTTGGGGAACGGGCCCAAGACCTCCCAGCAGGGTAAAGCCCTTTGGTCTGCTGCTGTATGGGCTGTGTGTGTGTGTGTGTGTGCATTGATGAATGACTGGCAAATACATGCCTGTTGCCTGTGCATCTTGCTCCCCTGGTCTGATTGCCAGCCACGGACTCCTGGCTTCAGAGAGAATCATAGAATCATAGAATAGCAGAGTTGGAAGGGGCCTACAAGGCCATCGAGTCCAACCCCCTGCTCAATGCAGGAATCCACCCTAAAGCATCCCTGACAGATGGATCCACCCACCCTGAGCTGAGCTTATAGCGGCTGATATTCTGTTTGTTACATCTATATCTCGCCTTTCCTCCAAGGAGCCCAAGACGGCAAACATAGAATCATAGAATCATAGTAGAGTTGGAAGGGGCCTAAAAGGCCATCGAGTCCAACCCCTTGCTCAATGCAGGAATCCACCCTAAAGCATCCCTGACAGATGGTTGTCCAGCTTCCTCTTGAAGGCCTCCAGTCTGGGAGAGCCCATCACCTCCCTAGGTCACTGGTTCCTTTGTCATACTGCTCTAACAGTCAGGAAGTTTTTCCTGATGTCCAGACGGAGTCTGGCTTCCTTTAACTTGAGCCCGTTATTCCGTGTCCTGCACTCTGGGAGGATCGAGAAGAGATCCTGGCCCTCCTCTGTGTGACAACCTTTCATGTCTTTGAAGAGTGCTCTCATGTCTCCCCTCGATCTTCTCTTCTCCAGGCTAAACCTGCCCAGTTCTTTCAGTCTCTCTTCATAGGGCTTTGTTTCCAGACCCCTGATCATCCTGGTTTATTTATTTATTACATTTTTATACCGCTCAATAGTCGAAGATCTCTGGGCGGTCCACAAAAATTAAAACCGTAATGAAACAACCAACACGTTAAAAGCACAAATACAAAATACAGTATAAAAAGCACAACCAGGATAAAACCACGCAGCAAAATTGATATAAGATTAAAATACAGAGTTAGAAGAGTAAAATTTAAATTTAAGTTAAAATTAAGTGTTAAAATACTGAGAGAATAAAAAGGTCTTCAGCTGGCGACGAAAAGAGTGTAGGCGCCAGGCGGACCTCTCTGGGGAGCTCATTCCACAGCCGGGGTGCCACAGCGGAGAAAGCCCTCCTCCTAGTAGCCACCTGCCTCACTTCCTTTGGCAGGGGCTCGCGGAGAAGGGCCCCTGTAGATGATCTTAAGGTCCGGGCAGGTACATACGGGAGGAGGCGTTCCTTCAAATAACCTGGCCCCAAGCCATTTAGGGCTTTAAATGTCAATACCAGCACTTTGAATTGGGCCCGGACCTGGACTGGCAGCCAATGAAGTTGTAAAAGGACTGGCGTAATGTGATCTCGCCAGCCAGTCCCTGTTAGTAAACGGGCTGCCCTGTTTTGTACCAGCTGAAGTTTCCGGACCGTTTTCAAAGGCAGCCCCATGTATAACGCATTGCAGTTGCCCTCCTCTGAACACGCTCCAGCTTGTCTGCGTCCTTCTTGAATTGTGGAGCTCAGAACTGGACGTAACACTCTAGATCAGTGGTTCTCAACCTTCCTAATGCCGCGACCCTTTAATACAGTTCCTCATGTTGTGGTGACCCCCAACCATAAAATTATTTTCATTCTTCTCTACACGATCCATTGTCATGGGCTGGTTTGATAATGAAAATAATGCATAACAATAGCTTTAATAATACAAAAGATGATACATGACATAGTTCAGTCAATACAGTTTCCTAAGACCATCGGAAATATGTGTTTTCCGATGGTCTTAGGTGACCCCTGTGAAAGGGTCATTCGACCCCCAAAGGGGTCCCGACCCACAGGTTGAGAACCGCTGCTCTAGATGAAGCCTAACCAGGGCCGAATAGAGAGGAAATGAACCCACGTCATTTTCCTGTAGCAAAACACACACATACACAACGTTTTTGGTGGCTCCTGGGAGAGCCGCGTTGCTCTCTTTGCGGCCTATTCAGAGAAAGCAGCTTGGGACAGTTTGGGGCACCGATATCTGTGCGCGCACCCTGCATACTCATGCGCGGCCGTATACACACATGCCTATAACTTCATCTGTGTTCCTCTCTTGCAGTTGGGGCTTCACGGTCTTCTTCGAGAATGAGAAACTGGAGAAGCAGCAATGGTAAGAGGGCCTGAGCAGGGCAGGCGGACGGATGGGTGCCAGTCCCCGGAGGCCCATCCCATCCCATCCCTTCTCAAACAGCCCAGGGAAAACAGGGAAATGAGCTAGACATAATATTTGATGTACATACTGAGGTTCTGTTGGGTGTGCTGGAGTGTTTGACCTCACCTAGATCTAAAATGGAGCTGGACCGTCTTGAATCTCAGGTTATTTCTAGGTGGGTGGGTTTTTACATTTGAAACTGAATGATGTTCTGCTTCAGAACCCTAGTGTTGAGGTCCAGATCTTGGCTTGTCAGAGAAAGAGACTCAGGGTGCAGTCCTACACATGATTAGCGAAAAAAAGGCCTGGCCACTCCCCACGCTGCTTGGGGAACGCTGGGAGTTCATAGAATCTTAGAATAGTAGAGTTGGAAGGGGCCTACAAGGCCATCCAGTCCAACCCCCTGATCAATGCAGGAATCCACCCTAAAGCATCCCTGACAGATGGCTGTCCAGCTGCCTCTTGAAGGCCTCTAGTGTGGGAGAGGCCACAACCTCACCAGGCAACTGATTCCATTGTCGTACTGCTCTAACAGTCAGGAAGTTGTAGGACTTTTTTCATGGCTAAACATAGCCATGAAAGGATTGGGCCCGAAGAATGAAGAGGAAGGCATTTGGAGCACATGGCATGAGGGCAGAGAGACGTATGCAAAGCAACTCACATGTTATGGTTGCTGTGGGAAGCAGCAACATGGAAGGCGTGTTTCTTGCGGCGAACACGCCAAAAGTGTGCAGACTTCATGCCCTCATAGACACAGGCCTCAGAACCCAGGCCCAAAGAGGGGTTTCTTGGACAGGTTTATACATTTCAAGATGCATGCACAAGTGTCTTAGACGCCCCCACTTTTAAGGGTTTGCTGCAGGAAAATTCCGTGTAACGCCAGTGTTTTCCTACAGAAATAGCTACTCAGTGGGAAAGCAAAGATGGGCACCTGCTGAAAACGGGGTGCTCAGTGACACCCCAGCTTCATTTATTAAGGGGATTAGTGTTGTTAAAGCTGGGCCCGGGAGCTTCCAGGAGGTACGGGGCTTGGCTAGGACAGAGCGCACACTCCGCTCCCCGACATGAGCGCCACAGAAAGCCCACCTGGAGGGGGTCTGACTTCAGTTTATCGCCCTCGTCTTATCCATTACTGACTCCAGACACCGGTTCGGCATCGGCGCAGCCCCACACGGTTAAGGAGAAACAGCAGGATCAGTGATGGCGGGGGAATGTGCGTGATGCATTGCAACGTTTAGGACTTTGCGTGCGTGTGGAGGGGGGAGGGAGAGGGGTTACTCATTCTTTTAGAGCAGCCTCCCCCAGCCTGGTGTTTCCCAGATGTTTTGGGCGACGACTCCCGGCAATTCTGACCATTGGCCACAATGGCTGGGACCGACTGGAGTCGAAGTCCAAAGCCTCTGGAGGGCGAGAGGCTGGGGAAGGCTTAGCCCACCCCCTCCGGCACAAAGGCTCTCTGAACGGCTGGGAGGATGGTCGGCACAGTCGCACCGCGGGAGACCTGGTCTCCCAAAGCCCTCTGTAGCCGCTCTTCTCCTGAGTTGCGGCGAGGCCCTCTGTCCGTGCGCATCTGGCTGGCTGGCTGGCTGCGTGCCCCAGGCCGCGTGTCTCGCCAGTGCTGATTCCCGCCAACAACACGGCGCCCAGCGAGGCAGCACTGATCAGAAGCGAGTGAGCCAAGCCGCGTGCCGTGTCTTTGTCATGTTCTGCGCCGCCCGGGGATTTCTGCCTGAGATGGCTTTTGTGCTAACAGCCTCTCCTGTCTGGCAGGCAGATGTGCTGCGGGAGGAGGAGAAGGGGGCGGGCGGGCAGGCAGGCGGGCGGCGTGGCAGCTCCGTTCATGCTCATTGACACTGCCTCCCCTCCCCCCCCCCCGGCCTTCTTGTGTAGGTATCTCTGCTGTGACACGCAGATGGAGCTGCGGGCCTGGTTCGCCACCTTCCTCTCCGTGCAGGTAAGTGTCGGGGTGGGCGGTGCAGGGGAGGGAGGGGCCCAGGACACACCTCCCCCAAGCCCCTCTGCTTTGAACCCCATTCCCTGCTTTCGCCGCCTCTGTGCCGTCTGTCGCCTTCTTCCTCTGGGCTGGGACACAGGCTGCAAGTGAGGCGCGGGTGTGGGTGTGGGTCTGGACTTCTGTATTTCTCCTTTGACTTTAGCATAATCATAGAATCATAGAATAGCAGAGTTGGAAGGGGCCTACAAGGCCATTGAGTCCAACCCCTCTGGGAGGATCGAGAAGAGATCCACTGTGTGAACAGAATGCTGGACTAGATGGACCCTTGGTCTGAACCAGCAGGGCTTTTCTTATCATAGAATCATAGAATCATAGAACAGCAGAGTTGGAAGGGGCCTACAAGGCCATCGAGTCCAACCCCCTGCTCAATGCAGGAATCCACCCTACAGTGTACTTGACAGAGGGTTGTCCAGCTGCCTCTTGAAGGCCTCTCATGGGGCATTCATGATCATCGGACTGTTTAATCCTAGTGTGTATTATTGCGAGCTGTTCTTACTTAAACTCTTACGATTTGTAGGCGTTGATTATTTAGAAATGTTCCTATATTTCCTGCATAATTGCCTTGAGCGTGGTTTTAACCCTGGAAAAGCCGCCTACAAATCAGTGCAGGAGGAAGAGGAAGGGATCAGGGCTGATGGTGGTCGGGGAGGCCTCGGCAGCAGCTGAGCCTTGCCTTGGCTTGGCATTAGCCAACGGCAAACGGTCGGTGGGGCGTCCTTCCCTTTCCCCTCGTGATTTCTCTTTCCCCCGCGCCCTTTCGTGCCTTCCCAGCATAGCGGCAACGTTTGGCCTTCGGAGTCCTCCAAGGTTCGGGCGTCCCGGACGCAGCAGGATTCCCGGTTGGGTAACATCTCGCTGATCCCGCTACGAGGCACCGAGAACGAGATGAGGAACAGCGTCGCGAAGTTCACGGCCGACCCTCTGGCGGTGAGTGCACCCCAACGCCCTCCCTGGTACCGCCGGCCGGCCCACCTGGCTGGGTTGTGCAGGCAGCACCTGGGCACCCACCTGCGGTTGCGGGTGCAAAGTGGAAGGAGATGGCCCGCATGGACGCTCCGTCTGACAGGCGCTGCCTGCTCTAGGCCCCACGTGTCGTTCGTTGATTGGGGGGCGGAAAGGTGGAACGATCCCACAGTGAAATCTGAATTCGTGACATTGACACTCGGAATTGGACGCTTTAATGCAGCCTCCCCCAGCATGGTGCCCTCCAGATGTTTTAGGCTACCAGCATGGCCGAGAGCCAGGAATGCTGGGAGTTGCGTGTGGTCAGCAGTTTACATTTACAGGGGAGTCAGAGTCCAGCTGTGTTTGGGGCAGGGCCATTTTGGCCTCCAGCTATAGTTTAGACCGGGGCAGACAAGGTGGTGCCCTCCAGATGTTTTGAACTACAAGTCCCATGTTGCCTGACTTTTGGCCATGCTGGTTGGGCCTTATGGGCATTGCAGTCCTGGAGGGCACTAAATTGCCCAGTCCTGGTTTCCCTGGTTTCTTCTTCCTCCAGTAGTGGATTTGTTGGACCTTCGGTTTCACCTCCACCTGCTGAAGGGTCAGGATCCGCCGCCTGGGTCCCCTGTTTGCTTTCCGCAAGGGCTACGCGAGTCATCTGTGACGCGGGAGGCTGAAGGTGGCTCCTGGGGAGGCCTCTGACGTGGTGCTGCGACTCCACAAGAAGTCCAGGATTTGTGCTGTGGCCATGAAGTCTCTGGTGCAGAGACTTCCTCAGGCTCACCTGCTGAAAACAGGGGCTGTTCAGGGGTGCCGGAGCTTCATGTATTAAGGGAATTAGTAGTGTTCAAGCTGGACCCAGGGGTGTCCCACAGGGCTGCCCCCTCTCCCCGCCCGGATTCCAACTCCTGCATCCCTGAGTTTGCCCGACCTGTCGTGCGATGACTTGGGCGAGCCCAGACTTTTCTGCTTTTTTAATACATGCGCAAATCGCAATGTTTGGGGCAGGGTATAACTATTTTCAGAAGTTGCAATTTGCACAAAATGTGGTCATAAATAGCAAACTGTGACACTTCCGCCGCAATTTTGCACAAATCGCAATTCTCACAAATGGTCATACCTGCGATTTGTGCAAATTGCAGCTCGGGCAAATAAAGAAAAGCAGAAAAGTTCCTGAGTTTCAGGAAGTGACCCGCTGCTCGCCAAGTCAGGGGTGCTGTGGGGATCCGTCAAGCCAAAAGCGAATGGGATTCCCCCCGTGAAAGCCACAGCGAGATGGATTTCCTGGTGACTGACATCCCTGGACCATCTCGCTCAGTATCCTGGTCTACACGAAGGGTCAGTGTCACCCCGGGGGGTTCAGTCAGGGGTCCTTCCCAGCCCAGGGATCGACGCTGAGATTGTTCACATGCAAAGCACGTGCTCTGCCTCTGAATTGTAGCCTTTCTCCTCAAGGTGAGTGGGGGCATTTGCCCCCTTCCACCTGGTGGGGCTCGAACCCCCATCTGCTGCTTCCCAAGCCCCTGCCCAATGGGATGAACTGGAGATGGGGGCGGGAGGGAGGGGGGGTGGGGTGGGCGTTACCCTGGTAGGGAATTGATTCAGTTGTCCCTTGTTAGTGTGGATGTCTAGCATAGAATCATAGAATAGCAGAGTTGGAAGGGGCCTACAAGGCCATCGAGTCCAACCCCCTGCTCAGAAGAGAGCCAGGGTACAATCCTGCAGCTCTGGATTATTTCCTGAACAGGCCCAAAGGATCAGGCCCTCGCTATATTGCTGCTATTGTGACTGCTTCCTTTTGACGTCATTTCCTTTTTCTCTCCAGTTTCTTCGGGACGTATGAATCCTGGAAACTTTAGCACACCAGGTAACAATCTCCTTCGGCCATACCTGTAAACGTACTCTTAGGTAATCTCCAGGGGCGCTGAGAAGAGATTTGGGCAGCCCCCCCCCCCCCCGCCATTTCTGGAGAGACCATCAAGGTCTCTTGCTCTTTAACCAAAACGTTCCCAATAGCAGCATTGCCTACAATGCCATGCCTGGCAGTTTAGCCCCGAAGGCGATCGAGCGGTTAATACTGGAACAGGGAGGTGGCCGCTGTCTGCAAGAGGGCATTTGGGGAAGTGGGTGGGGCTCAAGGTAAAAATGGTGGAGTGAACCCCACCCCCCCACCCCCAGCATATTACAGCTGAAAGCAGTCGCTGCTAATAGTTGAGTCTTAAGAGAGGCCTGCCAACCTTTTAGAATGGAGGGGAAAGTACAGAAAAGTACACAAAAGTACACAAAAGCCAGGGTTAGTGACTGGTGGAAAGGAGGAGGGGCCAGGGGAAAGGGGGTGTGGCCTACTGGGGAACCTTGAAGGGCTGTGCCGAGTCCCCAGGTGAGCTGGACTTGGCTGAGTTTCTGCCCCTCTGCCCCACATCCAAGGCCCTTTCTACACCTCCCAGCCTTCTGGGAGGGAGCGGGGATGATCCCGTGATATTCTGCTCATGAGAACCTCCCCCTGGGTCCATGCGCATGCTCAACATCCTTCTGGAGCGATGTCACGCTCGCCATTTAAAAATAATAATAATAGGGGTGATGAGTGCAATTGCGCTCCAAACAAAAATGTAAGTTTTTTTTAAAAAAACAACACACACCTGACCCTGCTGCCCTGATGGGCATGGAGCACCCGAAGAGCTCTGTGCCCATTTCCCGCCTCCTTCTGTTTAGTCGTGAGGAAGCAGGACGCAGCAGGGCAGGCATCCACACATCTCAGTGCCCATTTCCTGCCTCCTTCTGTTTAGTCGTGAGGAAGCAGGACGCAGCAGGGCAGGCATCCACACATCTCTGTGCCCATTTCCCGCCTCCTTCTGTTTACTCGCGAGGAAGCAGGACGCAGCAGGGCAGGCATCCACACATCTCTGTGCCCATTTCCTGCCTCCTTCTGTTTACTCGCGAGGAAGCGGGACGCAGCAGGCCATCTCCTGCAGTCCCGGGATGGTCCTGGGAACACAGAAAAGCCGAGAAATCCCCGTTTCCCTGGGGTTGTCCCCGGTTGACCCCAGGATCCCGTGTGCGTCATTCGGATGCACAGGGACAATCCCGGGGCAACCTCGGGGGGGGGGGGGGAAACAATGGTGTAAAAAGGGCACCAAGTCTACTCAAACTATCCTGGAGGAACGTATGCCCTAAGGCCTCCGCTCCTGAAGATTCCTCTGCTGGCTTAAGTGGCCGGCCCCAGCGCTCTGCCTCCCTTCGCAGGGTTCACGGGCTCTTCGCAGCATCCAGCTCGTGGGTGTCATTTTGGCTTCTCTCCCTTTCCGCCTGCAGGTTTGTTGGCGGAAGACAACGAAGGTGGAGGCGGATTCCAGGCAAAGAAGCGCTTGGCTGCTCCCACAGGGAGGGGAGGGGGGCTACTCGGAATCCCAGGGACCCCTTTTTGGGACTCTCCGTTTCCCCGACAGGCTGAGCCCAACAGGAATGGCAAAGGAAACACATGGGGTTTATTTAACGGACGCCCTGCGGGCTGGAATCGCTTCGGCAAGTCTCGGTCAGCCCACTGCATCCACATCCCGACAGCCGAGAGGAGCATCGTAAAGCCGCACGGAGACCTCTCCGCAGCAGGTGCCAACTTCACTACCTGACCAGGGTTGGGCCTGGACTCTGGAGTCCCGGTGGTTCTGGTCACCAGGGCTGCCGGCCGCCGACTCTTTGTTTCTCTCTAATGGGTCGTGGATGGAAACCGCAAAGCCGTCCGCTTGGTGCAGGGGTTGGCGTGGAGTTAGAGCTCTGGCTGGAAACATCAGAACATCAGAAGTGCCCTGATGCAGGATCAGACCAAGGGTCCATCTACTCCAGCATTCTGTTCACACAGCGGCCAAGCAGCCATCGGCCAGGGACCAACAAAGCAGGACATGGTAAAACAGCACCCTCCCACCCATGTTCCCCAGCAACTGGGGCACACAGGCTTACTGCCTCGAATACTGGAGAAACACTCTGGGTTTTTGCCAATATTTGTGTTAACCTAAAACATGCCCAGAGAGGACGCCATGGTTAGGACAAGCCAAGAGGTGCAGACACAAGCTTCCCGGGTGATGGTGGAACTACTGAAGGTACCGCGGAAAAGAGAAGAACTAGAGGATTACACCAGTCTCTGCGTTCCTTTGGACATTCCCAGGCTGTGGGTTGGCCACGCAGCTGCGGGTGTTTCAGCTTCTGCCCATCTTCTTCACCCCTTTGACCAGGCCAGACACTCGCTGATGGTGCCTGAATAGATGAGGAGGAGGGCGAAGGGGGTCGGCCACTGAGCAGAAGCCGTGGAGTACGGAGAGGTGGGAGGGGCGCGGCCACTTCAGCCTAGCCGACACGCAGGCGTGGAAGGGGCGAGGCGCGTGTCTGTCGAGGGCCGTCTCTCCTCCGGCCTCTTCTTCTGACGTGCAGGAAGTAGAAAGTCACGCCACTGCTGGGAAGCTGGGAAGAGTTGGGCAGGCTCTATCTTTCTCAAGCAACGTCCTTTCTTGGCTTTTTGTAATAATAATAATAACAACAAATATCCAGTCTAATGTTGTTCCTGCCATTTATCAGCGGTGGCTGAACCCAAGACCGTTGGCTGTCCCAAAGATCCAGATTGGAGGGAGGGAGGGAGGGAGGGAGGGAGGGAGACAGGTTCCTTTATCCAGGGCCCCAGCAATACCCTCGAAAGAATCCTGTGGGTGCAAAAAGGGTTTATTCCATTCAAGATCCTCCACATGCTTCAAACTCTTAGAATCATAGAATCATAGAGTTGGAAGGGGCCTCTAAGGCCATCGAGTCCAAACCCCTGCTCATTGCAGGAATCCACCCTAAAGCATCCCTGACAGGTGGTTGTCCAGCTGCCTCTTGAAGGCCTCCAGTGTGGGAGAGCCCACCACCTCCCCAGCCAACTGATTCCATTGTCATACTGCTCTAACAGTCAGGAAGTTTTTCCTGGTGTCCAGGCGGAATCTGGCTTCCTTTAACTTGAGCCCGTTCTTCTGTGTCCTGCACTCTGGGAGGATCGAGAAGAGATCCTGGCCCTCCTTTGTGTGACAACCTTTTACGTATTTGAAGAGTGCTCTCATGTCTCTGGATTGAGTCTCAGTTTATTGGCCCTTAAACATGGAAGGGTTTAAGCCGCAGCCTGACGGACTGTGGACGAAGAGGCCAAAAAGGAGCAGAGATGAATGAACTCATACTTCCTGGAGACCCAAGTAGCTCCAAATATTCTGGACATACTTGATCTCCAGGTCGATGTCTGCTGAGGTCGCCACCCTGAAACCCACAGCTCCACGGCAACGTCTCCTGCTTGGCCTGCAGAAGCGCCCGCGTCCATTCCCTGACGGCCCCTGCCATTGAAAGGGACTGCAAAGGACGTAAGAAGAGCCAAACAGATGTCCCGATGGGAAGCCCAGGAGGAGGGCAACCAGGATGATCAGGGGTCTGGAAACAAAGCCCCATGAAGAGAGACTGAAAGAACTGGGCAGGTTCAGCCTGGAGAAGAGAAGACGAAGGAGAGACATGAGAGCACTCTTCAAAGACTTCAAAGGTTGTCCCACAGAGGAGGGCCAGGACAACCTTTGAAGTATTTGAAGAGTGCTATCATGTCTCCCCTCAATCTTCTCTTCTCCTGGCTAAACAGGCCCAGTTCTTTCAGTCTCTCTTCATAGGGCTTTGTTTCCAGACCCCTGATCATCCTGGTTGCCCTCCTCTGAACGCGCTTCAGCTTGTCTGCGTCCTTCTTGAATTGTGGAGCCCAGAACTGGACGCAATACTCTAGATGAAGCCTAACCAGGGCCGAATAGAGAGGAACCAGGACCTCACGTGATTTGGAAGCTATACTTCTATCAATGCAGCCCAAAATAGCATTTGCCTTTCTTGCAGCCCTATCGCACTGTTGGCTCATATTCAGCTTGCGATCTACAACAATTCCAAGATCTTTCTCGTTTGTAGTATTGCTGAGCCAAGTATCCCCCATCTTGTAACTGTGCATTTGGTTTCTATTTTCTAGATGTAGAACTTGGCATTTATCCCTATTAAATTTCATTCTGCTGTTTTCAGCCCAGCACTCCAGCCTACCAAGATCACTTTGAAGTTTGTTTCTGCCTTCCAGGGTATTCGCTATCCCACACATTGTTCTTTAGGTTTACCACTGTGGCCTTGCTTGAGGTTGGCTTCAGTTTGCGCACCCTCTGCTTGTCCGCTATGGCCGCTTTCAAGCACTGCTCCCGGACTGTGAACCAACCAACCATGGTATTCCCCCCCCCCGAATCAGACATCAAGGTAACCAGTATATGGCAAGGGCGGGGAAACTCCCACCCTCGGACTCCAGCTCTCATGCGCCCCAGCCAGCATGGCCAGTGATGAGGAATGATGGGAACTGCAGTCCAACAACATCTGGAGCTCCACCACACCCCCAACTCATAGAATCATAGAATGGTAGAGTTGGAAGGGGACCATAAGGCCATCAAGTCAAATCCCCTGCTCAATGCAGAAATCCACCCTAAAGCATCCCTGACAGGTAGTTCTTCCATGGTCCTTCTTGTATATGGGAGGGACCCTGCATGGCATGTAGAAGGGCCCACGTTCGCTTCCTTTCAGCATCTCCAGTTCTAAGGAAGGCCCTGGACATGGGCCTTCCTTGGGGGTCAGCTTTAATAGATATAGACGCCTGCAGAGATCTCTGAAAAAAGAAGAGTCCATACAGGACTTTCTAATCACTGGCAGCCTAGGATGGACCCTGCATTGGATTCTTGCATTGGGCAGGGGGTTGGACTCGATGGCCTTTTAGACCCCTTCCAACTCTACTATTCTATGATTCTATGATCCCTCTTTTTCAGAGATCTCTGCAGGCAGCTATATCTATTAAAGCTGACCCTCGAGGAAGGCCCATGTCCAGGGCCGGAACAGGTAGGAACTTCTTGGAATAAAACCACATGCATTTTCCCAACATTTATTTATTTAACTAATGTTCTCTGGACGGATTGGAAACAGTTTAAAAACTAAAACGCCACAGAAAAGTTCTTTATTCCATTGCATCCTTTGGGTCTTCTCGGGTTTCGTTTTGCCTGTCCAGGCAGTGCTGGACCCCATGGAAGAAGGATCCGTCTGCTGGAAGGCCGAGCCTACGTTCCGGGCATAGTGAGGGCAACAGCGGGCGCTGGTGGCTCTGGAGTCCGTGGGGTGGTGAATCTGCCCCGGGTTTCAGTCAGAACCAGTCACGGCTCTGCATCTTGGCTAGCTCCTTTAGAGTCCTGACTGGTTATGGCTGAAACCCAGAATGGATCCACTTGCCCCACTGACATCGGGGCCCGAGGATTTCTCTGAGGTGGAATTAGGCCCCTGGACTGAAAGGGGTTCTGCACACACACACACACACACACACTGCCCATTCTTGTCTACGTGGACTGGCACTGAGTCCCTTGGTCTCTGGCAGAGAGAGGGGTCCCTTTCCCATCCCCTGGTGCAGTGAGGTTTTTTGATCAGGAGATGCCCCGGATCGAAGGGGCTCAAGTGACAGGAAGCCAGATTCCGGCTGGACATCAGGAAAAACTTCCTCACTGTTAGAGCAGGACAACAATGGAACCAGTTCCCTAAGGAGGTGGTGGGCTCTCCCACACTAGAGGCCTTCAAGAGGCAGCTGGACAACCATCTGTCAGGGATGCTTTAGGGTGGATTCCTGCATTGAGCAGGGGGTTGGACTCGATGGCCTTGTAGGCTCCTTCCAACTCTGCTATTCTATGATTCTAAGAGGCAGCTAGACAACCCTCTGTCAGGGATGCTTTAGGGTGTATTCCTGCACTGAGCAAGGGATTGAACTTGGTGGCCTTGTAGGCCCCTTCCAACTCTACTATTCTATGATTCTATGATTCAATGAAGCTGGGTGTGTGCCCAGAATCTGCTCTCGCCGGGCTCTGACGAGGGCCTCAGCCTAGACAGGGCTGGCCAGGACGAGGAGCACAAGCGAACGATAAATCCCCTGGACGTGTTCCTTGCAAGAGGCCCCCAGGTAGTGAAGCCATTCTTGCCTTTCTAGAATTCCCATGGCACAAGGAAGGCAATGGCATCTATTTATTTATTTTTTTATTATTGCACTTATATCCTGCCTTTTTCTCTCCAAGGAACCCAAGGTGGTGTGTACATAATCCTCCTCCTCCTCCTCTCCATGTTATCCTCACAACAACCACCCTGTGAGGTCAGCTGGGCTGAGAGTCTGTGACTGGCCCAGTGTCACCCAGTGGGTTTTCATGGCCGAGTAGGGACTAGAACCCGGATCTCCCGACTCCTCGTCCAACACTCCAGCCACTGAACCACATTGACATGCAAAGGAAACACACACAGAGTTTGTTTCTCTTTCTCGCAACTGGAACTGTGAGGAAGCGCTTTGGCCATACCTTGATCAACACTGGAAGGAGGGAGCAGGGGATGTGGCTGGACTTGGTGGCCTGCTCTGAGTAAGAGGACCGTTCCTCACAAAGGCAACAGGGTCTTCCTAGGAATCAGGCCACCAGGAAGATGCCCGGATCTTGGCAAGTCCTGATGGTCAGGATTAGGCAAGGGGTAGCCTCTGCTAAGCCGGGAACGTGGCTATGAGGGGACTCTGAGTTGCCTCCCACTTGGGTTGCCGTTTCTGCAAAGATGGCAAGGAAGTTGCTTGGCTGTTCCTGTGTTCGCGCAGCCGTTGCCTTCTCTCCCCCTGCTCGCGGCCACCCCAAGCCCTGGCCAGTGCCCAGCCCTCTTCATTTCTCTGCTCGGATGCGGCCGTGTTTATTTGACTGCGAGGCAATGCCCTGGCATTTCTGGCAAAGCCTGTCCTGTCCTTGACATTTGCGAAACCTCAATTTCTCGGCTTTTGTGCCAGCCGTGCTGATATTTGCACAGCGTGGTGGTTCTCAGGTGGATGTGGAAGGAGATCGGTGAGGCAGAGTCATGCGCGGCTCGGAAGAGAGACCCTGGCTCTGTGTGTATGTGTGTGTGTGTGTTTAGGGGTGAGGAACGACGTAACAAGCCAATCATGAATGGAGAGAAACATCAGAAGAACCCTGATGCTGGATCAGACCAAGGGTCCATTCAGTCCAACACTCTGTTCACACAGCGGCCAAGCAGCTGTCGGCCAGGGATGAACAAGCAGGACATGGTGCAACAGCACCCTCCCACCCATGTTCCCCAGCAACTGGTGCACACAGGCTTACTGCCTTGGATACTGGAGGTAGCACACAGCCATCAGGGCTAGTAGCCACAGATAGCTTTTGACTCCAGAAATTGATCCAAACCCCTTTTAAAGCCATCCAAATGTGTGCCCATCCATAATTTAACAATGTGCTGTGTGAAGAAGAACTTAGAATCATGAATGAATACCTTTATTGAATAAGTCTACTGACCATTTCAAAAAATCACAAGGGAGGCCTGCTGCCAGATCATAGAATCATAGAATCATAGAATAGCAGAGTTGGAAGGGGCCTACAAGGCCATCGAGTCCAACCCCCTGCTCAATGCAGGAATCCACCCTAAAGCATCCCTGACAGATGGTTGTCCAGCTGCCTCTTGAAGGCCTCTAGTGTGGGAGAGCCCACAACCTCCCTAGGTAACTGATTCCACCGTCGCACTGCTCTAACAGTCAGGAAGTTTTTCCTGATGTCCAGCTGGAATCTGGCTTCCTTTAACTTGAGCCCGTTATTCCGTGTCCTGCACTGTGGGAGGATCGAGAAGAGATCCTGGCCCTCCTCTGTGTGACAACATTTCACGTATTTGAAGAGTGCTCTCATGTCTCCCCTCAATCTTCTCTTCTCCAGGCTAAACATGCCCAGTTCTTTCAGTCTCTCCTCATAGGGCTTTGTTTCCAGACCCCTGATCATCCTGCTTGCCCTCCTCTGAACACGCTCCAGCTTGTCTGCGTCCTTCTTGAATTGTGGAGCCCAGAACTGGACGCAATACTCTAGATGAGGCCTAACCAGGGCCGAATAGAGAGGAACCAGGACCTCACGTGATTTGGAAGCTATACTTCTATTAATGCAGCCCAAAATAGCATTTGCCTTTCTTGCAACCATATTGCACTGTTGGCTCATATTCAGCTTGCGATCTACAATTCCAAGATCCTTCTTGGAAAAGAAAACTTCCTGATATTTATCCTGAATCTCCCACCCATCAGCTTCATGGGAAGACCCCATTGGGTTCTACTATCATGGGAGAGGGGAAAAAATGTCTCCCTCTCCACATGCTCCACACACCAGGCATAATTTTGCACACCTCTATCATGTCTCCCCTTTGCCTCCTCTTTTCCAAGCTAAACAATCCCAGTTGCTGTAACCTTCCCTCATAGGGGAGATGCTCCAGCCCCTTAATGATTTTAGTTGCCCTTTTCTGCACTTTTTCCAGCTCTATAATATCCTTTTTTAGGTGTGGTGACCAGAGTTGTACACAGTACTGTAAGTGTGATCACACCATAGATTTGTATAAGGGCAGTATTGATACTGGCCCTTTTATTCTCAATTCCTTTTCTTATCATGCCTAACCTGGAGTCTGCCTTCTTTACAGTGGCTGCACACTGGGTGGACATTTTCACTGAGCTGTCCACCACAATCCCAAGTTCTTTTTCTTGCTCGGACACTGCCAGCTCAGATCCCATCAGGTTATACTTGAAGTTGGGTTTTTTTGCCCCAATGTGCATCACCTTACCCTTGCTTACATTGAACCGCATCTGTCATTTGGACACCCACCCTCCCAGCTTGGAGAGATCCCTGTGGAGCTCCTCACAATCCCTTTGTGTTTTAACAACCTTAAGTCATTTGGTGTCGTCAGCAAACTTGGCCACTTCACTGCTCACTCCTGATTCCAGATCATTTATGAACAAGTTGAAAAGAATTGGACCCAATACGGATCCCTGTGGGACCCCACTATTTACTTTTCACCATCAGGAGAATTGACCATTTATTCCTACTCTCTGCTTTCTGTTTTTTAACCAGTTACTGATCCATAAGAGGACCTCTCCTCTTATTCCATGACAGCTAAGTTTATTCGGGAGTCTTTGTTGGGGGACTTTATCAAAAACCTTTTGGAAATCCAAGTAAACAGTGTCCACCGGATCTCCCCTGTCTACATGTTTGTTGACACTCTCAAAGAATTCTAGAAGATTAGTGAGACAGGACTTGCCTTTGTGGAAGCCTTGTTGATTCTTCTTCAGCAGGACCTCTCCTTCTATATGCTTACTAATTTTGTCTTTCATAATGGTTTCAACCAATTTACCTGGAACAGATGTCAAGCTAACCGGCCTGTAATTTCCCAGATCCCCCCTGGATCCCTTTTTGGAAATTGGTGTTACATTGGCCATCTTCCAGTCCTCTTGTACAGAGGCTGAACTTAGGGACATGTTGCCTATTTTTGTGAGGAGGTCCGCAATTTCACATTTGAGTTCTTTGAGAACTCTAGGATGGATGCCATCTGGGCCTGGTGATTTATTTGCTTTCAATTTGTCAATAAGGTTGAGAACTTCATCGTTATCCTCATCTTGAGCTTGTTTCATAATTGGCCCTCTTGAACAGGATGTTCATATCCATGAGAGGGAAGGAGCGCACGGGAAGCGCATGGCAACGAACAGGTGCGATGGAGGGTTACAGGTGAAGGTTGGCAATACAAAGCGATGTAGCTGTGTGTGTTGGCTGCTTACTGTTCTAGCTAATCTATGCAGAAAACCTTGAAAAATCCTTAGCTTAAGGACACACAAAGGAAAAGAGAAAAAAAATCCATGGTTAGCTTGAGAGCTCTAAATAATTATCTGCGTAAGTGGGTGCCTATCACATGGTAAGGGCTTCAGCAGCCGAGAGAAGAGGAGTAGGAGGGCTCTCCATCTTGTGGGAAATGCAGTTATTTGTACAAATTGTTTTCTCAATGACATCTTCCGACTTGGTAGATGTCATCCTCAAAGCAGAATGCAAAGCCCACCCCAAGAAGGAAAGAAAGTCCAGGCGGAGGAAAAGAAGAGCCAGATGCCCCCATTGGGGAGATGGCCACAGAGTGTTTTGGTGGATGGGGGTGGCCATGGGCAGCCTGGCAGCCCTTTTGGTCTGGTCTCCGGCGTGGCTGCTGACCCAACGGCTCCCCCCTTACGCTCCAGCATGGCTTTCTCCTGGGTCAAGGCGAAGCGGAAAGGGCTCTTGAGCCGCTTCGCTACGAAGCGTGCCTTTGGCCAGCTCAGACCGCCTAGCCTGGCATTCTCACCTCAAGCACACGAGGGCCTTTTCTCACCGCTTCCTCCTTGGAATCCATTTAACTGGGGCACGTCTACACGGAGGGTTTGCCCCGGGATGGCTTCACAGTAGCGGCACGTCATCTACGTGACGCAGCCACCATTGCGAAGCCATCCGGGGGCAAACCCTGGAAGCTCCGCTCCCCAAAAGTTGGGCACTTACCCCAACTTTTTTGGCAGCCTCTGGAAAAGGTTTTAAAATAAAAATGGGGGGGGGGAGAGAGACAGGAATGGGCTGTTCCTCACCCCTTTGTTTTTGTTTTATTATATGATCTATAGCTGCAGAGCTCCGCAGATACAGATAAGAAAAATAAAAATTGGGGGGGGGGAGGAACGGGCAGCCAGAGGAAGGAGAGGTTGTTTGCTCAGTGCCTCTGCTTGCGTCCTTCTCTGGCTGCCTCATTCCTCCTCCCCCATTTTTTATTTTCCTTATCTGTATCTGCGGAGCCCTGGAAAATTCACACTTGCCTTCCTTCCCGTGCAGATGCCAGGAAGGAATGCAAGTGCGGGTGCAAAGCACCTCACGTGCCAAAGCACTGCCGTAAAGATGGTCTGGGATTGAACCTGGCTGGGACCTCCTGCAAGTAGCGGGTGTGTCCTGCTGCTAAAAGACCAGCCCTGCCCAGCGGCCTCCCTTTCTTCAGCTGCTCGCCCCAGAGAGCGAGCCAAGCTGCACGTTGGCGTGAGCGGCTGGAGGGTGCAGCAGGGAGGGAAATTGCCGCTGAGGCCCCTGCACAGCAGGGAGGAAGGGGTCTCCGAGCCCTTTGCCTGGGTCTGGGCTCCCGTAGGAGTGAGCCCACAGCTCTTTATCTCCCTGACTCTATCTAGCTTTCCCCAACAAAGCAAGTGAATACAATTCCGCCACTCCCAGCCAGGATGCTTGGGGTGAGTGAGAATGTGTCCTTCCCCACTTGCTAATTCTCCTTCCTGAATCCTCCCCCATCTTACCCAGGCCAACGTGCACGTAAGAGGCACTTCCACCTCCGCTCTTCAGACCTTTGAGCTTAGCGGCTTTGAAGTCGGTGGGCGAACATGTTCCCAGAGCGCCCCGGGGGTGACTTGGAGAACAGGAGGCCCCTTGAGGGCTGACGCAGGATGAAAACTCCAGGGTGGCAGGTGGCTGTTGTTTTTCGTGTGCAGTTGGACACAAAATGTGCAGTTGGGGAAAAAAATGTGCAGTTGGAAATCTGATAATGTGCAGTTGAAAAAAGTGCTGGGGGGAAAAATAAGACACGTGTTATGTGCATGTGTGTATTAAGGACTTAACAATAGACAAGGTCAGGGATGACAGGTAACACAAATTATGTAAGGATGCAGGTGAAAGGGCCCTTGATGGTGGGACTGGTGTTGTTGGGTCCTGTGACAGGGTTGCCTGAATAGATGTGGGGGCAGAGCTGCCCCTTGGCTTTATTGCATGTGTCTCTTTCTGTGTCTCTGTCCTGTGTCCTGTTGCTGGTTAGCATCCGCTTCAGGTTGGGAGGTGGTCTGGAGGCCTGGTCTGCCTCCCAAGGCTTGTGTGTGAGGGAGAAGTGTCTGTGCTGAAGATGGACTGGAGTTCAGGGATGGTCCATTGCTGTGGTTTCAATTGGGGGCCGTAGGTGACCACCAGTGGTGTCCTTCTCTTGGTCTGCCGTCCTTCCTGGGTATCTGTATGGCCCTGTCAATCTGTCTTTAAGTTCAAAGTGCTACTAATGTGGGTGATCATCTGTCCAGTCGTGAAAGAGAAATAATGTGTTTGGCTTGGGCGGGGGCAGGTGTGTGTGTGTCCGACAGGGCATTTGTGCAGTTGGAAAATTTGTTTTAACACCCCACACACACCCCGCAGAGTGTCTCCTATCCAGGAGTCCCTCGTCCACTTCTGGGGAGGAGCTCCTCACCGTCCGAGACCAAGCTGTTAATGCAATCGAACGGTTCTGACAAGAACTCCATTTTCATTTTGTGCTCCTGCGATGCTAAAAAAAAGCCAAGGGCAAAGCGGTAGGGGACAGGATGTTTAATACGAAAGCGCTCCCATGTGTTTCGCCCCCTCAGGACCTTCTTCAGGGTACTTTGTTAGAACGCCATGGGTGTCATGCACTCCACATCCCCAGTCTCCTGTGCTAGGTCAGTGCCGTTTAACTGAACTGAATGACCCACCGTGCTAGAGTCTGGCAGGCCGAGTCACCAGAAGCTTGGTGGAGTTGACCCCCCACCCCGGATGGATTCCTCCGACATCCCTGGGGTGAGGGGTGGTGGCAGTGTACCTTAGTCATTTGTTAGGTTCCTGCCTACACTGCCAGGAGTCTGGGTAACCCCCTTTCTCCCTTCACATTTCCCATCAACCCAACTAGATAGAAACTGAGTGGAAGGGTGTGTGTGTTTGCTGGTCATTGGTTTTAAGTGATTCCAGAGATAAAGTTGTCTCCATGGCACACTCCCAGTGGGTAAAAGAAAGGGATGGATAGCATTATGCAAGATTTCTTGGGAATGTTTATTCTTTTGCAACGGGGGCACCAATGGAGTTAGAAATGGTTGAGGGGTTTCTGGCCCAGCTCCGCAGCTGATCTCTCTCTCCACACACACACCCCCCGCTCCATCGGCCTGCCTTCCTCTGTGCCCTCTGGAACAACCACAGCCAGAGACATGCTGTCTGTGCATTTGCACTGCGTAAGACTTCCTTGGAGAGTCACAGCGGGTGTGATTGACTGCCTGACTGGAAGTTGAGAAAGAAATTTCCGCTGTAACACCATCAAGGACACTGCACGGGAATTTATTTCTCAGCTTGGCTTTCCATCTTGCACGTGTGGCTAGGCTCACTGGCACGAGACACCTGGACCTGCCTTTCTGTAGTGCAACCGTTCTTCGCATTCTCATGTCTGCATTGTGCACGTTGTGCTGGAATGTCGCTCTGTGAGGAAGTAGCAGCCCCTGGACACAAGTGCCTTTTTGCTCTCTTCGATGGGTGGTTTTCGGGGCTGGCTCATGCATTTTATCACTTAGTGACTGTCTGAAGCCCCTAACCCTAACACAACCAAACAGGCCACATTGAATCATCCATGGCAAGGAATGTATGTCTGTGTAGAAGTGCTGATGAAGACTCAGTGATTTGCCACTATATTCTCACTCCTTACCTCTTAATCTGTTCTACTGTGGGAGAGGCCACCACCTCCTCTCAATGCTCAATACAGGAATCCACCCTACAGCGTACTTGACAGAGGGTTGTCCATCTGCCTCTTGAAGGCCTCTCATGGGGCATTCATGATCATCGGACTGTTTAATCCTAGTGTGCATTATTGGGAGCTGTTCTTAATTAAACTCTTATGATTTGTAGGCGTTGATTATTTAGAAATCATAGAATCATAGAATAGCAGAGTTGGAAGGGGCCTACAAGGCCATCGAGTCCAAACCCCTGCTCAATGCAGGAATCCACCCTAAAGCATCCCTGACAGATGGTTGTCCAGCTGCCTCTTGAATGCCTCTAGTGTGGGAGATCCCACAACCTCCCTAGGTCACTGGTTCCATTGTCGTGCTGCTCTAACAGTCAGGAAGTTTTTCCTGATGTCCAGCTGGAGTCTGGCTTCCTGTAACTTGAGCCCGTTATTCCGTGTCCTGCACTCTGGGAGGATCGAGAAGAGATCCTGGCCCTCCTCTGTGTGACAACCTTTTAAGTCTTTGAAGAGTGCTCTCATGTCTCCCCTCAGTCTTCTCTTCTCCAGGCTAAACAGGCCCAGCTCTTTCAGCCTCTCTTCATAGGGCTTTGTTTCCAGACCCCTGAGCATCCTGGCTGCCCTCCTCTGGACACGCTCCAGCTTGTCTGCATTGGGATGGGCCGTGGCTCAGGGGAAGAGTCCTTGCTTTGCATGCAGGATCCCCCAGGTTCAATCCCCGATGGCATCTCCAGGTAGGTCTGGAAAAACAACAAACCCTGTATGAAACCCTGGAGAGCTGTTGCTGCCTGCCAGTGTTGACAATACTGGGGTAGACGGCTCAATAGTTTAACTTAGGCCATTTCTACACCTGCCTTTTCCCCTGGGATCATCCCTGTGCAGGCAAATACACACAGGGGATCCCAGGAGCGGGCAGGGATGATCCCTCCATTTTCCTGGGATAATCGTTACGTGTAGAAAGGGCCTTAAGGCAGCTTCTGATGTTCCTATGGGATTGGTGCTTGGCGTCAGCTGCCTGGATGCTTAGACACGCTGGTACCACTGCCTAGGAGCCCAGAGCCATGGCTGCCAGGCTGGCAGGAGAAACTGGTGGCCTAAGAGGGAAGGCCACCGTTTGAGACACCTCCCCTCCTCCATCCTGCCAAAGCCTAGACGACCCTGGCAAAAGGACGCTGTGGATTTCATTCCAAACAGCTTCTGAGTGCTGAGCCTGACCTGGAACGGTGCATTCTAAACATTCTTTGCAAGATCGGCGCCCGATTCCAAGGGGAGAATCTGGTGACCACGCTGCTCCCAGTCATGGCTGTTCAGGCGTCCTTTATTTCTTTATTAATGGGCTTGTTTCCTATTAGTGGCCACAAATTGTATGGGAACATTGTTACGGGGAAAGGAAGGAGGCAATCAATTAGACATTGCTCTGTTTCCCCGACCGGCACAAAAAGAAAAAGAAAAACCCAGTGAGGATTCAGTTAAAAATGAAGAGTACGATCAAGGAAAGAAAATTGAAATACGAACAATGAACAGAATTGCTCTGGGTGTCTGGGGAAATGCAGCCCACCGCTTCTTCTGCCGGTTGCCTTTGTCCATGCATGCATTTGCATAGTTAGCGAGTCGTCCTCGTTTGTTTCCACTGACGGATCTTCGCACAGTCCCTGCTACTTCCAAAGAGAGCTCCAAGCCGGTCACAAGAGAAGCCAAATACACAGTTACAAGATGGGGTATACTTGGCTCAGCAATACTACAAGTGAGAAGGATCTTGGGATTGTTGTCGATCACAAGCTGAATATGAGCCAACAGTGCGATATGGCTGCAAGAAAGGCAAATGCTATTTTGGGCTGCATTAATAGAAGTATAGCTTCCAAATCACGTGAGGTACTGGTTCCTCTCTATTCGGCCCTGGTTAGGCTTCATCTAGAGTATTGCGTCCAGTTCTGGGCTCCTCAATTCAAGAAGGATGCAGACAAGCTGGAGCGTGTTCAGAGGAGGGCAACCCGGATGATCAGGGGTCTGGAAACAAAGCCCTATGAAGAGAGACTGAAAGAACTGGGCATGTTTAGCCTGGAGAAGAGAAGATGGAGGGGAGACATGATAGCACTCTTCACATACTTGAAAGGATGTCACCCAGAGGAGGGCCAGGATCTCTTCTCGATCCTCCCAGAGTGCAGGACACGGAATAAGGTGCTCAAGTTACAGGAAGCCAGATTCTGGCTGGACATCAGGAAAAACTTCCTGACTGTTAGAGCAGTACGACAATGGAACCAGTTACCTAGGGAGGTTGTGGGATCTCCCACACGCAGGGTCGGCGCTGCCATAGAGCCCAGTTACGCGGCCGCCTAGCGCGCCAAGGTAAGGGGGCGCGAAACGGCGCTCCCGGAAGTTGTCCTCCCACTCCCAGAGCCGCTCTGGCTGAATTAGGGCAGCTTCCGGGCGCGCCATTCCGAAGCCTTTCGCCCCCCCCAGCGTCCCTGGCTTGGCTTCAGCTGGGTGCCCGCCCAGCAGCCGAAGCCAACGTGGGACACTGGGGGGCGGGCGCGAGGGTGGACGGATGGCTCCACGTTCTGACTTCCGGCGTGTGCCGGAAGTCAGAACATGGAGCTGTCTGACTGCCCACCCCCAGCTTCCTGGCTTGGCTTCGGCTGGGCGCTCCCAGCCAAAGCCAAGCTGGGACGGTGGGAGGGGGGAACAGACGGCTCCACGTTCTGACTTCCGGTGCACCAGAAGTCAGAACGTGGAGCCGCCCACCCCACCGCAGCGTCCCACCAAGCCAGGAGGACTTCGGGGAAGGGATAGGTAATGTGGCCTCATCCCTGCCTGTCTCCGCCTACCTGGGGTGGTGGTGGGTACATTGGGGTGGTGTGGGGTGAAAGCAGCTCACCTTGCCTAGGGCACAAAAAAGCCTGGCACCGGCCCTTCCCATACAAGAGGCCTTCAAGAGGCAGCTGGACAAACATCTGTCAGAGATGCTTTACGGGTTCCTGCACTGAGCAGGGGGTGGGACTCGATGGCCTTGTAGGCCCCTTCCAACTCTGCTATTCTATAGTTCTATGGTTCTATGAAGAGGGAGTATACTTACAAAGAGTCTCTGTGTCTAACAGAATAGATGCAGGGGCCAAAGCAAGCTGGGGCCGCTGTCCTTCCACGGGGCCCTAATCCCAGACAGACAAGGCAGAGCAGAAAGCCACGGCTGCTCAGCAAGAGGAGAACAGTGCCCTGAATTTGTCTTGGAGACATTCTCTTCCCAGGAAACGCTTCTGTATTCCAGGGCAAAGTTCCTGGTGAAGGAACCAGGATCCAAAGTCAGTGTAAATTGCACAAATGTCAAATTATAAATATAATAAAATCAAATATGCAATAAATTAGAAGGGAAAAATAAATAAAACCAAATCCTTTTTAAAAAAAGAATAATTAAGGCTTCTGAAATATTATTATTATATTTATTTCTATCCCGCCTTTTCCCCAGTACTGGGACTCAAGGCAGTTTACAAGATTAAAACATGTACAATTAAAACATATAAATATAAATTGCAAAGGTTAAAATAGAATTAAACCTACAGTAAAATTAAAAACATGTTAATTTTTTTAAATAAACAGTAACAGTATAAAAAGGAGGGCAGGGGGATCCAATACGTTAAAGAGGTCCAGTATAGTTCCAAAAGCGTGCTGAAATAAAGAAGGTTTTGCCTGCCTCCGAAACTGTAGCACAGAGGGAGCCAGCCCAGCCTCCCTGGGACAGGAGTTCCAGAGCCTTGGAGCAGCCACCAAGAAGGCCCTGTCCTGCGTACCCATCCGGCATGCCTGGGATGTTGGTGGGCCTGAGAGAAAGGCCTCCCCAGAAGATCTCAGAGTACGGGCAGGCTCACATGGGAGAATGTGGTCTTTCAGATAGGTTTGGTTACAAATGGATTTAATTCAAAGTCAAGTCAAATCTTCATCAGGCGTACAAGAAAACGCTGCGCACGCTTTGCAGCTCACGTTGCCAGATTTGGACGGTTTGGTGGTGATGGCGATGGTGGTGATTGCAGTAGGACGCAGGAGTCTTCTGTGAGCCACCCCAAGACAGGGTGAGAGCACCAGGAGGGAGCTGGCCAGGGTGCTGCCCTCGGACCCACAGGCAGCTGCAATAACCTTTCCTGCCAATCCAGGAGGGCCCAATTGTGCTTGTTTTGGGGAAGGCGCTGATGGGCTTGGAGAACCATTCCAGATTAGCGGTAACATGCTAAAAGCGGTATGGCCAGCCTTTCTCAGCAGTGCCTCCAAGAGTGCTGTTCTGGGTATTTATATATTTATAGTATTTATACACCGCTCCAAATTTAAATAGATTCCAGACCGGTGAACAATACAAGACAAAATGTTTAAAAGATAAAAGGAATAAAACAGCACATTAAACCTGTTATTTTAAAAAACAGCGTACCCATAAAAAGTGTGGCTGGCCAGTCAAGGAAGGCTTCAAGAAATAAAGATGTTTTCAGGAGGCACCAAAAATTGCACAATAACAGCACTCTTCCGACAGGCCAACCCAGTCAAATTTTAAAATGTCTTAAATTTTTTTAGGATTTTAATAACGTATTGGTTTTATGTTTTTAATCAGTTTTATGCATTTTATATTTTTGTATTCAATGCTGTTTTCCGCCTCGATCCAGAGGAGAGGCGGGTAAGCATTATTATTATTATTATTATTATTATTATTATTATTATTATTATTATCATCATCATCATCTTCTTCTTCTTCTTCTTCTTCTTCTTCTTCTTCTTCTTCTTCTTCTTCTTCTTCTTCTTCTTCTTCTTCTTCTTCTTCTTCTTCTTGGCACAGGGATGGAAGGTTTGAAGGGCAGACAGTGCAAAGGTGCTGAGTGTGGATCTGCCCAGAGTCAACGGAGTTTCCTCTTCCGGCTGGTCACAGGGGCTGCTGGAAACCACCACTAGCCAAACATCAGCCACAGACACGGAAAGGAAGGGCTCATAGAATCATAGAATAGCAGACTTGGAAGGAGCCTACAAGGCCATCGAGTCCAACCCCCTGCTCAGTGCAGGAATCCACCCTAAAGCATCCCTGACAGGTGGTTGTCCAGCTGCCTCTTGAAGGCCTCTAGTGTGGGAGAGCCCACAACCTCACCAAGCAACTGATTCCATTGTCATACTGCTCTAACAGTCAGGAAGTTTTTCCTGATGTCCAGCTGGAATCTGGCTTCCTTTAACTTGAGCCCGTTATTCCGTGTCCTGCACTCTGGGAGGATCAAGAAGAGATCCTGGCCCTCCTCTGTGTGACAACCTTTTAAGTATTTGAAGAGTGCTCTCATGTCTCCCCTCAGTCTTCTCTTCTCGAGGCTAAACCTGCCCAGTTCTTTCAGCCTCTCTTCATATGGCTTTGTTTCCAGACCCCTGATCATCCCGGTTGCCCTCCTCTGAACATGTGTCATCATGTCCCTGCTCTGCCCTTTGAACACACACAACAAGAGGAAGGGAGCTGAACCACCCACCTCAGGGGTCCCCATAGCTCTCTTCTGCTGAAGAGCAAACTGTAGGCAAGCATTGATTTATTGCAGGGCAGTGGATCCTGCCAAGTGCAGCCTCATGGCCCAGGGATCAGCACTTCCTCTGGGCCAGGGCTGCCTCTATTGAGACAGGCCAGGAGGGCCCAGGGACACATTGGGGTGCACCTTCTCCCTGCACTCACAAACCCTCTTCCTGTTGCCAGACATGCCCCAGACCTCTCTCCATGGCTGGTGCTGCTCCTGTCTGAGATATTTAGCCTAGGGAAAAGAAGTGGGAAGGAGTGCTGTGAGATTAAAATGCTGAAATGTGCTCCCAAAAACAATGACAAAGAATTTTGTGGGACCTTAAAGACTAAGGGTTCCCCTACCTTGGTTTGAGCTTCTGTGGACACTGTCCACCGTATGAAGTGGGCAGCGTCCATGAAAGCTTCTGTCAGAAGCCATTTCTTAGTCTTCCAGGTCCCACAAGACTCTTTGTCATTGCAGCAACAAATGCAGCTGCCTCTCTGAAAACTGTCCCCCTAAAAATGATGTGGAAGGGGCAGTTGGCCTGTTCCCCAAAGGTTTATGCTGCTCCGGAATAGATATTCTTACCCATAAAAACAGCTGAGCAATAGATAAGCTGTCCAGGAGAGTGTCTTGCAGAATCGCAAAAGGCCTGCTGGTGGAATTAGGATATTTGCCTAATGAGGGATGCAAACTGGGCAAAGATCGTGCCATAGACTAACCGTTCAATTACATGATGTCATCTTTTCAGTGGAGAGGCATTTTCACGGCAGAAGATGATTTCGGCTTCCTGGAATGCTGAGTTAAGGCAGGGGGCCAGGCAGAGCGGCATCACTGCAGCCTCGTTGGCTCTGGGCCTGGAGACACAGTAAAGCAGACCCAGCCAGTGCATGTCACTGGCTGGGAGGAAAATGAAACAGAGATGCCTCCTGCCCTTCCTCCAAGGGACTCAGGGTGGTCCGCGTGGTTGCCCAATGCCCTTTTGATCCTCACAGCCACCCTGTGAAGTAGGTTACACGGAGAGATGGCGACTGGCCCAGGTCTCCCTGCAAGCTTCTTAGGAGAGTGGAACTTGGAACTCCGCTCTCTCAGGTCCCAGCCATAGAATCATAGAATAGTAGAGTTGGAAGGGGCCTATAAGGCCATCAAGTCCAACCCCCTGCTCAATACAGGAATCCACCCAGTGTGGTGCCCAGAACTGGACGCAATACTCAAGATGAGGCCTAACCAAGGCTGAATAGAGAGTCACAGGGGCAGGGGCATTGCCTCGCCCTTTGCTTGGGCAGGAAAATGTCCCCTTTCGCAATGGGGAAGATGAGATTGGAGGGCCCTGGGTCTCAACGACCCCTGTGAGGGGCAGTGACTGAGATGAGTCGTAGAGGCTGTGTCCTCCGGATGAAGCCAGTGCTGAAGTTCAGGTGAGAATCTTCACTGGGGTGGGGTGGGGACACCGACCAGCTGCCCTCCCCCAGTTTCCTCTCCGTAGTGTGGTCCCCAAAGTTCAACTAGGAAACAACAACATAACCCCATTCAAAAACATGCTCACTGGACCTCTCAGTGTTCTAAGGTTTCCTTTGTCCAGGTCCGTCCTGCAACGGGTTGGATCAGTGCCGCCAGTGTTTCTGCACAGAAGCCAAACTTCCTTTGGGGAGCTGCTGAAAGAGTTTGGAGGCCTCTGGAGTGGAGGGTCAGGTGGGGGAAAGCGTCAGCAATTGTGCCAAGCGTGAAAGGGAGGCCGATCGACTTACGAAACGTAGGTGGTCACATCCAATTGAGCCGGGAAGCGAAGGCCGGTTTCATGGCTGTGGTGGATGAATCACCGGCGTCAGAAATGGAAGGAAGAGTGCTCGAGGCCACCCACTCCACAGTCTCCGCGTAGCTTCTATGCGTTTGTGCGCTCCAGAGCCAAGGGCCCTTTTGTTGCGTCCAAAGCAGGAGATTTTAATCGGGCAAGATGCCATTCAAAGCCGTGCTAGGAGAAAATAACAGGAGAAACGGTATGTATCAAGGAATCTGGAGGAAGAGAAATCTCGCCAATTGTGCAGCAAGACAAAGATGGCACCCTTCGCATGGGGACTGTTTAGAAAGAACTCGGCAGCGCCTTTGAACCTTGCAGAGATAAGGGCTTGCTTTCATCAGAGCCCTTTTATTTGGGATGTGCTTCCTTTCTTCCATCCCAAGGACTCTCCTCAATGCCTGGGGGATGCGGGCACCTTGTCATGCTGAAGATAAGGCCCCATGGAGGAGGAGGAGGAGGAAGAAGAAGGAGGAGGAGGAGGAGGAGGAGGAGGAGGAGGAGGAGGAGAAGATTCATTTGCCAAACCAAGAGCCTTCCTATCCTAGGAGAGAGGGAGGGGGAAATGGTCTGGATCCCCTTTCTCCAAACCCTGCATAATTTCCATGACCCACTTCTTTTGCCCCACCCACCCAGTGATCTTCCTTCTAAACGAAGATGTCCCAAACGTCTTAGCTTTGGGCTCCATGCATCTCCCCGAAGTTTGAATTCATCGCTTTTCTTCATCTGTCTTCAGCCTACGTGAAGATCTGTTCTCTTCCCTCCTCTCCGCTCTGAGGTTAAGTATCTGAAAACTGTCAGCATTTAAAACAACAGCACCAAACGGAGCTGTCTTTCGAATTGGACCGTTTCCAGTTCTGACTCTCAGCTACTGGTCAAAGATGCTGCCATCTGTTACCATCGTCGCCAGCTGGAGTCGTGTGCAGAGAGAATAAAGTCTTTCTGGACTTAACGATTTATAGCTCAGGTCACATTAAAAGCAAATGAACTCTGCTTATGTATATGGAGTGTGTGCAAGGGGGAGAGAGAGAGAGAGCGAGAGAGAGAGAGAGAGAGCACTGTTTTAATACACTGCTCATCTCCTACATTGAACAAGACTGATACCTACAAGGAAAAATCTGCCTGTGCTGTTTAGTTTTGCTTGGTGCTAAGTTCATTCGTGTGATGCAGAGTGGTAAAGCAGCAGTTTCTGCAGCTGAAACTCTCCCCACGGCCTGAGTTCGATCCCAGTGGAAGCTGGTTTCAGGCAGCCGGCTCGGGTCGACTCAGCCTTCCATCCTCCCGAGGTCGGTAAAATGAGTACCCAGCTAGCTGGGGGAAAGGTAATCACGGCTGGGGAAGGCAACGGCAAACCACCCCGCTATAAGGCCTGCCAAGAAAACGTCAGTGAAAGCTGGCGTCCCTCCAAGAGTCAGTAATGACTCAGTGCTTGCACGAGAGGTTCCTTTCCTTCCAAGTTCATTTACTAAAACAAACAAACCCAAAGGGATAATGTTTACTTTCTCTAACTTTTTTTTTTAAAAAAGTGTACGTATTAGTTCAGCTTTCCCCAACCTGGTGCCCTCCAGATATTTGGGATTACCACTTCCAACAGCCTCAGCCAGCATGGCCAAGGATCAGATCTGATGACAGTTTCAGTCCAAACCACCTGCAAGGCAGTGGCTTGGGGGAGCCTGCATTAGCAGAACAGAATGGCTCTTGCACTGGGCTGTGTCCCTGAAGCCACGAATGCTTTGCCTCAGACCCATCGAAATCCACCCCCCCGGCCTCTGCCCACAGTTCTAGGGGCGCCTCTGCCCCAGGCCTTGCCCAGGTCCGGGAACATTTGTTTCAGAGTTGGCAGCTCAACCATGGCGTGGCCAAACAGCCGTCAAAGCCAAATGCCACTGGGTGAGATATTCAAAATGAATCCCGAAGAAGGGGAGGCAGTTGTGCAATTCTGCCGCCAGTGAGTTTTTGCAGAGGTAGGAATGAATCTGGTGCATTGCTTCCGATCGACACACAAGTCTGAGTCAGGGTGACTCCAGAACGAATCATGCCACGGTTAGGAGCTCGCTAGGTAGCCTTCGGCAAGGCATAGTAGTGCAGATTAGCATCAAAATTGTGCACATTGTGATACAAGTGTGAAATTTGGTATGGTGGCATTTATGACCACTAGCCCTGCTCATACGATCAATACCTGACAGAATGCCTCTCCCGACGTGAACCTACCCGCACACTGCACTCAACATCTAAGGTCCTCCTCCGGGTGCCTACTCCGAGGGAAGCTCAGAGGATGGCAACAAGGGAGAGGGCCTTCTCGGTGGTGGCCCCCTGACTGTGGAATGATCTCTCCAATGAGGCTCGCCTGGCACCAACATTGTTATCTTTTCGGCGCCAGGTCAAGACTTTTCTCTTCTCCCAGGCATTTTAACAGCATTTAACAACGTTAAGTTTGTTTTTAATGGACCCCATAATTGTTGTTTTTAAATGGATAATGATGTTTTTATACTGTTTTTTATGTTTTTGATGGTTTTTAAATTTTTGTATACTTTTAATGTTTTCCATTTTTAATTGTTGTAAACCGCCCAGAGAGCTTTGGCTGTGGGGCGGTATATAAATGTAATAAATAAATAAATAAAGGCGGGGAGACTCAAACCCAGGGATGTGGGACCCTGAGCACAGAGCCTCCCTCCATCCCAGGCTCCGAACATGTACTGCCTTTGTGTGGAAAAGCCAATGAAGGTTTAGGACATATGAAGGCTCCTGCTTGATTAGACCAAACCAGAAGACTCCAGGGAGCCAAGAAGCAGGCTCCGAATGCCATCGTCCTCCAACACGCTGAGAGAGATCAGGAGTTACAGAATCATAGAATCATAGGATAGCAGAGTTGGAAGGGGCCTACAAGGCCATCCAGTCCATTGGCCATCACTCGTACTTTGAGTAGCTGAGGCAAGGAGCTTTAAGTTTCACTTATTCTTTTATCATTGTCTTATACCGTTAAAGGAGGGCTAGAAATAATTTTAATTAAAGTCCTTAAAAAAAACTTTTTTTGGACAATGCAACCGCAGAGTGCCTCTCCTTCTCGCCATACACTGCGTTAAATAGCTGAGGTCAGCCTCCGAGTGTCTCCCCAGCTCTGGAGTGAGGTCGGTCTGGTGCCAATATCTTTTTGACTCCCTGAAACTTTCATACAAGCATAGAATAGTAGAGTTGGAAAGGGCCTCTAAGGCCATCCAGTCCAACCCATGAACCCCTGACAAAAGGTTGTCCAGCTGCCTCTTGAAGGCCTCTAGGGTGGGAGAGCCCACAACCTCCCTAGGTAACTGATTCCATTGTTGTACTGCTCTAACAGTCAGGAAGTTTTTCCTGATGTCCAGCTGGAATCTGGCTTCCTGTAACTTGAGCCCATTATTCCGTGTCCTGCACTCTGGGGGGATCGAGAAGAGATCCTGGCCCTCCTCTGTGGGACAACCTTTCAGGTATTTGAAGAGTGCTGCCATGTCTCTCCTCAGCCTTCTCTTCTCAAGGCTGAACATGCCCAGTTCTTTCAGTCTCTGCTCATAGGGCTTTGTTTCCAGACTCTGGTCATGCTCCAGCTTATCTGCATCCTTCTTGAAGTGTGGAGCCCAGAACTGGACACAATACTTGATGAGGCCTAACCAGTGCCGAATAGAGAGGAACCAGGACCTCATGTGATTTGGAAGCTATACTTCTATGAACGCAGCCCAAAACAGCATTTGCCTTTCTTGCAGCCATATCGCACTGTTGGCTCATATTCAGCTTGCGATCTACAACAATCCCAAGATCCTTCTTGTTTGTAGTATTGCTGAGCCAAGTATCCCCCATCTTGTAACTGTGCATTTGGTTTCTTTTCCCTAGGGCCCAATTTACACCAAGCAAGATATAACACTTTAAAAACATTATGAAAACGGTATAAGTAATGTGTCCTAGGCCTGAACAGTTGTCATAACCATTATAAACTGTTATAAGCAGTAGTGTAGATCCTGCCTAGGTGTAGAACTCGGCATTTATCCCTTAAATTTCTTCTATTGTTTTCAGCCCAGCCTATCAAGATCACTTTTAAGTTTGTTTCTGTCTTCCAGGGTCTTAGCTTTCCTTTACTCCCAGGCATTTGATGGCATACGATGCAGTGTTTTAACTTTTTTTGTTGTTTTTTTAATCAGGTCCTGGTATTTTTATTGTTAATTGTTTTAAACTTGTTTTTTAAACTGTTTTAAATTCTTGTATGCTAAAGGTTTTATATTATGTTTATCATGCTGTGGACACCCAGAGAGCTTTGGCTGTTGGGTGGTATAGAGTTGTAATGAATGAATGAGTGAAATGAAATGAATGAACTGCTTTCTTTGTTATGTTTTAATCTGTTTTTATACCATGTCTTGTGTGTTTTTCATCCCATGTCTTCACTGTTCCTCATGAATTTCAATGACTTTTCGCCATGGCGCATGTTATTTGAAAATGTTTTAAATTGATTTTTGTCTTGGAGCTGCTCTGGTTCAGTGGTCAACCCCCGTACGCTCACTGGAGGAAAGGACCCGTCATTCACCTTGCGTTCTGCATCCCCTGTTGGGTTGCATGATCAGGACTCTGAACTCTCAGCCTCAGCACACACGTGCCCGCTTATGCACCACCATCTAAGGTGGGCTAGAATGGGGTAGATAGTCTAGGAAATAGAAACCAAAAGCACAGTTACAAGATGAGGGATACTTGGCTCAGCAATACTACAAACGAGAAGGATCTTGGAATCGTTGTAGATCACAAGCTGAACAGTGTGATATGGCTGCAAGAAAGGCAAATGCTATTTTGGGCTGCATTAATAGAAGTATAACTTCCAAATCACGTGAGGTACTGGTTCCTCTCTATTCAGCCCTGGTTAGGCCTCATCTAGAGTATTGCTTCCAGTTCTGGGCTCCACAATTCAAGAAGGATGCAGACAAGCTGGAGCGTGTTCAGAGGAGGGCAACCAGGGGTCTGGAAACAAAGCCCTATGTGGAGAGACTGAAAGAACTGGGCAGGTTTAGCCTGGAGAAGAGAAGGCTGAAGAGAGACATGATGGCACTCTTCAAATACTTGAAAGGTTGTCGCACAGAGGAGGGCCAGGATCTCTTCTCAATCCTCCCAGAGTGCAGGACACAGAATAACGGGCTCAAGTTAAAGGAAGCCAGATTCCATCTGGACATCAGGAAAAACTTCCTGACTGTTAGAGCAGTACGACAATGGAACCAGTTGCCTGGTGAGGTTGTGGCCTCTCCCACACTAGAGGCCTTCAAGAGGCAGCTGGACAACCCGCTGTCAGGGATGCTTTAGGGTGGATTCCTGCATTGAGCAGGGGGTTAGACTCAATGGCCCTGTAGGCCCCTTCCAACTCTGCGATTCTATGATTCTATGATTCTATGATCATCAGTGGAGACTCGTGGCTCTGAAGTCAGTGGGGCAGTGAATCCGCTCCGGGTTTCAGTCAGAACCAGCAAGAACTCTAAACTCCTGCTTTTCAAAATTCGTTCATCCTAATTTTAATCACAGAATCACAGAATAGCAGAGTTGAAAGGGGCCTTCAAAGCCAACGAATCCAACCCCCTGCTCAATGCAGGAATCATAACTCTTCTTTTCTGTTTTTGTTTGTTATCATACAAATCTAAATAGATTACTGATACTACCATTGAGAGGTTCCCCTGTGAAACTAAGTAAAATAAATAAGATGAATTCAGCAATATGTTGGAGAGGTTTGCAAGAGAAATGATCGTATTTACATATGTGGTGGGAATGTGAATTTGCACAAAAATTATGGAAAATGGTGTTTAAAGAGATAAAAGAAATTATAGGAATGGAGATAGAAGAGACACCTATAGTGGCATTATATCACTTTATGGGGAATTGAATTATAATCAAGAGACAAAAGAATTGATAACGAACTTGTTAACATCCGCAAGACTAATGATATCCAAGAACTGGAAGGTTCAAGGGGATTATCGTATAGAAGATTGGTATAAAGAAATATGGGATATTGCTATTAATGATAAATTAACATGTAGCATGAAAGTTAGAAGAAGAATGATAAAAACGAATGATTTTGAAGGAATATGGAAACAGTTCTTGGAATTTGTACTATTAAAGGGGAGAGGGAAAACACCTCCAGAGGAAGTAATGAGATTTTGGAAATATGAATAAGATACCACGGTTGGAGGGAGCACATTTACGTTAATTATGATTATGTTAAATGGAATTAAGTTAGAATATATGTTTATTAAATTGTTTACTTTATATTATTGTGTATTACGGGGTATTGTTTTATATTGTATTGTTGTATTGTTTGGATGTTTTTAAAAAGTAAAAATTATTAAAAACAACAACAACAAACCATTGAGAGGTTCCTTTGGCTTTCTCCAACTTTGGGGGACCAACAAATACCTCCAATGGAAGCTGAGGAGGAGGCCTCCCGTAACCTTCATTCTTGGCTGCCACGGCTACTAGCCATTTCTAAACCCCTCCTCTGTGAGCCTGTATTTGAAACAGACACCGGAGCCATTGATCGGAGCGAGCCCATCAGCAACCGCTGATTTGCCCCATAGTTCCCGAACCATTTCCTTCCAAAGCCACAACTCCCACTGTCTACAGCCAGCTGGGCTATTTGTGGCTGGGGCTGATGGGAGTTGTGAGTCCAACACATCTGGAGGGCACCAGGTTGGGGGAATGTAGTATACATTAGAACATAAGAGCCGTGCTGGATCAGACCGAGGGTCCATCTAGTCCAGCACTCTTTTCACATAGTGACCAACCAGCTGTTGACCAGAGACCGACAAAGCAGGACACAGTGCAACAGCTCCCTCTCACCCATGCTCCCCAGCACACAGGCTTTCTGTCTCAGATACCATCAAAGCTAGTAACCATTGATAGCCTCCTCTAGGAATTTATTCAACCCCTTTTAAAATCTATCCAAATTGGTGGCCATCACTACATCTTGTGGTAGTGCGTTCCATAATTCAACGCATCCGCTGTGTGAAGAAATCCTTCCTTTTATCTGTCCTGAATCTCCCACCAATCAACTTTGTGGGATAATGACCCCTTTTAGCTCTCATTTGTTCCTCCAGGTCCCAGAAAAGTTTTTCCTCCCTTTTTTAGTTTTACCTACTATCTGGAGGTGACAGACTTGACCTTGGGGGAGCTAGGGGTGGTGACGGCTGACAGAAAGCTCTGGCGTGGGCTGGTCCATGAAGTCACAAAGAGTCGGAAGTGACTGAACGAATAAACAACAAAACTGCTAGAAAAAGAGCCGGCCAATGTGCTATTTCCCATAAAGATCAATTTACAAAGCATATTAGGTGTCTGCTTAGTTAGAATACCAACTTCCTTTTATCATGGTGTTTTGCAAGGGATTCCTGGGCAGTCTCCCATCCAGACACCGACCAGACCCAGACGTGCTTAGCTTCAGCAAGGCGGCCATATTATCTGTGCTCAAACCACATCCTGCTTACTACAGATTTAGCTTAGCAAGATGGACCTACCCCTGGGCACAGCCTCTGTTTGGAGGCAGTGGTAGTTTAAAATGGCAGCAGTGTTGTAATTTTTTTACCTGTCTCTCCACTGGGACCTTTGAAAGAGCCTTTTGGACAGTTGGGAGCAGGGAGCATCTATTTCTATCCTCAAGGGCAGGAAGGATTAAGTAGAGCGGCCTTCGCAAAGGTCATGTCTTCCAGGAACAGGGAACAACTAGACTTTGCTTCTGGGCATTTAGTCGTGTAACCCTATGAAAAGGAGGACAGGGCTCCTGTATCTTTAACAGTTTTAGAGAAAATGGATTTTTAGCAGGTGGCATTTGTGTGCATGCAGCACCTGGTGAAATTCCCTCTTCATCGCAATAGTTAAAGCTGCAGGAGCCCTCCTCTCTTTTGGATCTGGTCAAGAGGGCAGGACTGCTGCAGCTTTAACTGTTATGATGAAGACAAAAATTGTATACTTATATGGTATTTGTATTATGTTTTGATTGTAGCTCCTGATGAAGGATCTTGGCATCCGAAACGTTGAGCTTTTTGAACCTTTTAAATAAAAATCTTATTTTTTTGGAAGGAAAAGAAAGGAACCTCTCGTGCAAGCACTGAATCATTACTGACTCCTGGAGGGACGCCACTGGCATTTTCTTGGCAGCCTTTCCCGGCCGTGATTCCCTTTCCCCCAGCTAGCTGGGTACTCATTTTACCGACCTCAGAAGGATGGAAGGCTAAGTCGACCCGAGCCGGCTGCCTGAAACCAGCTTCCGCTGGGATCGAACTCAGGCCGTAGGGAGAGTTTCAGCTGCAGAAACCTCTCTGCACCCCACCATAAAATACCATAAAAGACTTTTTATCCTACACAGCACCACAGCCAGTCTCTCCTTTCATACCAGATAGTGGTGCTTTTTCTCCTTTTTCTCCTTACCAAAGACAAAATTTCGCCAGGTGCTACATGCATTCAAATGACACTTGCTGAAATTTGGCCCTGGTTAGGCCTCATCTAGAGTATTGCGTCCAGTTCTGGGCTCCACAATTCAAGAAGGACGCAGACAAGCTGGAGCGTGTCCAGAGGAGGGCAACCAGGATGATCAGAGGTCTAGAAACAAAGCCCTATGAAGAGAGACTGAAAGAACTGGGCCTGTTTAGCCTGGAGAAGAGAAGACTGAGGGGAGACATGAGAGCACTCTTCAAATACTTGACAGGTTGTCACACAGAGGAGGGCCAGGATCTCTTCTCGATCCTCCCAGAGTGCAAGGCACGGAATAAGGTGCTCAAGTTAAAGGAAGCCAGATTCCAGCTGGACATCAGGAAAAACTTCCTGACTGTTAGAGCAATACGACAATGGAATCAGTTACCTAGGGAGGTTGTGGGCTCTCCCACACTACAGGCATTCAAGAGGCAGCTGGACAGCCATCTGTCAGGGATGCTTTAGGGTGGATTCCTGCATTGAGCAGGGGGTTGGACTTGATGGCCTTATAGGCCCCTTCCAACTCAGCTATTCTATGATTCTATGAAATCCCCTTTTCTATACAACTTTAAAGATACAGCAGAGATTGACCAATGGAGGCACAATCAGTTATTAAGTTAGGCTGAACATATGAAAAGGAGGACAGGGCTCCTGTAACTTTAACAGTTGCATAGAAAAGGGAATTTCAGCAGGTGTCATTTGTATATATGGAGAACCTGGTGAAATTTCCTCTTCATCACAACAGTTAAAGCTGCAGGAGCCCTGCCCTCTTTTATGTCTGGTCACAGTATAGCTGCAGTATAGCTCCTGCAGCATTAACTGTTGAGTTGAAGAGGAAATTTCACCAGGTGCTGCATGCATACAAATGCCACCTGCTGAAATTCCCTTTTCTATCCAACTGTTAAAGATACAGGAGCCCTGTCCTCCTTTTCATAGGGTCAGCCTAATTAAGTGAACCCACTGATTTCTGTCAGACAAATCAAATAGGGTAAGATTTGAGAGAGAGCTGAAGGAGGCAAACCCTGACCCCCCGCCCACGAGTCTGGCGACAAACACAAGCAGAGGGGGTGGAGGCTGAGTTCCCGCACGGGTGGTGGTGCGTCCCACATGGGTGGGAAGGTGCTATTGTACTTAGGTCCTGCTTGGGGGTCCCTGTGGGTATCTGGTTGGCCCCTGTGGGAACAGAATGCTGGACTAGATGGACCCTTGGTCTGATCCAGCATTGGGGCTCTTCTGATGTTCTTAAGCGATTGAACGGCTGCCTTTCACTTGCATCAGGGGACCAAGGTGTTGGTCTGCAATAGGGGCAAACCCAGAACACCATCAGCCCTGACCGTGGGTGGCCCGGTCTCTACGGACAGGCCCTTGGGAAGGTAATGTGTCTCCACACAGAGGCACATTGCACTCCCCCACCCTCAGAGAGCTATGCAGTGTGGAAGCTCTCCCACTGTTCATGCCGAGGCATGTCATCCATCATAGCAAGGGCCATTTGGCTAGTGCATGAGAAGCAGAAGTGGGGCCCGCTCTCCTCTCCCACGTGCATCCAGCACTTGTACAAGCTGGGTTGGCAAGCAGTGCCTCCATCAAAGGAGGAGAGAGAATCCTGGCTCTAGCTGAAACAGCTCTGCAACAGCTCTGATAAACACATCAGCTGTTTCTGTCTCATCACAAAGTAATGGCATGTTGCCTTTTCCCTCCCAGCCTCTCTTCCACTTCCTCCGTCTCAAGGCCTGCAGCACTGGTGGAGGGTGCCAGCATGGAATGAGGCCCCCCTCGCCCAGGCCGGGCCGTGACATTGCAACCGGTGCCCCTGGAAGCATCCAAAGCGAGCCTTCGTCTCTCTCCGCTGTCCTCGGCGCGCTCCCCTCTGGCGCTCCGAGCGGTTCCCCTGCCAACTCATTTGCAGCCGGCGCCGTGGACTCTCTCAGCTCCCGTGGCAAGAGCTGCCGCCTGCCACTTCAGGTTTAATGTGCCAGCTGCTGTTGGCATCCCTGCCGCTATCAAATGGGGACGGGGCGGGGGGGAATGAAATGCCTTCCGTCGGTTTCCTCGGGGGATTTAAGAGCACGAAAACAATGTCCGCGGACCCGAAAAGGCAGCCACGTGACCGCACCAGCGACAGAAGTGCCCAAACTGCGCTAGATGCTGACCGGTATGTAAACTAGAGCACCGGGTCAAACAGGTCATCAGTGGCCGGGTCTCCAACAGCCGTCACAACAATAGAGGGCCGAGGAGGAGCTCCAAGGGAAGCTTGGAGTCCATGCCGGGTTGTCCAGACAAGGCAAGGCAGCAGCCCAGCCAAGACAGCCCTGGCCTGTTCAGAACAACGGGCTGGTAGGTGCAGGGGCAGCCTGCAGGTCAGAGGCCAAGTGCTGGAAGTAGCAGGGGAGCTGGCCAGCAGCCCGCCAGGACTAAGGGCCGGTCCACGGAAGCATTGCTCCAACACCTTCCAAGCAGCTTGGCTGCCGTGCTCTTCCTGGTGCACTGGTTGGGCGCTCACCCTGGGCGACAGCACCTGGGCAGGTTTTTTGAACCACGTGACAGGGGGTCTGGAAACAAAGCCCTGTGAAGAGAGACTGAAAGAACTGGGCCTGATTAGCCTGGAGAAGAGAAGATTGAGGGGAGACATGAGAGCACTCTTCAAAGACTTAAAAGGTTGTCACACAGAGGAGGGCCAGGATCTCTTCTCGATCCTCCCACAGTGCAGGACACGGAATAACGGGCTCAAGTTAAAGGAAGCCAGATTCCAGCTGGACATCAGGAAAAACCTCCTGACTGTTAGAGCAGTACGACAATGGAACCAGTGACCTAGGGAGGTTGTGGTCTCTCCCACACTAGAGGCCTTCAAGAGGCAGCTGGACAACCATCCGTCAGGGATGCTTTAGGGTATATTCCTGCATTGAGCAGGGGGTTGGACTTGATGGCCTTGTAGGCCCCTTCCAACTCGCTATTCTATGATTCTATGATTCTATGACTATTGAGAGGGGCCCACAGAGGAGCTGCAAAGGTGTAGCTAGCAGAGTAGTTGAAGAAGGCATGAGCGAAGAGAAAGTGGTCCTGGTAGAAGTGTCAACCCTATGAATGAGGAGGAGGAGGAGGAGGAGGAGGAGGAGGAGGAGGAGGAGGAGGCTGGTCCAGCCATTGCTTCGAGAAAAGCCCAGCAAAATGTGCAGAGGCGGATTGAGACAAGGAGAGTTGTCAAAGTGATGCCTGGTGAGCTTTAGAATGAGAACATGTTGAGGGGGGGAACAAACAAAGGAGGGGGAGCAGCAGAAGCCGGTGGCTGAGATGACAGCAAGGAGGTGAACCCCTAAACAGTTCTTTTAGAGCGCTGACTGGTTCTGACTGAAACCCGGAGCAGATCCACCACCCCACCGTCATCGGAGCCACCAGCCTCCACTGGGGTAGATTCAGGGGCTGGGCGATGATAGCCTTTCAGTCCCAGGCATTTAACAGAATTTAACAACATATGCTGAGTTTTTTTTTTTTTAATGCACCCCAGAACTGTTGTTGTTTAAAATGGATACTGTTTTTATACTGTTGTTTTATATATTTTTGATGGTTTTAAATTATATATATATATATATATATATATATATATATATATATATATATATATATTGTTCACTGTTTTTAACTTTTGTAAACTGCCCAGAGAGCTTTGGCTATGAGGCGGTATATAAATTTAATAAATAAATAAACAAATAAATAAATAAATACTACTTCCCACTTTTCTGGCACTCAATGTTACATTTTTTATCCCACATTTCCTCCAAGGAGCCAAGATGGCATACATGATCCTCCTCCTCCTCCTTTTTGTCCTCACAACAACCCTGAGAGGTAGGCTATGCTACCGCCCAGGGAGCTTTGGCTATTGGGCGGTATAAAAATGCAAATAATAATAATAATAATAATAATAATAATAATAATAATAATAATAATAATATGCTGACATTCAGTCCCTGACCCAAAGTCCCCAGTGAAATTCATGGCTGAGTGGGAACTAGAACCCAGATCTCCTAAGTCCCAGTCCAGAAAAATCTGTCTCCAGAGGCAGCATATGTATCCCAGAACCTGATGCTGGTAAAATAAATAAGCTGAACTCAGCAAATTGTTGGAGAGGGTGTCAAAAAAAAAGGAACGTATTTACATATGTGGTGGGAATGTGAATTTGTTCAAAAATTGTGGAAAATGGTGTTTAATGAAATAAAAGAAATTGTAGGAATGGAGATTGAAGAGACACCTATAGTGGCATTGTTATCATTGTATGGAGAATTAAATTGTAATAAAGAGACAAAAGAATTGATAACGAATTTGCTGACTGCAGCAAGGTTAATGATATCTAGGAACTGGAAAGTTCAAGGGGATTATCATATAGAAGATTGGTATAAAGAGATATGGGACATTGCTATTAATGATAAAATAACATGTAATATAAAAGTGAGAAGAGGAATAACAAAAACGAATGATTTTGAGGGAATATGGAAACAGTTCCTAGAATTTGTACTATCTAAGGGGAGGGGGAAAGCACCTCCAGAAGAAACAATGAGATTCTGGAAACAGGAATAGATCCTGGGGGGGGGGGCACTTTTATGTTAAGTAAACTAAAAAAATATGCTATTAAGGTTATTCAACATTTATGTATTATGTTGTTTCTTTTTATTGTATTGATGTATGTTTAAGTATTGGAAAAATAAAAACTATTATATATATAAAAAAGAACCTGATGCTGGGGAGAAATTATAGGGGGAACCTGTTGCCCTGTTTCCAGGGACATCTGGAAACAGCATCATGGCCAAGACAGACCCTGATCTCATCTACAAAACCATCCTCTGTGCGGCCTTCTCTCTTACTCTGCATTTCAACCCACTGCACAAACCCCTGGCCTAAATCTCTCATCCTGCCCTCTTCGTCCCCTCAGAAGCCCCCTACCTGACTCCTCCTTCCAGTGTCTCCACTTCTGCCACCAAATCCCTTCCCTGCGAGCGTCCACCAACCTCTTAGTGTGTTCTAAACGTTTACTGATCAATCCAGAGATTGTTGCAACACAGACAAACTGAAAACTGTTCTACAATTCTGTTCTACAATATCAAAAGTTTACACGTAAGGTTAAAACAAGAGAACTCTGAAACACGTAACAGTGCTTAGCTGAAATGATGGTAAGGTGGGTGAACGGCAGACGTACAGAAACCTTTAATAACCTGTCAGTCAGATTGTATTCATATCTCTGAATCTTTATAACGCTTCACGCCAATAGCATCCAAAAACGTTCTGCATCTGGTAGCTTTCACTGCAAATAGTGCAACCCTCTGTATCACGTATGGGTTGGCTGAATATAATAAATATCTCAACTTCTCCTTTTGTTGTTTATTCGTTCAGTCGCTTCCGACAAGAGTCGGAAGCGACTGAACGAATAAACAACTTCTCCTTAACACCCCTATAGTTCCCTTTCTTTAAAAGAGGCTCTGAATAACTTTTTTTTCTTAAGTCCGTATATAACGGACAGTCGTGCGTAATGTGCCACGTCCTCTGCAGCCAGCTCTCCACAAACACACAACGCGTCTCCGGCGCCTGTGCCACCAAACCCTTTCCCTGCAAGCCTCCACCCCGTCCTCTTTTCCTGCAGCAGTAAGAAAGGTGACCCTCCTCCCCACTGAAGGAGACTGCCCCCCACGGCCTCCCTCCCTCCCTCATCCCACGCTGCCGCAGATTAGCAGCAATGTAGATTTAATAGAACTGCCGCCGTACTCTGCCAGACTTTAAAACAGTCATTATTTCATCAGACGCCCCATTAAATTGTCAATTCCGCACACTCTTCTCCAGTTACTTTCTCTGTCTCCGCTCACTGCGACAGGCTTGAAACTGGCAAAGCATCCGACATCAAGCCAGCCTCTCCCCACCCCGGACCCGGTCTCTTCTCTCCTCCCCATGCTGGCTTCACCTGTATGACAACGGACTGCCACACACGGCTGGGCCAGGATCAGTTGGGAAGGAGCCAGCAGCCGGGCCTCCGAAGGGCCCCTCAATGAAGGTGGCTGAGCCCTTTGCAGCAAAGGCACCAAAGCAGCTCTGGCCAAACTCTCTGGCGCAGTCCTCGCAGAGGAGGGAAACCTGTGTCTGGACTGTACCCCTTTGAAGTGGTACAGCCCAGACGCAAGGTTGACTGCCTCAGGGCACGTTAAGTCATGATGTTGTTGAAGGGTTTGGGTCACACAAACTGCTCCAAGGATTGTTTCTAATCATCCTGATTCGTGTGCTGCAGTTTGAGTGGGCTTCCAGCATGCAAAATAAGACTGGCAGGACTTGAATGGGAGCAGGGTGGGGATGATGGGTTTTACATTCTTGGGAGCCCCAACAAATCCCCGACCTTACCACCTCCCTTGAGCTGGCCCTAGAAACAGGGGCAATTGATTAATGAAGATGATGGTGATGATGCTGACTGCCCTTCCAAGGCAGCTCACAGAATTAAAGCAGCATGAAACAAATAAATACGTAAGAAACAACCTCACCAGCCCAAACTATAAACAGCAGCAGCTTAAAACCCAGCAACAGGACGCAGACTGAAACAGAAACTCTCTTGAAAGGCCGCAAAGAATTCCTCCTTCTCGCGAAAGACAATTCATACCATGCCTCTCTCTAATACCAGAGGGCAGGGCTTCAGAAACTAAATTTAAGGCTCCGGCAGGCCCATGTGGGTCCAGGTGGTCCTTCGGATCAGGACCCAGGCTTGAACCCACACTTTGAAACTGGGTCCAGAAATGAATAAGTAGCCAAGGCATTATTGCAGCTGCGTTCTGTACTAGAGCTGTGCACGGACCCTCCAAACCGCTTCGTGGCCTGATCCGCAACTTTCGGATCGGGTCGATCCACTTCGGGCTGATCCGCCCCTCCTCCGCTCCACGGAGCGAGATCCAGAGGGGCAGATTGACATTTTGCCCCCCCTTCCTACTTACTTGCCTCCATGGCAGATGGCAGAGGCAGGTAAGGGGGGAAGGGGGGGCAAAATGGGGGCCGAATAAGCCCCCCCCTTACCTGGCTCCGCCATCCGCCGCCGCACAGACTGCGGCGGTGGCGGGTGGCAGATCCAGGTAAGCCCCCTCCCCCCACTTACCTGGCTTCGCTGCCGTTGCCGCATGGACTGTGGCGGTGCCGGCAGCACCAGGTAAGCCCCCCCCCCCACTTACCTGCGTCTGGATCGAGGCGAACCGCTTCTCCTCAATCCGGAGCTCCCCCGACCCGTGAAGGTGGATCAGGTCACTCCGCTCCGGATTCGCCTATCTGAGCGGAGCGGAGCACAGCCCTATTCTGTACCGCCTGAAGTTCCTGACCCATCTTTAAAGGCGGCGCCACGTGTTGTGCATTGCAGTAGTCTAGCCGGGACGCACATCTATAACTGAGGCAAGGCCTGAGTTCTCCAGGCAGGGCTGCAGCTGGTGAACCAGCTGCGGCTGGCAAAATGGCGTCACGCTTAGAATGGGCGAGTGCCCCCTTTCAGCCGCGAAACCCCACTGGCTGACCTCCTCCGAGCCTGACCCTACTTCACAGGGTCGCTATGAGGGTAACGGAAGATGGGGCAGTGGCACTCGGCGGGTGGCCGCAGGGCGTGGAGAACCGTGTCTTCTGCTCTGTGCTCCTGGGAGGGAGGGTGAGATCTAACACTGTCATAAATAATAAGCAACGGTTACTTCAAGCCTCATTAAAGCCGAGGGGCGTGGGCAGGAATCCAAGTGGGGGAAACGGTCGGTGTGCGTGCACACAATGAGAAAGCTTTTAAGAGCGTCACTTCAACCCGCTTTTCGGAATCCACGGCACATTTCTCTCCCTCCACCCCCCACCCCCACCCAGTGCGTTCCTCTCTATTAGCTGCCCACACGGCGCTTTTCTGCTGTCGGCAAAAGCAAAGCGCTGGGTAGATGTGTGCGATGGGTCCGAATGACGAGCCCCCCCCTCGGAACGGATTGTTGGCCCAGCCCTGCTCCCTGCTCCTCTCTGGATGGGGCCTTCTCGTTCCAGATGGTGCGTCCTGTCCAGGACATGCCCCCGGGGTCTCCTGCAGTGCCCAGGAGGTCAACAGCAGACAAAGCAAAGGAGGATCCCAACAGACATGATGCGTTTGGATGTTCGATGGAGGACGTTTGAAAAGGGGGTTGGACGCGATAGCCTTAGAGGCCCCTTCCAACTCTACTATTCTATGATTCTATGATTCTATGAAAGCAGCTCTGAACACAGAGTGCTCAGTCAGCCTCCATCGCTTCAAATAGAACTGGGCTGATCACGTCCTCAGGCGATAAATGCTTTCTCTCTCTCTCTCTCTCTCTAAAGGACAGAGATGCGTTTGTGTTCGCAGTGGGATTATGAGAACCCAGGACTTAATTTCCAGAAACTGACACGCTGGGGCTCCAGCACTTCTTGAAACACCCTCTCATAATCCTTCCTGTGTTGGGACTTTCTATAGGTCCTCCTTGGCACTCTGCACTAGCTCAGGGACACTCAGATATCTTGAACCCTGCACTAAACAGGGTGGAAGCCTACATTAAGTTAGTTGCCGCTGTGCCTTTCCTTTAAAAATATTTTATAATCAGGAGATGGCCATCCGGGCATGTATATGGTTACAGATGTTGACCATTGTATTATTTTTAATTGTCCTTTTCTGTAACAAAATGGTGCTTATTCACAAGTAAATTTGCTTTGCATCAGGGCAGTAGAAGAAAACTCCATTTTATTCCTGTAGTACGGTGCCAGTCAGGGATCTACATCAGGGGTCTTCAGCCTTTTGGGGTCAATGGGCACATTTGGGCCAGATCTACACCAAGGAGGATATTCCACTATGAAAGTGGCATGAAAGCAGTATGTAAGAGGCAGGAGCCACACGACTGCTTTATAGTGGTATTGAAGTGCACTGACAACTGTTGGGGCTCATTGACACGGACCATAGACCGCTTTCATGCCGCTTTCATAGTGCTGTATCCTACTTGGTGTAGATCTGGCCTTGGAACATTGAGTGTCATCAGCACTCTCACAAAATGGCTGCCATGCTGAGCATGGCTGGTCACAATATACCCATTTACCAGAAGGTAAACTTGAGAGAATCAAAGAAGAATAACTTGCCCATGAAAATTAAATGAACAAGAGGTGGGGTTCTGAGCTCCAGAATCACTCTTCTGAACCCTTATTTCTTCTGCTCTGGCACTCATTTCCCAGAAAGCAAACAGTTGAGGCTTTGAGAGGCAGTCTTCTTGGAAATAAAGATGGCGCTGGAGGCTGACACTTCACTTTGCAGCATGCCAGGCTCCCAGTTTTAAAACAAGAAAAGTTCGATACTGCAGGTCTGTCAGAAATAGTTGGAGAGATGGGATTTTGGACAGCACCAGTAAACAGGGTTTTTTACACAGTTTCCATCAGTCTCTGAAAGGCAAATGTTGTGGGGCGCAAAGTCCTGGCAACAACAAGGGGAGCAGATGGAGAATGTGGCTCCTCAGCCACCACCGACTTCCCCACCCACTCCAAAGTAACCCTATTTCTTGCTGTCAACAGAAGTTAGTTGCCAGTTAACAGAGCTGGGAAGAAATCTTATTTGCCCATGAATTGGTATGACGGTGCAGGTTCTTCACCTTTCCCATTGCAAGATTGTTATTGCATATAGTTGCTTTGTAGTGCATTATGAGTTTATCACAGAAAGACCAGTTGCCAACCCTCGGTCAGGGATGCTTTAGGATGGGTTCCTGCATTGAGCAGGGGGTTGGACTTGATGGCCTTATAGGCCCCATCCAACTCTACTATTCTATGATTCTATGATTAAAAGAATCTATAAAAGAACGTAAAATAAAACGGAGGGGAGGCGAGCCTAGTGGGTACCCAGAGAGGCATCGGCAGGAATACTGGTGCCCACACAGGAACCACACTGGAGACCCCCCTGGTTATCTGAACTTAAGATGCAAAACAACAGATGCTCAGAGAATCATCATCATCATCATCATCATCATCATCATCATTATTATTATTATTTTGCATCAGGGCTGGCAAACTATTTTCCTGCTCTGCTCTAACGTATCAGAAATGTAAAACACAGAATGGCAGGGAGGGGGGGGAGGAGCAGGAGGGGTCGAAGAAGTGAAATGTTTGTGGGCTGCTTCACAAGTGCAGTAATGCACCTGATGGCTGTCAGAAGCGCCCCCACCCCAGGCAAGGCCGTACAGCCAGGGTTTGAAATGACCCAGCTGCCCCACCGGCCCTTGGGATCTCGGGTTGTGGGCTGCTTTTTTAAAATAAATAGGAGACAGCTCGCCCTTGTCTGGAGAACCTGGGAGCTGCCGGCCGCTTGCTGGGTTTGTCTGTCTTCATTAGGCGGATGTTGGATTTAGCTTTATTTGTAAAGAACAGAGCCTGGATTAGTGCAGGCCACTCTGTGTGCCTCGCCTGCAGGCCTCCTCTCCGCGCCGAGAAGCCTCCGTCCGTCAGCTCTGGAAAGAGCAAGGGCGGCCTGCCAAATCTGCGGGTCACTGTTCTTTACTCTTTAATGGAAAAGGAAAAGTGGTCATGTCACCTCGCCAGCGATTCGGAGAACGAATCAGCTGCCTCTGGACTGGCTACTGGCCAAGGGATCTGGCACGGTCCCCCAAGTGGGGTCAGCGGGGCAGGCGGGAGGCTCACAGCAGGTCCCGTACCTGGGCTAGAGGTCCAGAGTGCGAAAGGCGGTCATAAAGCAGCACTCCCCCAACCTGGTGCCCTCCAGATGTTTTGGACTGTGGCAGAGCTGATGTGGAGAGTCCATTTGGATGCACGGTGTGGAGAAAGGAGAGAAAGAGACAGAGACACACACACACACAGAGGTTTCTGACAAAATTCATTGCCATTGGGTGCTATGATGGGGCCACTTGCTCAGGGGGTTATTCATGCTTTTAAAAATCATTCACCTTTGGTGCTCTCTGCTGCAGGCTTATTTGTACGTGTAGCCGGTGTGTTGGACTGGGAGTCGGGAGATCTGGGTTCTAGTCCCCACTTGGCCATAGAAGCTCACTGGGTGACTTTGGGCCAGTCACAGACTCTCAGCCCAACCCACCTCACAAGGTCGTTGTTGTGAGGATAAACTGGAGAGGAGGAGGAGGATTATGTACGCTACCTTGGGTTCCTTGAGGGGGGAAATGCAGGAGATAAATGCAATAAATACTTACTTTAAAAAAATAATAATCTATGAACTACCCCAAAGGACTTTTTAGTTGATGGATGGGTGGTTTGCCAATGAAGTAAGGAAAAAACACACACGAATTAATGGTTTAGTCAATGGTTTAGTCATTAATGTAACATGGAATCAACATGTTTAGGGACATTCTACCTTCGAATACCCGTTGCTGGATGACAACTGTAGGAGATGGTGGTTGATGTTACAGAATACTTGGATTACGGGGGACTGGCAGGCAAGTCCTTAATGAAACCCATGAGCCCGTGAAATCCCACAGAGCCTTCATGGCTGGCTAGTGGGCTTCCCATTGGGACACCTGGTTGGCACCTGTGGGAAACCAGATGTTGCACTCAAAGGGCCTTTGGTCTCATCCAGCCCTGCTCTTCCGAGGCCACGGTCTGGAGGCAAAAGGGAGCGAAGGCTGTGGCGGAGATGGGCCTGAGATGACGAGGAGGCATCAGGGATCCACGTTGTCAAGAAAGGAAAGTGGCCAAGCCTCTGGAGAAGAGAAGATGGAGGGGAGACATGAGAGCACTCTTCAAGGACTTAAGAGGTTGTCACACAGAGGAGGGCCAGGATCTCTTCTCGATCCTCCCAGAGTGCAGGACACGGAATAACGGGCTCAAGTTAAAGGAAGCCAGATTCCGGCTGGACATCAGGAAAAACTTCCTGACTGTTAGAGCAGTATGACAATGGAATCAGTTACCTAGGGAGGTTGTGGGCTCTCCCACACTAGAGGCCTTCAAGAGGCAGCTGGACAACCCTCTGTCAGGGATGCTGTAGGGTGGATTCCTGCATTGAGCAGGGGGTTGGACTCGATGGCCTTGTAGGCCCCTTCCAACTCTGCTATTCTATGATTCTATGATTCTATGATTCTCTCTGGTGCTGAAAAATAGCTGCTGCCTGCTTTACAGAACTGTTCCCCGACTCCACGCTTTTCAAGCCTGCACTGTTTTTCAAAAGCAGCTGTAAAAAAACACATTCTGAAACGACTCTGTTCAGTCTGGAGGCAAAGGCTATCCACGGCTACTAGCCCTGATGGTTGTGTGCTATCTCCAGTATCCGAGGCAATAAGCCTGTGTGCACCGGTTGCTGGGGAACATGGGTGGGAGGGTGCTCTTGCACCATGTCCTGCTTTGTTAGTCCCTGGTTGACAACTGGTTGGCCTCTGTGTGAACAGAGTGCTGGACTAGATGGACCCTTGGCCTGATCCAGCACCAGGGCACTTCTGATGTTCTTATTCAACTGAAACTTGGTATTTTTTTGATGCTGCCCCTGGAAAAGACCTCCCCACTCCTTGAAAAACACCAAGCTATTGCATTGATTCATGGAATGAATCTGCTAATAAACGTTCATTTTGCAACTCCGAAGAGGTTTCACCTCTCCTCCTGCCCCACTTCTTAGGTCAGGACCTACTGGAGCTCTGTGCTGCTGCTGCTGCTGCTGTCACTGGAAATCTCTACCAGGGGGGGAGGCTGGGAGGCTGCCTCTTTGGCCACAGCGGTGCAGTAAAGGGACGGATCAGCACATGCGTCTCTGCTTCATGGAAACAGAGGGCCAGGCAGGTTGTGACCTGCCAGGATATGCATGGTTGTGTGCCGGCAGTTATAGCTCGGTGTCCGAAACCACTTGCTTTGCAGGCACAAAGTCCCCAAAAGGAAGCTCTCAGAGAGCCGGGGGCTGGGTGAGGATCATTCATTCCATTACATTCCACTTAGGAGCTCCAGGCAGCTCACAGAAGCACCGTTATTCCACGTACAACTGCAATATCAACATCTGATTAAAATTAGAAACAGCAACCATAATGTTTTAAAACAGTGGTTCCCAAACTTTTTCAGGTAACTGCCCCCTTGGTTCCACAAACTCATGCCCAGTGCCCCCTACCCTACACTATAAAAATCATTATTCAGAATAGCTGTTTTCAATGACCCACTAACGAAGATAATTACAATAAAATTCAAAACAGTAACAATTAATTGAATATTTATTCAAAATCTGAAGCACCCGCTGCCGGCTTGCCAAGGGAAGGAGGGAAAAGAGAGTGAACGGCTCTGTTTTGCAGCCGGCGTGGCAGGGCACACCAAGCAGGGTATGTCTTTTCATTAGCATTTTGGTGCTTTTGAAACATTTCAATTCACCATTAAAAGGACTCTTCTGAAACAGTATTAATACATGTGTGGATTCTTCCCCTATATGGCTTGGGACCAAACTACCTTCTCCCATAAAAATGTCCCTGGGTTTTAAGACCTTCTGGAGAGGCACTTCTTGGAAATGACCACCTCGAGTGCCCCCCTGCCACCCCCTTGCCTCTTAACGCCCCCCTATGCAATCCCACTGCCCCCAAGGGGGCAGTACCGCCCACTTTGGGAACCACTGTTTTAAAAGCAGCATAAAACAACATGGTAGGAGCAAGTGTTAAAAAGACCGAGGCATTAAATGCAGCAATCTTAGCCCTCTAATCCCTGTTAAAATGAAATAATGTGGCCAGTTCCTTAAAAGAATAACATTTATTTGTTTATTTATTACATTTATGCCACCCAGTAGTTGAAGCTCTCTGGGCAGTTCACAACTACTACTACTTCTACTACTACTACTACTACTACTATTGCTACTACTTTTATAACCCCCTTTTTTTTCTCTTGCAAGGTGGCTCACATGTGCCTCCTCCCCAGTTTATCCTCACAACAACCCTGCAAGGTAGGTTAGGCTGAGAGTCAATGATCCTGTTCTGATGACACACTAAGCCACCATCGTTAAGCATTTTGAGCTAAACGTAATAATAATAATAATAATAATAATAATAATAATAATAATTTTTCTTACCTGCCTCTCCCTCTGGATCGAGGCAGGGAACAACATTAAATATAGTATAACACATAATACAAGTTAAAAGAGCATATAAAACCAATACAATATTAAAATAACAATCACAACATCTTAAAATTCTTAGGTTTAGGCCGTAGCTAGACCTAAGGTTTATCCCAGGATCGTCCAGGGGTCAAACCTGTTCATCTAGGTCAGCCTTCCTCAACCTGGGGCGCTCCAGATGTGTTGGACTGCATCTCCCAGAATGCAATGCTGGCTGGGGCATTCTGGGAGTTGTAGTCCAACACATCTGGAGCGCCCCAGGTTGAGGAAGGCTGATCTAGGTGGCACACAGGGGATCCAGTGCTCAGGCAGGGTCGAACCCTGGATGATCCCAGGATAAACCTTAGGTCTAGCTGTGGCCTTAAAATTCATCTGGGTAGGCCTGCCGGAAGAGACTAGTCTTTATGGCTGTCTTAAACACAAGAGAGAGCTTTAAGCTGACGCATCTCCTCCAGCAAGTCATTCCACAGTCTGGGAGCGGCAGAAGAAAAGGTCCTCTGACTAACGGTTGCCAGCCTAGTTTTGGCTGACTGGAGTAAACCCTTCCCAGAGGACCTGAGTGTGTGGGGCGGATTGTACGGGAGAAGGCGATCCCGCAGGTAGCCTGGACCCACACCACGTAGGGCTTCATGTGTCGTGTGAACCATTCTTAACCAGGGTAGCTGCATAACCACAGTTTAACCATGCTTACTAACCATTTGTTACAGAAGGGGCTGGAGCATCTCCCCAATGAGGGAAGGTTACAACAGCTGAGATTGTTTAGCCTGGAAAAAAGGGGGCCGAGGGGAGACATGACAGAGGTGTGGAGAAAGTGGAGAGGGAGACATTTTTCTCCCTCTCCCATAATACTAGAAACCAATGGGGTCATCATCCCATGAAGCTGTTCGGTGGGAGATTCAGGACAGATAAAACTATGTCACACAGGACATAGTTAAACTATGGAACTCACTGCCACAAGATGTGGTGACGGCCACCCATTTGGATGGCTTTAAAAGGGGGTTGGATAAATTTGTGGAGGAGAAGAATATCAATGGCTGCGAGCTCTGATGGTTACCTCCAGTATCCAGTTAGCCTGTGTGCACCAGTTGCTGGGGAACCTGGGTGGGAGGGTGCTGTTGCACCATGTCCTGCTTTGTTGGTCCCTGGTTGACAGCAAGTTGGCCAGTGTGGGAACAGAGTGCTGGGCTAGATGGACTCTTGGTCTGATCCAGCATCAGGGCTCTTCTTACGTTCTTATGTTGGCTGTCCAACCATGGCTTAACGTATCCTCTGGACAGGCCCAGTGACTGCCCCAAAGTCACCCAATGAGCTTCATGGCCAAATAGGGACTAGAACCCAGGTCTCCTGAGGCTCAGTCCAATACTGTAACCACTACACTTCACTGACTCTTAAAGAGTGAGATGGTTGAGCTTTCCTGGGGAGCGGATCCCACCACGAGGGTGTTAGATCAATGTTCTTTTCACCCAAGGACGAGATCCAAACAGCCCTTAAGCACGACTCCACCATTCCAACGACAGAGGGTTCAAAAGCGCTTTATTGATTAGTAATCAAGGCCTGGTCTCTTCAAAGGGAGCAATCAGACAAAAGACATAGGGAATATGGTACAGTATTAAAGCTTTCAAGGGGCAGGGCCCAGTAGCAGCATTAACCAATCAGAACATAACACTGAGGCATAGTTAATTATGCTAAACAGTCCTGTAAACAATACCTTTGGCCTGACAGTAAGTTACAGAGAGTTAACTTCAACACAGACAGCTGGAGCCAGGACTCTTGTTTATATTAGTAATCAAGGATGCAAGGACGCACACAAGGAGACATTCTCATACAGGGCATTTTGACATTTTGCTTGGAGTGCAATGGAGATTTTACAGTTTCCTGTTAAAAATGGAGGTGGTTCTGCTAACATTTTCCCCCCTTTAAAGCAATTCAAAACTCAAGCTTGCTAGCTTCTTTTAGATCATCTGTGGCTAAGGCTTCACAATACAAATACATTTGCTGGTGGATTACAGACTTTGCAAGACTTTTCATAAAAGACAAAATACAGGGAAGGCAAAAAGCAAGGATAAACAAAAATCATTACAATGGAACAAAATACAATGCAAGAAATCCCTCTTTTAACTACTCTATATTGGACAACTAACTAGTGAGCCATCTAAATAGATCATCAGTGGGTGGTTCAACTGCTTAATGAGGAAGGCAAATTGATAACAGACAACAAAGAAAAAAAGCTGAAGTGCTTAATTCCTATTTTGCCTCAGTCTTCTCCTAAAAGCGGGTCTATGACTCCCCTGGAAAAAGTGAAGCAGAAGTTGAGGGGGCAGGATTGCAGTTTGAGATTGATAAACAAATGGTCAAAGAACACCTAATTTCCCTGAATGAGTTTAAATCTCCAGGGCCCGATGAACTGTATCTAAGAGTAATGAAGGAGCTAGCGGAAGAACTCTCAGAACCTTTGTCTATTATCTTTGCAAAATCATGGAAGACGGGTGAGGTGCCGGACGACTGGAGGAGGGCTAACGTTGTCCTTATCTTCAAAAAGGGCAAAAAGGAACCTGGGAACCTGGGAACTACAGACCAGTCATCTCTGAGAAAATTCTGGAGCAGATTATAAAGAAGTCAATCTGTAAACACCTTGAAATCAATGCAGTGATTACTAGAAGCCGAAATGGATTTGTCAGGAGGTGTAGGGAACGCTGATCAAATTTGCAGATGACACAAAATTGGGTAGGATAGCTAATACTCTGGAAGACAGAAACAAACTTCAAAGTGATCTTGATAGACTGGAGTGCTGGGCTGAAAACAACAGAATGAAACTTAATAGGAATAAATGCCAAGTTCTACATTTAGGGAATAGAAACTAAATGCACAGTTACAAGATGGGGGACACTTGGTTCAGCAATACTACAAACGAGAATTGTTGTAGATCACAAGCTGAATATGAGCCAATAGCGCAATATGGCTGCAAGAAAGGCAAATGCTATTTTGGGCTGCATTAAGAGAAGTATAGCTTCCAAATCACGTGAGGTACTGGTTCCTCTCTATTTGGCCCTGGTTAGGCCTCACCTAGAGTACTGCGTCCAGTTCTGGGCTCCACAATTCAAGAAGGACGCAGACAAGCTGGAGCGTGTTCAGAAGAGGGCAACCAGGATGATCAGAGGTCTAGAAACAAAGTCCTATGAAGAGAGACTGAAAGAACTGGGCATGTTTAGCCTGGAGAAGAGAAGATTGAGGGGAGACATGATAGCACTCTTCAAATACTTAAAAGGTTGTCACACAGAGGAGGGCCAAGATCTCTTCTCAGAATGCAAGACACGGAATAACAGGCTCAAGTTAAAAGAAGCCAGATTCCGGCTGGACATCAGGAAAAACTTCCTAACTGTTAGAGCAGTGCGACAGTGGAATCAGTTACCTAGGGAGGTTGTGGGCTCTCCCACACTACAGGCATTCAAGAGGCAGCTGGACAACTAACTGTCAGGGATGCTTTAGGGTGGATTCCTGCATTGAGCAGGGGGTTGGACTTGATGGTCTTGTAGGCCCCTTCCAACTCTGCTATTCTTTGTTAACTTTCATTTACAACTACCGTAGGGCTCTAAAAGTCCTTGGGTAGAATCATAATATGTGTACACTATTCTGATATTTTGGCTTGTGTGGTGATCACAAGCTTTTGCAGGGCAGGAAGATAAGCTTTTGCAAAGAACATTTGGCAGTTGTGGAACGAAGCCAAGTTACTTATGAGTGGTAAAAGGCACAAATCCTTTCTTAAAAACATTTGCTATGACAATTAAAGAAACACTTGGAACCTACTAAAGTAAGAATTATCAAAATTACAACTACACAATCTTCACACACATGTAAGATAACTTTAGTGTCTTTTAAATGTTGGGTTGAGTACCTAGGTTGCTCCGTGCTGGTTTCTTCGCCTATGTTGCTGGTGGCTTCCGGTGCACCAGAAGGCAGATGAACTTTGCTTTGCCTGTGTCCTTCTGGCACAGGGGAGGCTTTATTTTAGAACAATGTGTCCATTTATCTGTCTATAATAATTTCACTTACAACTTACAAGTACAAAGCAGCAAGGGCTTTCTCAATCCTGGGGTCCTACTTTAAGCAGGTAGGCTGGAATAGGCAGGGTTCTTCTAACGACAATCTCTGGAAAGGTGCAGGTAACGATGGAGCTGGAAAAGAGAAAACTGCAGGGCAATTACATATTCTTGGAATAAAACATTTCCCAATTCCTATTTAATTCTTTCTTGTTCCCCCACTAAAAACTGAGAGGAAAAGCCAAACATTAGCTCAAAATGAAACAATTTAAGACCTTTTTCTGATTTTAACAATGCAATTGGAAATACATCCACCCATTTCAAGGAAATTTCTAATTTGCTAGGGTCTCTTTTCAGGGTCCTATTAACTCTATCTGCCTTCCAGACTGGAATCTTCATGAGATGCCAGCCTACTTTTAGGACAAAAGTGCAATGTTCTACACTACCTAAGAAGTAAAATAGCTTTCTAGATCTGATTTTATGGTTTCAGGCCTGAACAAAACAGTAGGTGTTCAAAAAAAACCCTGAACAAAAACAAGTAGGTGTTCAAAAAACTTTTACATTTCAACAAAGTCAATCTGGATTCTTAAAAAAAGATAACAAGTCCATGTCTGCAGAGGCCTCTCTTTTGATGCATTTACAAATGAAGCCAGTAAAAACAATTCACTGTGCATTTATATTCTTTGGCTGATTCAGGGAGGTCATGACAGGGAGGTCATGATGATTCTTGGCACATCAGAGGTAACAAATCCCATCTTTCTGGGTTCATAACAAATGGCGCCTGACTCGGATCTACCCCAAGACGGATTCATGCCTGCCAGTGGAGCCTAGATTGAGGAGCGATCGCCAAGAGAGATTTCTCTTGCCTCAAGTAGGTTAACATGCACTGTGCAGACATGGAGACCGAATTGACGGGACCATTCGAGCCAAGGTTACAAAATCGACTCCACCCGACAGATGGAAGGGAACAGGCAACAACAATTTGCAATCAGACGTGATTAGAAAGGGCGAAGACGGGAGACGGCTATTTGGTGAGTGAAACCTTTAATCCCATGGACCCTGACGGGAAATGGAGGGAGTGGGTGTTCACAATTGACCTCAGAAATGGGAAGCTTATAGTCAGTATTGGAAAAGAGTCCCCGAGCCCATTGGGGTTGTTGTCTTTGGGAAAGCTTTCATTGAAATTGAAATTGAGATTTTGAAACTGTAACAGTGTAACAATGAGTTAAAAATGTTTGTGACTGTGAATGAATGTCTTTTTTATGTTAGATTGTGGATTTTTTGAACTTGATCCAAAGTTAATTTCAGCTGTGTCATTGGAATCAATTTGCAAACATAGAAATGTAATTGAGTAAATGTACCTCTCAAAGGATCGCCCTTTAGTGTTGGAATGTGAATTACAGAAAAGTTGGTGTTGTGTTAAAGTGAAAGAAAAAAAAATTGTCAGTTTGTGTTTTCCACCCGGCCCAAGTGAAAGAAATTTAAAGTTTTTGTTTTCCTTCTCCTCCCTAGTGTTTTTTTGCTTCTCCTATGCTTAGCAGCTAGAGATAAGCAGTTTTGTTCAGTGAAAGTTTTTGTTTTAGATTTTGAAGACTTTGTGTATTTTGTCTTTCACAAACCTCAGAAAATGTAGAACCCCATTTTCACGGAAGAAATGTCTTCCATAGCTTTGAAGATTCACTGCCTGAGTTGAAAAGCTCAAGTCCTTGTTGCCAACCGTTTTGCCAAGATGAGAGAAAGAAAAAGTATGTTGTTAAAAGTGGATAAGAGAAATGTCTGAGAGAGAGAGAGAGAGAGAGAGAGCGAAGGCTGTGCAGAAGAGATAGTTTGAAAGACTTTTAAAAAAGGTTGTTTTGGTTGTTTTGCAAAGATGTTGATTTGAAGTGAAGTTGATTTGAAGAAGAGTAAAGTATGTGAATAGCAGAAGTGAAGAAGATTAGAAATTGAAATGTAGTGAAAAAGGAAAGTGTTTGAAGGTTAGTGTACGTGGCATGGTTTTTGACCAGAAGGAAAAGGGGGGTGAAGAAGCCCTGCCTTGAAAAAGTTAGTGAATGGACAATCTTGCATCCTCTGCTGATGAAGATTGGAAATACTGAATTGCTATATTTTTGTGTGTGTTTTGAACGTTGTGTTCTGAAAATTGCCCAGTGGTTCTTTTTTTGGGGGGGCAGAGATATTCTAACTTTGGCCTAATAGAACTTTTGAAATGCTTTGAGCCCTGAGCCTGAGCCCTAAATGCAGCTACAATTGAAGCCTAAAAGCACCCCTGTGTTCTTGCATCAGTATCCTTTGAAATTAGAAGCCAGAAGAAGAATACAGCTATTGCTTTTTAAAAATGGACTTGTGAAATGATTAAAGCAATTAAAAACTCCAGCTTGCATCACTGTGTTTGCCCTACCAGCCTCAAGTGTGCTGTGCCAAAAACGTGGCACAGACCAGTGGAGTACAGTGGCAGAAGCTAACACCTGAACCCTGCCTGCCAGTCCAGATGTGAGATCAACCTCCTCGTGGACCCAAGGCTTGCCTCATTGAATCCTGCCACGTTGATACCTGAACTACAAAGAAAAGAACATTGATCTAACAAGGGTGCCTCTACTCTTTGTCCCTGTCAACCCGATTCTGAAGAAGCTCAGAGGAAGGCCCTAGATGCAGTTCTTGGTGCATGGGGACGATGGGCTATGTATTACATGCCATTCACAGGGAGGGAAAAACTATTCCACTGGAGAGCGGCTGCCAGTCAGAGTAGAGAGCTTTGGGCAATGGCCTGGCTCAGTGCAATGCAGGGTTGTTGCTATTTGCTGAAGCCCAGTGCACCCAGTGACCAAAATGGAATCAAGCTCTCCCTGATTGGCTGAGCCAGTCATGGACACCAAGGTTTTGGGATGGCACATAGAGAGGGCAGGTGGAGAAGAGAAGACACACAGCCTGGATTTTAGAAGCAGGCCACTATGAGAGAGGGCTGTTGCTGCATGACCCTTGCAAAAACTTAACAACAACAGCAAAACAACATTTGAAAGAAGGATTTAATGAAGGAGAAAAGGCATTCTTCCCAGAGGCTCACTTGGGATTGGCTGCCATCAATGCAGCATCCTGTTGGGAGGTTTCCATGGCTACCTGAGAGACCTTGGCAACCAGAACCTATTGGGGATGTGGATGCAACAGGTCTCCATGTGCGTAGAGCACATGTTTCATAACACGGATAATAATAGTAGCGATGCACCTTAGAACCTCGCCGAGCGCTTTGCTCACATTAATGCGTTTTATTATCCTGTTGAGAGGGAGGCTGGGAGAACTGGAAAGAATCTCAGTGGATCATCTCCTGAGCTCAGACAGGAGAGCCGATAGCTGTAGCGTCCTCAACAGGTGGTTCTCCAACCAACTTTCCCTTCCTTTCTTTCTTACCTTTACAGAACCTGTTGTAGGGATTTCTGTTACAGGAGCAGCTGTTCCTGATGTGTCTTCTCTGTCTGGCTTGTTTTGATCTTGCATCTTTGTGAGCTCGTATTTTAAATTATCGAAACTGAACATAACCCCCCGGCCCACCCTCTGGCCATCTTGTCTTTTTGGTAACTCTTCTAGAAGCACCAGGTCATGTCTGGTCCTCATGGCATGAGTACCACACCTGTCTTCCCCTGTCCCGTCCCCCCCACAACCAGCAGCAATTTTGGGAATTGTCACCATTCCCAGTGCCCTACATTTCCACCCACGTGCCTTTGGAGGTGGAGTGAATTGGTTACTGGAGAGAGCAGGGCTTTCTGCAGCCTTTTCCAATGTTGGAATTCCCTCCCCAGGTATATAAATGTGGAAATTGTTGCCCTTTAGATGCCAGGTTGAACTTGTCCTCTTTCCCCAAGATTTGGGTGGTAAATTATCTTGATTTGTTTCATTCATTTTCATTGTTGCTTGTTTCTGTTATTGGTTCTGTTTAGATGGAGCTCTTACAGTCATAGAATCATGGAATCATAGAATAGCAGAGTTGGAAGGGGCCTACAAGGCCATTGAGTCCAACCCCCTGCTCAGTGCAGGAATCCACCCTAAAGCATCCCTGACAGATGGTTGTCCAGCTGCCTCTTGAAGGCCTCTAGTGTGGGAGAGCCCACAACCTCCCCAGGTCACTGGTTCCATTGTCGTACTGCTCTAACAGTCAGGAAGTTTTTCCTGATGTCCAGCTGGAATCTGGCTTCCTGTAACTTGAGCCCGTTATTCCGTGTCCTGCACTCTGGGAGGATCGAGAAGAGATCCTGGCCCTGTTGTGGTTTACTTCTGCTTTTACATGGGCGGGGAAGGGCTGGCCTTGGGGAGGGGGAAGAGAGATGGACACTCACCCTGGGCACCACGCTGGTGTGTGTGTGTGTGCCAATCCGAGCTTGGTTGCTGTGTCTTTTGAAGATACTTGCAGTGAACTAGGGTTACAAAAAGCAAGTGTCTGTAACCTTTCTTTCAAGCTTGTTTGAGTACTAACAACAAAAAACATCTCCCTTCAGTTAGATTTAAAGTATTTTTCCTTTTCAATTTCCACGTCGGTGTCATTTGCACTAGGTAAAAATCAGTGGCGCACAGCTTTACTTTGAGGCAAGGCTACTGAGCTCTTCAAATACTCCAAACACTATAAGCATGACATGAATAAGACTAAGCTTTAAGAAGTGAGCAGGATACAAATCAAAGCAAAATATAACAAATAAAACCTGTTATAGTTTTGCTGCGTTGCACAGCGTACTGCTACCACTGCTCAGAACGTGGCTTTTCGAACTTCGGCTTGCGCAAACTGTAGCCCAGTGGCTGAAAGAATCAGGTTTGGAGTTCTCAAAACACTCTGGTAGCCCTGCAAAACTGACTATGAGGGACGTGGGGCTGGCACCAAAAGGTCTCCATGCACAGGGTGCTTTTTATCCCAAAGCCCTGCTGGGGTGGATAACATGCAGCAATGGGCGCAAAGGCTCTCCAGTAGGGTGACCGTATGGAAAGGAGGGCAGGGCTCCTGTGTATCTTTAACTGTTGCATAAAAAAAAAAAGGGAATTTCAGCAGGTGTCATTTGTATGCATGCAGCACCTGGTGAAATTCCCTCTTCATCACAACAGTTAACGCTGCAGGAAGCCTGTCCTCTTGACCAGCTACAAAAGAGGGCAGGGCTCCTGCAGCTTTAACTGTTGTGATGAAGAGGGACTTTCACCAGGTGCTGCGTGCATACAAATGACACCTGCTGAAATTCCGTTTTTTTTATGCAACTGTTAAAGATACAGGAGGCCTGTCCTCCTTTCCATTTGGTCACTCTACTTTCCAGGCTTTTAGCCAGGATTTCTTCCTTGCTCTACTTTGAGATGTTTCTGGAGATCATAGAATCATAGAATAGCAGAGTTGGAAGGGGCCTACAAGGCCATCGAGTCCAACCCCCTGCTCAATGCAGGAATCCACCCTAAAGCATCCATGACATGGTTGTCCAGCTGCCTCTTGAAGGCCTCTAGTGTGGGAGAGCCCACAACCTCCCTAGGTAACTGATTCCATTGTCGTACTGCTCTAACAGTCAGGAAGTTAGATCAAACCTGGGACCTTCTGTATGCAAAGTGGGGGCGCTAACAATTGTGCTACAGCCACCCCCTTAATGTACACCACATGGTTGAGGACCACGTAGCTGTGATATACTGCCTTTACACTGCATTCTTCGACTGTTTTAAATGTGAATGGTAAAAGCTATCTTGAAACTGAATGAGGTAGGAAGTCAGGAGGAGGGAAATGAAATAAGTAAAGGATGGCAGTGTGATACTGCTCTAACAGTCAGGAAGTTTTTCCTGACATCCAGCTGGAATCTGGCTTCCTGTAACTTGAGCCCGTTATTCTGTGTCCTGCACTCTGGGAGGATCGAGAAGAGATCCTGGCCCTCCTCTGTGTGACAACCTTTCAAGTATTTGAAGAGTGCTATCATGTCTCCTCTCCATCTTCTCTTCTCCAGGCTAAACATGCCCAGTTCTTTCAGTCTCTCTTCATAGGGCTTTGTTTCCAGACCCCTGATCATCCTGGTTGCCCTCCTTTGAACACGCTCCAGCTTGTCTGCATCCTTCTGGAATTGTGGAGCCCAGAACTGGACGCCATACTCTAGATGAGGCCTAACCAGGGCCGAAGTCATTCTATGACTTCCCGTGGGCCAAGTGCAGCAAACCTACACTCACTTGGGTTTGGGGGACTGTGGCTTCCAGATCAGAGCAACCGCATCCAGGCCTGCTGGAAACTCAAAACCTCTTTCTTTTGCAATCCGTTCTTGGAAAAGGGCGGATGTGTCCGAGCAGCAGGGGACGTCTTACTCATTGTTGCGATCTTATTTTAAACGCTGCAGCTCTTTGCTGAAACCTGCCCTTTTATCTCTCTCTCCACCCCAGCCCACCCCTCGCCCTTTCCTTTCCTTTCGGCCCTCCCATCAGGCTTAGAAACGCGACCAAAACAACCCAGCATGATAGGATTGAGGAGGGGAACCGCTCAGGGAGGCGAAGGCAGCGGCAGCCGCCATGCTGAGCTCCTCTCCGTGGGGATGCTGGCGCTCCATGAGTCTTTCCCATTAGGCGTCGGAATGACGAGGCTCAAAGCAAGAGCAGCTGGAGGGCGGGCAAAGGCCTGGCCAGCAAACTGGCAGAGCCGTCTCTGAGACGGTGCCAGGTCTTTTCACAAGAGTCTTAGGCTGACCCGATGGAAAGGAGGACCGGGCTCCTGTATCTTTAACCGTTGCGTAGAAAAGGGAATTTCAGCAGGCGTCCTTTGTATGCAGGCAGCACCTGGTGAAATCTCCTCTTCATCACAACAGTCAAAGCTGCAGGAGCCCTGCCCTCTTTTGTATCTGGTCAAGTTCCCTAGGGAGGTGGTGGGCTCTCCCACACTCGAGGCCTTCAAGAGGCAGCTGGACAACCCTCTGTCAGGGATGCTTTAGGGTGGATTCCTGCATTGATCAGGGGGTTGGTCTGGATGGCCTTGTAGGCACCTTCCAACTCTGCTATTCTATGATTCTATGATAAGAGGGCAGAGCTGCTGCAGCTTTCACTGTTGCGATGAAGAGGTACCAGGTTGGGAAAGGCTGAGGAGAGAAGACCGTTGCTGTAAGGGTGAGCTTGGAAGAGAAACAGATCGTGGCAAGGATGAGGGACGTGTCCCAGCACCAATACTCCGCTCCTTCCCAAAGGAGTTTTTCCTGACATGAAAAGGCACGGCACTCCATCCCACGGGCTTGCACCTAACGTGGGGTTTTGTGGAGCAGGCAGTGAACTAGCAACATGGATCAATCTTACTTCGCCCAACCAATGCCCTCCAGATGTGCTGGACTACAACTCACAGCGGCTGGGGGATGCTGTGACTTGTAGTCCAGCACATCTGGAGTGCACCAGGTTGGGGAAGGCTGCAATAAGTATGTGCATTGGCACCTTCCCTCCCCCCCCTTCAAAAAATGATTGGGTCTGCTGTGAGGTTCTTGTGGCAATCCCATGGACGCTGCCACTTCTGCCTGGAACTCGTTTCCCCCTCTAGGAAGCTGACGGGGTCTTGGAGTGTGGCAGCTGTCAGCCTTCAGAATGCAAAGGGCAGCACCTCTAGCAATGCGGGTCCCGCCGGATGACAGGACCCTAGTTCTGGCTGAATGACAGCCAAGGCCGGCATGCTTCCTGCAGCGAGACGGAGATGTTGTCGGGCCTCCCTGGGGGCAGGACGCCTGGCCGTTTAAGGACAGGGGCTCCTCTGAGCTCAGCAGACAGCGGCTGCCCCCTGCCGTGCCCCCAGGGCGAGGAAAGGCCTCCCCTTGTCAGTCATTCGGCCCGGGAGGACTTTGCAGGGCAGAGGGCAGCCAGCCCTGCAGGCCTGCTTTTCCAATAGGAAGAGGCGTCCTCGGCTACTTGAGAAGGTGGCGGAGAGAGGGCTGAAAGTCTTGGGTGGGCCTCATCTACACCAAGCAGGATATTGCACTATGAAAGCAGTATATAAAAGGCAGGAGCCATACCAAGCAGGATATAGCAGCATGAAAGCGGTATATGATATGTGTCCATGGGCCCCAACAGCTGTCAGCGCTCTTCAGTTCCGCTATAAAGCAGTCGTGTGGCTCCTGCCCCTTATATACCGCTTTCATAGAGCAATATCCTGCCTGGTGTAGACGAGGCCCATGTCAGCCCAAGCCATAAGAACATAAAAACATCAGAAGAGCCCTGAGCCTGGATCAGACCGAGGGTCCATCTAGTCCAGTACCCTGTTCACATAGTGGCCAACCAGCTGTTGGCTAGGAACCCACAAGCAGGCCATGGTGCAACAGCACCCTCCTACCCATGTTCCCCAGCAACTGGTACACACAGGCTTACTGCCTCGAATACTGGAGATAGCACGCAATCATCAGGGCTAGTAGCTACGGATAGCCTTCACCTCCAGGAATTTATCCAACCCCCTTTTAAAGCCATCCAGATTGGTGGCCATCACTACATCCTGCAGTAGTGAGTTCCATAGTTTAACTCTGTGCTGGGAAGTCCTTCCTTTTATCAGTCCAGAATCTCCCACCAATCAGCTTCATGGGATGATTCCCTTTGGGTTCTCGTATTATGGGAGAGGGAGAAAAATGTCTTCTGATCCACGTTCTCCACGCCATGCATAATTTTGTACACCTCTATCAGGTCTCCCTTCAGCCTCCTTTTTCCCCCAAGCTAAACAATCCCAGGAGAGGCTGGTGTCTCCGATGTCAGTGGAGCACTGAATCTGCTCCGTGTTTCAGTCAGAACTGACAGAATTCTACAGGAACTATCCAAAGTGTTTTGCACCTCCTGGGACAGCAGTTTCACACCATGGAAACTCCTTTAGAGTCCTGACTGAAACCCAGAGTGGCTTCAGCGTCCCAGTGATATCAGAGCCACCATGCTCCACTGCAAACGATTTCCGTTCAGCAGTTCCTTTCTCGGCTGGGTTGCTTCCGAAACTGCAGCCAGGTGGTGTAGAGGTCACAGCAGCCTTTCCCCAACCCGATGGCCTGGTGCACTGAGGGTTGTGGGAGTTGCAGGCCAACACATCTGGAGGACACCAGGTTGGGGAAGGCTGGATAAGGGCGCTCGGTTCAGACTGTTGAGGGAGGCCCAGGTTCAAGCTCTCTCTCAGTCACAAAGCTCACTGGGACGGTTACTGTTTCTCCACCTAGCCCACCTCGCAGGGCTGTTGCAGGAGTAAAGCGGGTGGGGGTGAAACCGAGTACGCCGCAGCGAGTTCCTTGGATATCAGTGCAATGGAAAAACGCCCAACTTGGATGTTTAAAGGGCTCCTGGTCTTTCAGGCCGCTCCGATCTTTCTGCCATATTTCTTCCCCCACATCTAGGGATTCTTAGGCTGGGAAATCCATTTCTCCTGAAGCTTGCATGCAGGACCTGCTTTGAATTTGTGACCCGAGCTGTGGGCCGTTCCCCAGACTCCGGGAACATTATGCGCATTTTAGACTTGGAAGGTTCTGCAATTTGCGCAAGTTTCTGAGCAATTCGCGCAAATTACAGCCGAATTTGCACAACTTCCAACCAAATTTGTGTGAATTATGCAATTTGGGATGTAACTTCCATAGTTTGCACAACCTCCTCCTGTGGCCAAACCCCCTCAAAATTCCCGAAAAATCCATTGAACCAGCCCAACGTACTGCAGATCAAGTCGGGCACCACAGCAGGTACTGAAACAAAATCCAGAGAGCTGAGCATGGAAAACGCATTGAACTCCCCCTCCCCCCCGCAAATGGATTTCCCCAACATCCTTACATGGATCTCTGTCAGTGGAAATACATGTCCGAGTTACGCCTCACTCCATATTGTGCTCTTGCTGCACCATCCTGCGCAACGCTGAGTGCATTGCTGGCTGGCACTTTCCAAAGGCCCAGTTCACAAAGCAGGGCAGATGCACAGCAAATAACAACAACAACAATAATATATTTATTTCTTACCATAGAATCATAGAATCATAGAATAGCAGAGTTGGAAGGGGCCTATAAGGCCATCGAGTCCAACCCCCCGGTCAGTGCAAGAATCCAGTCCGTTGGTTTCTGTTCACCACTCTGCTGCTAAGATCATGTTCTTGGCTCGCCACTCTGACCATGTAACTCCACTTCTGAAATCTCTTCATTGGCTTCCAATTCACTTCAGAATCCAATATAAACTTCTCCTGTTGACCTACAAAGCTTTTCACTGTCTAGCTCCTTCCTATCTCTCCTCTCTCATCTCACACTATTGCCCCGCTCGTGCTCTTCGCTCCTCTGATGCCATGTTTCTCGCCTGCCCAAGGGTCTCTACTTCCCTTGCTCGGCTTCGTCCATTTTCTTCTGCTGCCCCTTATGCCTGGAATGCTCTTCCAGAACATTTGAGAACTACAAGTTCAACCGTAGCTTTTAAAACTCAGCTAAAAACTTTTCTTTTTCCTAAAGCTTTTAAAACTTGATTTTGTTCTGACTTTATACTGTTAGTTTTACCCTACCCAGTGCCTGTTTACCCTACCCTGTGCCTGTTTGCTTTCTCTTCCCCTCCTTATTGTTTTATCCTGGTTTTATTAGAATGTAAGCCTATGCGGCAGGGTCTCGCTATTTACTGTTTTACTCTGTACAGCACCATGTACACTGATGGTGCTATATAAATAAATAATAATAATAATAAAAGCATCCCTGACAGATGGTTGTCCAGCTGCCTCTTGAAGGCCTCTAGTGTGGGAGAGCCCACAACCTCCCTAGGTAACAGATTCCATTGTCGTATTGCTCTAACAGTCAGGAAGTTTTTCCTGATGTCCAGCTGGAATCTGGCTTCCTTTAACTTGAGCCCGTTCTTCCGTGTCCTGCACTCTGGGAGGATCGAGAAGAGATCCTGGCCCTCCTCTGTGTGACAACCTTTTAAGTATTTGAAGAGTGCTATCATGTCTCCCCTCCATCTTCTCTTCTCCAGGCTAAACAGGCCCAGTTCTTTCAGTCTCTCTTCATAGTGCTTTGTTTCCAGACCCCTGATCATCCTGGTTGCCCTCCTCTGAACACGTTCCAGCTTGTCTGCATCCTTCTGGATTGAGTCGGGGAACAAACTATTTAAAAGCCCCAAACCGTGTTGGGAGTCTGTTGTGCAGCTCCACGTGCAAGATTCCGTGGATCCACGTGACCCCGGCCTGGGATCCACCAACCCCTGCTGTCCCACACAGCCACTACAAAAAGGTGGTGCGAAGCGGAAGCAAAATCAATTTCCGTGCTCCTTCAGTTCCCTCCTTTGCCATTTCAGCACAGACCCATCACGCCAGTAAGCACGGGCGTCTCTCTCTTCAAAAACAAGATGCTTTATCTGCGTGGCTGCATGTAATGCGTTGCCTCATCAGCTCAGCACAAAGGCCTCCTTTTCACTAGCTGGCATTGATTCCAGACAATCCATTACTGCCTTCTGCACATTTAATTGATGGCTCAACCTTGTGTCGATCGCTCTGTTCTTTTGTCAGACTGCAAGGAAGAGAGAGTGAGAGATGGAGAGAGAGAATGGAGATTGTGCAAATGAGAACAATACAAGAAAATAGTTAGCGATCCCGTGCACCTTGCAGCCTTGCGGGCTACCTGGGTTGGGCTGTTTGCATTTGCTTCATTTCACTGGGCACAATAGCTGCATCACAACTGCTCTGTAATCTTGACATGCTAACATGCCTGACGTGTCAGAACGATCTTGAGTTGCCATCACACGCCCTAGAAGCCTCTCACGGAACTGCTGACCGGCTGATATGGAAAAAGCCCAGCTCAGCAGTTTCTCAATTTTTCCAATATCAAAGATTAGAAAATGTTTTTATCATCAGCCAGCGCTGCTAGGGAGGAAAGAGAGTCAGGAGCGGGCCACGCCCATGTGGGAATGGATTTTCATGGAATCATAGAATCATAGAATAGCAGAGTTGGAAGGGGCCTACAAGGCCATCGGGTCCGACCCCCTGCTCAATGCAGGAATCCACCCTAAAGCATCCCTGACAGAGGGTTGTCCAGCTGCCTCTTGAAGGCCTCTAGTGTGGGAGAGCCCACCACCTCCCTAGGTCACGGGTTCCATTGTCGTACTGCTCTAACAGTCAGGAAGTTTTTCCTGATGTCCAGCTGGAATCTGGCTTCCTTTAACTTGAGCCCGTTCTTCCGTGTCCTGCACTCTGGGAGGATCGAGAAGAGATCCTGGCCCTCCTCTGTGTGACAACCTTTGAAGTATTTGAAGAGTGCTATCATGTCTCCCCTCCATCTTCTCTTCTCCAGGCTAAACATGCCCAGTTCTTTCAGTCTCTCCTCATAGGGCTTTGTTTCCAGACCCCTGATCATCCTGGTTGCCCTCCTCTGAACACGCTCTAGCTTGTCTGCGTCCTTCTTGAATTGTGGAGCCCAGAACTGGACACAATACTCAAGATGAGGCCCAACCAGTTCCAAATAGAGGGGAACCATTACCTCGTGCGATTTGGAAGCTATACTTCTAGTAATGCAGGCCCATATAGCATTTGCCTTTCTTGCAGCCATAACACACTGTTGGCTCATCTACAACAATTCCAAGATCCTTCTCGTTTGTAGTATTGCTGAGCCAAGTATCCCCCATCTTGTAACTGTGCCTTTCATTTCTATTTCCTAGATGTAGAACTTGGCATTTATCCCTATTAAATTTCATTCTGTTATTATTATTATTTATTTATTTATTTATTTATTTATTTATATAGCACCATCAATGTACATGGTGTTGTTTTCAGCCCAGCACTCCAGCCTATCAAGATCACTTTGAAGTTTGTTTCTGTCTTCCAGGGTATTAGCTATCCCACCCAATTTTGTGTCATCTGCAAATCTGATCAGCGTTCCCTGCACCTCCTCGTCCAAATCATTCATAAAAACGTGGAAGAGCACTGGGCCCAAGACTGAGCCCTGCGGCACCCCACTCATTGCCTCTCCCCAGTTTGAGAAGGTTCCATTGATAAGTACTCTTTGAGTCTGATTCATTTTGTTTCCATGGGGTTTGGGGTTTGATATTTAATTGGGCTCCATGTTGTGATGCACCCAGTGAGATTCCTCTTTGGTCCCATTTTGCACATAAATTATTTCCCCCTTCTCCTTCGCTCTGTCAGGCATGCTTTAATGTGGATTCTTGCATTGAGCAGGGGGTTGGACTCCATCGCCTTATAGGCCCCTTCCAACTCTACTCTTCAATGATTCTCTCAGTACATACTTTTATTATTATTATTATTATTTATTTATTTATATAGCACCATCAATGTACATGGTGCTGTACAGAGTAAAACAGTAAATAGCAAGACCCTGCCGCGTAGGCTTACATTCTAATATAATGCTATTTATTTATATAGCACCATGTACATTGATGGTGCTATATAAATAAATAAATAAATAATAATAATAATAATAATAAAATCATAATAAAACAATAAGGAGGGGAAGAGAATGCAAACAGGCACCGGGTAGGGTAAAACTAACAGTATAAAGTCAGAACAAAATCAAGATTTAAAAGCTTTAGGAAAAAGAAAAGTTTTTAGCTGAGCTTTAAAAGCTGAATGGTGGGAGATGCAGGACAAATAAAAGGAAGGACTTCTTCACACAGCGCAGAGTTAAATTATGGAACTCACTACTACAAGATGTAGTGATGGCCACCACTTTGGATTGCTTTAAAGGGGGCTGGATAAATTGCTGGAGGCAAAGTCTTAAAGTATACTCATTGCAATGAATGCACCTGATCAGACAACATGTTAAGCCATGGTTAGGGCGCTAACCCTTTTGCAGAAATGGTTAGTGAGCATGTTTAAACCATAGTTATGTGCCCACCATGGTTAGGAATGGTTCACGTAACACGCTAAGCCACAATGTTTAGCTCAAAATGCTTAACCACTGTGGTTTAGTGTGTTGTGTGAACAGGCTCAATGGGACATAAGTTAAATTCATATTGGACACAACTCAGTGTGGTGTAGTGGTTAGAGCATTGGACTGGAACTCAGGATCTAGTCCCCTTTTGGCCAGGAGATCCAGGTTCTAGTCCCCTTTCAGCCATGGAATCTCACTGGGTGACATTGGGCCAGTCACTGACTCTTGGCTCAACCTACCTCACAGGGTTGTTGTTGTGAGGATAAACATGGAGAGGAGGAGGACCATGTGAGCTGCCTTTGGATTCCTTACAAGATGAAGAAAAGATGGGATATAAATGTAATAAAAAAATAAAAAATATATCAGCCTCCCCCAACCCGGTGCCCAATGCAGGCTGGAAATTATAGCAGTTGTAGTGTAACCCATCTGGAGGGTGTAGGTTGGGGAAGTGTCCATGACCATCGATTTTGCATCTCCTCAGCTCCTTTGCAATTGCAGGAGGGTTCAAATAAGGACCCTGGGTTTTTAAATCTAAGGTTCAGAAGAGCTGCCAAGAAGGTCCTGTGCTTTTTACTATACATTTTTGTTCCCATCCTGCTTTGTCGCAGTTCCGCTGTGATCCTGAGGAGGGCAGAGGTGCTCACCCGCTTTGGCTGCAGTGTGCAGTGCCTTCTTCTCGCCGGGGGTTTTAATTAAACCTTTTAGTTACAAAAAGCTTTCTTTTAAAAATATGCAAGAAAAGTGCTTGGGCCTGAATGGTGCTAAATGTAACTTTTTAATAAGAGTGATAATGAGAATCTACAAGGACTCGCCGCACACAGAGAACGGCGCTTTGATGCAGACGGAAACGTTTATCCGACTAGGGAATCATAGAATAGTAGAGTTGGAAGGGGCCTATACGGCCATCGAGTCCAACCCGCAGCTCAATGCAGGAATCCACCCTAAAGCATCCCTGACAGATGGTTGTCCAGATGCCTCTTGAATGCCCCTAGTAAGGGAGAGCCCACAACCTCCCTAGGTAACTGGTTCCATTGTTGTACTGCTCTAACTGTCAGGAAGTTTTTCCTGACGTCCAGCTGGAATCTGGCTTCCTTTAACTTGAGCCCGTTATTCCGTGTCTTGCACTCTGGGAGGATCGAGAAGAGATCCTGGCCCTCCTCCGTGTGACAACCTTTGAAGTATTTGAAGAGTGCTATCATGTCTCCCCTCAATCTTCTCTTCTCCAGGCTAAACCTGCCCAGTTCTTTCAGTCTCTCTTCGTAGGGCTTTGTTTCCAGACCCCTGATCATCCTGGTTGCCCTCTTCTGAACACGCTCCAGCTTGTCTGCGTCCTTCTTGAATTGTGGAGCCCAGAACTGGACGCAATACTCTAGATGAGGCCTAACCAGGGCCGAATAGAGAGGAACCAGTACCTCACGTGATTTGGAAGCTATACTTCTATTAATGCAGCCCAAAATAGCATTTGCCTTTCTTGCAGCCATATCGCACTGTTGGCTCATATTCAGCTTGTGATCTACAACAATTCCAACATCTTTCTCGTTTGTAGTATTGCTGAGCCAAGTGTCCCCCATCTTGTAACTGTGCATTTGGTTTCTATTCCCTAAATGTAGAACTTGGCATTTATCCCTATTAAATTTCATCCTGTTGTTTTCAGCCCAGCACTCCAGCCTATCAAGATCACTTTGAAGTTCCTTTCATTCTTCCAGGGTATTAGCTATCCCACCCAATTTTGTGTCATCTGCAAATCTGATCAGCGTTCCCTGCACCTCCTCGTCCAAATGATTAATAAAAACGTGGAAGAGCCCTGGGCCCAGGACAGAGCCCTGCGGTACCCCTCTCGTTGCCTCTCCCTAGTTTGAGAAGGTTCCATTGATAAGTACTTTTAGGTTTGAGTTTCATTAATCTTTTTCTCTTTGGGTTTCTCTACAGCCCTAGTGTAATGTAGGGTGCCTTAAGGCCCAGGATTGGGCAAAAGGCAGAATGATTAATAATAATAATAATAATAATAATAATAATAATAATAATAATAATACTGTTGTTGTTGTTCATGCAACCAGCCCCCTTCCTGGCAGACACACACACACACACACTGGACATATGCTTTTAAATTAATTTTTTATTTAAAGTATTTCTAGGCCGCCTAGAAGTATTTTCTAGGTAGATTACAACCATAAAAAATATAATGAAAGATGGATACAGTAATAAAAAACCAACATTCATTTAAACAACAAACGGCACACTATGCCTGTAGCCACCAAAAAGGGATATTCAGGCAGGGAGTGTCTCTACATTAAGGTAAAAAAAACTAGCTAAAAGTGGGCTAGATGGAACAACTTCCTGACTGTCAGAGCAGTACGACAATGGAGCCAGTGACCTAGGGAGGTTGTGGGCTCCCCCACCCTAGAGGCCTTCAAGAGGCAGCTGGACAACCCTCTGTCAGGGATGCTTTAGGGTGGATTCCTGCATTGAGCAGGGGGTTGGACTCGATGGCCTTGTAGGCCCCCTCCAACTCTACTATTCTATGATTCTATGATTCGATGTGAACATTTTGCAATGTCATTGCAGTACACGCCTGGCATGGGGGCATGGGAAATCCTGAACAATTCTTAGCCAAAGAGATCAGATTCTGTTAGAGGGAGAACATCTCAAGCATTATTATTATTATTATTATTATTATTATTATTATTATTATTATTTGCACTTGTATACTGCCCCATTTACCTTATGTGAACTCTGGGCGGTTCACATAAGGTAAAACCTTAAAAGCATATGAAAAGCCCTGCTGGATCAGACCAAGGGTCCATCTAGTGCAGCACTCTGTTCACACAGTGGCCAACGTTAGCCAGGGACCAGCAAAGCAGGGCATGGTGCAACAGCACGCTCCCACCCATGTTCCCCAACAACTGGTGTATATAGGCTTACTGCCTTGGATACTGGAGAGAGCACACAACCATCAGGGCTAGTAGCCATGGATAGCCTTCTCCTCCAGGAATTTATCCAACCCCTTTTTAAAGCCACCCAAATTGGCGGCCATCACTTCATCTTGTGGCAGTGAGTTCCATAATTTCACTATGCGCTGTGTGATGAAGTCCTTCCTTTGATGTCTTGAATGTCCTACCAATCAGCTTCATGGGACGACCCCGGGTTCTAGTATTTTGAGAGAGGGGTTTTTCCAAGCTAAACAATCCCAGCTGTTGTAACCTTCCCTCAGAAGGGAGATGCTCCAGCCCCTTCATCATTTTAGTTGCCCTTATCCTGGCTGAGGTTCTTTTGGATTTCTGTTTCGTAGCTCCTCCTGGAGCAGGGGCTGCCGGACCTCAGGCCCTGGAGGCACAGCTGCTACTGCTGCGGTCCCGGTCTGATCCCCCAGGCGGCCCCTCCCCTTTCCCCCTAACCACTGACGGTTCATTGATTTCCCCCATTCTAAAAGGTTGAAGTGACTCTCCTAACCCTTAGCTAATGGCAGGAAGACCTTTACGTGAAAACATGGTGGTATGGTTTAGCATTTGGTTCTTGATCCTTTGGCTTTGCCTAACACTGGAACGCTCCCTCTCCCCCAATCAAAATAGAATTCGGTCCTCAGACTGAAAGATGTTTTGCACCCCTGTTCAGGGTTGGTATTGCATGAGAGTCTCCATCCTCTCTCTCTCTCTCTCTCTCTCTCTCTCTCTCTCTCTCTCTCTCTCTCTCAATTCCCAACTCCTTGCAAACTGTCTCCTTCTCATTCAACATCATGCAGCTTCCTCCTCTTTTTCTTTCTTTCTTTGCACAGCTAAATAGGGTGCCCTCGCCCCCCACCACTTCCCCCACGGCCCTAAATCCCAAACTGCCAAGTTCTTTGTGCAACATAATCACGTCTTCTTTCAACTTCCCTGATTATGGTGCTTGATGCTTTGACCAGCTGCAGCTGACTCACTCAGTCCAAACATGGCAGGGCCACATCAGTGTGCCTCCATCAATCTGCCCGGCTCCTTGGGTGCTTCTGGAGCAGGGCTGGGGGGCTGAGGGTTGCCTGGGCCCAGGCATGGGTAATGCCGCTCGCCTCTTCCTCCTCCTCCTCCTCCTGCTGCTCCCTCCCGGCGGAGTACGGGAAGTGGTGTCGAACATGAATCCAATTAGCTTGCACAGAATTTTAAGGGTGAGCTTATATAATCTATTTTTTACACAGCAGTGTCACTACAAGGTGACATTTCTCTGCAAGGGAAATGGATTCTTCTAAATGTGGATCCATCCATGCGGTGAAACAAATCAAAGTAAGTCTCAACAAATGCTTCATCCAGCACAGAGGGCCTCGTCCCCTTCCTCTCTTGAGGCACAACCTCATAGAATGCTATTCTATGATTCTATGAGTTGGAAGGGGCCTACAAGGACATCGAGTCCAACCCCCTGCTCAATGCAGGAATCCACCCTAAAGCATCCCTGACAGATGGTTGTCCAGCTGCCTCTTGAAGGCCTCTAGTGTGGGAGAGCCCACCACCTCCCTAGGTAACTGATTCCATTGTCGTGCTGCTCTAACAATCAGGAAGTTTTTCCTGATGTCCAGCCGGAATCTGGCTTCCTTTGAACCCGTTATTCCGTGTCCTGCACTCTGGGAGGATCGATAAGAGATCCTGGCCCTCCTCTGTGTGACAACCTTTTAAGTATTTGAAGAGTGCTTTCATGTCTCCCCTCCATCTTCTCTTCTCCAGGCTAAACAGGCCCAGTTCTTTCAGTCTCTCTTCCTAGGGCTTTGTTTCCAGACCCCTGATCATCCTGGTTGCCCTCCTCTGAACACACTCCAGCTTGTCTGCGTCCTTCTTGAATTGTGGAGCCCAGAACTGGACGCAGTACTCTAGATGAGGCCTAACCAGGGCCGAATAGAGAGGAACCAGTACCTCACGTGATTTGGAAGCTATACTTCTATTAATGCTGCCCAAAATAGCATTTGCCTTTCTTGCAGCCGTATCGCACTGTTGGCTCCTATTCAGCTTGTGATCTACAACAATTCCAAGATCCTTCTCGTTTGTAGTATTGCTGAGCCAAGTATCCCCCATCTTGTAACTGTGCCTTTGGTTTCTATTCCCTAAATGTAGAACCTGGCATTTATCCCTATTAAATTTATCCTGTTGTTTTCAGCCCAGCACTCCAGCCTATCAACATCACTTTGAAGTTTGTTTCATCATGCCCAGCCTTGATTGAGACGAAACCTGAGCACCTGACATGGCTGCTGCGTTTGCACCCCTCCCTGCCTCCCACGGCACCCTTGTCTGTGGTGGTTTGCTCTCTTGCCTTTTCCTCCTTCCCCACCCTCTGTTCTCTCTGCTGAGGCCATCAGTGGGAAAGGAAGCAGCCGCCAGGCACCTCTCCATTGTGCCTTGATCTGCAAGAGCCTCTTAGAGGGAGAGGAAGCGGCTGCGGAACTTTATTTTTATTTATTTATTTATGTATTTATTTATTTATTGCATTTCTATACCGCCCAATAGCCGAAGCTCTCTGGGGGGTTTACAAAATTAAGACAATTCAAGTATAAAACAACAGTATAAAACCATAATATAAAATACAATATAAAAGCACAACCAAGATAAAAACAGTAGCAATGCAAAAATACAAATTTAAAATACAAATTTAAAACACCAAGTTCAAATTAATTTATAGACTGTTAAAATACTGGGCGAATAAAAAGGTCTTCACCTGGCATCTATAAGAATATAATGTAGGTGCCAAGCGAACCTCTTTAGGGAGCTCATTCCACAGCCGGGGTGCCACAGCAGAAAAGAGCTTTATCACACCAGCGTAATACTGTGCAATCACTGCGAATTGCATGCAAAGGACTCAGAAGTTTTCCACCTTATAATCTGCTTTGATTGTGAAGGACTCCCAGTCATCCTGCCTTCATTGTGCAATAAAGCCAAAAGATTCGCCGTATTTAGCCCCTACTTTTTGAGCATATCTTCCAAGCCGCCGCTGGGGCGCAGGAGCAGGTTTTTAAAGAAATGCTTACATCTGCGTAAGCTTTAAAGATAAGGACACCAAAATTGGCACAGTAATAGATATTAGGAAGAGCTTTAAGCATACCAAATTTGAATTGAATTGGATCATCCATTGATTTTTTAATGATTTTTTTACATTTCCCCCCCTTAAACTCATTTCCTGGTATGCAAAGGATCGCTGTCGCCCGGTAGCAAAAACAACAACAACAACCGTGAAAGCTTAGCATTATGGGGATAATCTGAGGGAAGTAGGTAGGTGGGATGAAGCTTTAAGAATCTAGTGCCTGAATTTGCTTCTTTCCTTTTTCCTCCTCCCTCCCAATCCCCTTTTCTTTTGTGTCATGTTTTTTAGACTGTAAGCCTGTGGGCAGGTATTGTCTTAAGACATATTTTTATAAGCCACCTTGAGAGCCTTTTTTGGCTAAAGGGCAGGATAAAAAAACAATAATAATAATAATAATAATAATAATAATAATAATAATAATAATAAGTGACCATATGAAAAGGAGGTCAGGGCTCCTGTATCTAACAGTTGGCCTTGTAGGCCCCTTACAACTCTGCTATTCTATGATTCTATGATTCCATGATTCCTAGCCCCTTGATAAAATCTACGGAACAGTAACACGTGTGATACGGTTTCCACCTCACTCCCAGAGAAAAGAGGATAGTAAGTTTTGAAGACCATGCTGAGGAAAAGGGGAGGTTTAAACTTGAGGATGCAGAGGGACATAGCTGGGATGGGCCTCATGGAAAGGGGCGTGTGCCCTGTTGCTTTTAGTCCGTGCCCCAAGGTTTTAATTCCTTCTCCTGGCAATCCTGAACAGGATCCCACATCCCTGAAACCTCAAATCAGACCTGTCTGATACCTTAGGGTGGATGTTTGGGCACAATTATTGGGCTTGCAGACAGCCAGGTAGGAGACCGGCAGAGGAGGAGGAGGAGGAGGAGGAGAAAGAGGAGGAGGAGGAGGAGGAGAAAGAGGAGGAGGAGGAGGAGGAGGAGAAGGTTGCATCTGAGGCAAATGAAGAGCAACCCTGCCTGGCACTGCTCACCTTGGCTGACCTCCAGGGTCTCCTGCACCTGTTTTCTTCAGCAAATGGGAAGTTATGCCACCGTGTTCTACATCCAGCAGCGTGTCCAGCTGTTGCCTGGAGCAAAAGTGGGTCACACCAGAGCTCGAGGTGAAGTCCCTGTGGGGGGAGGAATCATGTGGGGACACCACTGCCCCTATAAGGTTCTGGCACTTAGATCACTCATCGGTTTCACACTGTTCACAGCAAGCAGCTTAATGCCTCCAACCAGCCTGCGATTTTGCTCTGATTTCCTTGCTAACTGCTAAAGGGATCTTTTTCATTAGCAGCTCCCTCAGAAGGCTGGAAAGCCGCACCCCCTCTCACCTTGGAGAGGCCCAGAAGTGTTAATTAGCTGTGGAGGAGAAGGAAAGCAAAAGGCCTGGGAAACATCTCAGCAACAAAAACTACCCCTCTGGAAAGAGCAACAAAACAGTGAGCTTTGGCCAAAGTTTACCTTCCAAGGTGTCAGGCATTTGAGGGACTCCTATTAGGAACGCTAAAGGCTGCGGAAGTGTGTGTGTCAGGGAAATTTCCCTGATCCAGTAGGGAAGGAGCGGGTCCAGAGAATCGTAGAGTTGGAAGGGGCCTACAAGGCCATCGAGTCCAACCCCCTGCTCAATGCAGGAATCCACCCTAAAGCACCCCTGACAGATGGGTGTCCAGCTGCCTCTTGAAGGCCTCCAGTGTGGGAGAGCCCACAACCTCCCTAGGTAACTGATTCCATTGTCGCACTGCTCTAACAGTCAGGAAGTTTTTCCTGATGTCCAGCCGGAATCTGGCTTCCTTTAACTTGAGCCCGTTATTCCGTGTCCTGCACTCTGGGAGGATCGAGAAGAGATCCTGGCCCTCCTCTGTGTGACAACCTTTTAAGTATTTGAAGAGTGCTCTCATGTCTCCCCTCAGCCTTCTCTTCTCCAGGCTAAACCTGCCCAGTTCTTTCAGTCTCTCTTCATAGGGCTTTGTTTCCAGACCCCTGATCATCCTGGTCGCCCTCCTCTGAACACGCTCCAGCTTGTCTGCGTCCTTCTTGAATTGTGGAGCCCAGAACTGGACACAATACTCTAGATGAGGTCCTTCATTAAATAAGACTGCATTCCGACTTCCTGTGTAGGAGCATCGCTTCCACACCTGATCCTCTCCCATTCTGCAGTGAGAAACTATGTAAACATTTTGCAATGTCATCTCAGCCCACCCCTGGCATGGGTGTGTGGGAAATCCTGAACAATCTTTATCCAAAGAAGTCAGATGTACATTGTTGGTGCTATATAAATAAATACTATTATTAATAATAATTCTGTTAGAGGGAGAACAGCTCAAGCCTTAAAAGCATATGAGAAGCCCTGAGGCTGGATCAGACCGAGGGTCCATCTAGTCCAGCACTCTGTTCCCACAGGGGCCAACGTTAGCCAGGGACCAAGAAAGCAGGGCATGGTGCAACAGCACGCTCCCACCCATGTTCCCCAGCAACTGGTGTATATAGGCTTACTTCCTCAGATAGTGGAGATACTGGAGATTAATTTTTTGAACCGCCCAGAGAGCTCCAGCTATTGGGCGATATAGAAATGTAATAAATAAATAAATAAATAAATAAATAAATAAATAAATAAATAATAGCACTCAACCATCAGGGCTAGTAGCCATGGATAGCCTTCTTCTCCAGGAATTTATCCAACCCCCCTTTTAAAGCCATCCAGATTGGTGGCCGTCACTACATCTTGTGCTAGTGAGTTCCATTGTTTAACTCTGAGGTGTGTGAAGATTTCCTTTTATCTGTCCTGAATCTCCCACCAATCAGCTTCATGGGATCATGACCCCAATGTGTTCTCATATTAGAGGGAGAAACATGTCTCCCCATCCATACTTCAGAGAGCTATAAACTTCCCGGTTGCTGCCTGGCCATTGCTGAAGGAACATTCTCCTTCCAAGGATCTCCACCTGCAGCGCCATGGATGAACAGCTCCGTCACTGCTTCAGAGCACTTTGCCTTGCTGGACAGCTCCCCAGCCTACTGCTTTATAATGGTTTGAAACGGTTTTGACAACACTTCGCACCCAGGACACATTCCATATGCCGTTTTTGAATCGTTTTAAAGTGTTAGATCCTGCTTGGTGTAGTTCTAACCAAGGAATCCAGTCATGGAGGAGGGAAAAGTATGATTTCATCAGAGCAACTTTGATGAGAATAAAAGTATGCTGATGTGGATGATGGGGAGGGAGTTCAGTCTTTGGCTTCCTGGACGTGGGCTTCTCTCCTGCCCATATAGTTCTAATAAAGGAACAAATCCTGTCAGACTAAACTGAACTCATTTTTTGATCAGGTAACTTCCCTTGTGGACGGTGGGAATGCTGTGGACGTCATATATCTTGACTTCAGCAAAGCTTTTGACAAAGTGCCCCGTGATATTCTGATTAACAAACTAGCTAAAAGTGGGCTAGATGGAACAACTATCAGGTGGATTCACAGTTGGCTACAGAATCGGACTCAAAGAGTACTTATCAACGGTACCTTCTCAAAGTTTATTAGATTGTAAGCCTATGCGGCAGGGTCTTGCTATTTACTGTTTTACTCTGTACAGCACCATGTACATTGATGGTGCTATATAAATAAATAATAATAATAAATAAAGTGGGAGGAGGTAACGAGTGGGGTACCGCAGGGAAAGTGAGGTGGGTGGCTGCAGTCTTAGCCTTTGCCTCAGGCAGGAAAATGCTGTGAGTCTGCCCTGGGGCTATTTCAAATTGTGGGTGTGTGGGTGGTTGTTATTTATGAACATCCATCCCCTGTGCAAGAGATGCATACAAGACCTTGCACATAAGGAAAGATCGCACATTTGTGATAGAGGTCACTTAGCTCACTCCTTGATGAGCTAGTTCTCTGGTTGGAGGGATCTAGTTTGTCTTTATAGGGACTAGCTAAAAGTGGGCTAGCTGGAACAATTATTGGGTGGATTCACAGTTGGCTACAGAATCGGACTCAAAGAGTGCTTATCAATGGAACCTTCTCAAACTGGGGAGAGGCAACGAGTGGGGTGCCGCAGGGCTCAGTCCTGGGCCCAGTGCTCTTCAACATTTTTATTAATGATTTGGACGAGGAGGTGCAGGGAACGCTGATCAAATTTGCAGATGACACCAAATTGGGTGGGATAGCTAATACCCTGGAAGACAGAAACAAACTTCAAAGTGATCTTGATAGGCTGGAGTGCTGGCTGAAAACAACAGAATGAAATTTAATAGGGATAAATGTCAAGTTCTACATTTAGGAAATAGAAACCAAAGGCACAGTTACAAGATGGGGGATACTTGGCTCAGCAATACTACAAACGAGAAGGATCTTGGAATTGTTGTAGATCACAAGCTGAATATGAGCCAACAGTGCGATAGGGCTGCAAGAAAGGCAAATGCTATTTGGGGCTGCATTAATAGAAGTAGAGCTTCCAAATCACGTGAGGTACTGGTTCCTCTCTATTTGGCCCTGGTTAGGCCTCATCTAGAGTATTGTGTCCAGTTCTGGGCTTCACAATTCAAGAAGGACGCAGACAAGCTGGAGCGTGTTCAGAGGAGGGCAACCAGGACGATCAGGGGTCTGGAAACAAAGCCCTATGAAGAGAGACTGAAAGAACTGAGCATGTTTAGCCTGGAGAAGAGAAGATTGAGGGGAGACATGACAGCACTCTTCAAATACTTAAAAGGTTGTCACGCAGAGGAGGGCCAGGATCTCTTCTCAATCCTCCTAGAGTGCAGGACACAGAATAATGGGCTCAAGTTGAAGGAAGCCAGATTCCGTCTGGACATCAGGAAAAGCTTCCTGACTGTTAGAGCAGTACGACAATGGAACCAGTTACCTAGGGAGGTTGTGGGTTCTCCCACACTAGAGTCCTTCAAGAGGCAGCTGGACAACCACCTGTCAGGGATGCTTTAGGGTGGATTCTTGCACTGAGCAGGGGGTTGGACTCAATGGCCTTGCAGGTCCCTTCCAACTCTGCTATTCTATGATTCTCACAGTACATCTCACAGTATCTTCACTTCCAAATTAATTCTAGAACTGGGACCTGCACCATTTGTTGCAGCAACTGGTTCCTTCAGTTCACCTCTATCTTTGCATCTGTACAGCACTGATGGACACTTGTGTATGGTTAAAACACCAAAAAGAAGCCACCTTGATGTCATCCTACCTATTATTCCCTTGGGAGCATTGTGTGATATTGATTGTTATGCACAGGTGTTGCTCCACTTTGGTAAAACACCATACAATAAAGATGCCTGATACAAGCAAATGTTCACTCACCTTAAGTTTACTTTGGTATCATGTTTTGTCAATGTGCACATGTAAAGCAGAGGAGGAGAAATGTAGTAGTGTGGCAAGTGTTCTGTATTAAAATTTAAAATGAATATTATAATAATAATAATAATAATAATAATATTTATTTATTACATTTTTATACCGCCCCATAGCCGAAGCTCTCTGGGCGGTTCACAAAAATTAAAACCATAATAAAACAACCAACAGGTTAAAAGCACAAAAAAATCCCAGAATAATGTGCAATTCCTAATGCGTTGATTCCATTTTAGAAAAAAGGACAGGTAATTCAAAAGTCCAAAATCTGGGGAGAAATTTGGACAAGAGAAATTCTGGAAACATCCCTACTTGGATGAAGAAAAGCAAACACAAATGAAGCCAGAGCACTGCAGGGGTGAGGGAATTGTTATTTTAAACTAAGAAGGCATCTTTTGTGATGACGGTCCTTCAGGATTGCGGTGACCTTGATATGAAGGTGTACAGTCACCAAATGCAATGAGATAACCTCAGCTTCTCAGTTTGAAAAACAGAGGGAAGGAAGGCCGATGATAAATAAAACAGTTGTGAAAATGCCGGGTTCCTTCAAAGCTATCCTTTGTGGTGGGCTCATTTCTTCCAAGTAGGTCATTCGGAAGGCCCTTCTAACAGTAAAGTTAAGAACACAATTTTATGTCCAATCTATGTGGGCAGGAAGGTTCAAACTTGTGGGGGTGACTGCTGCATTTTAAATGTGAACTGTTGTCCTAAGGCACGGGGCTGTTTAATGCAAGTCATCTGGTGGTTCATAGAATCATAGAATTATAGAAAAGCAGAGTTGGAAGGGGCCTACAAGGCCATCGAGTCCAACCCCCTGCTCAATGCAGGAATCCACCCTAAAGCATCCCTGGCAGATGGTGGTCCAGCTGCCTCTTGAAGCCCTCTAGTGTGGGAGAGCCCACAACCTCCCTAGGTCACTGGTTCCATTGTCGTACTGCTCTAACAGTCAGGGAGTTTTTCCTGATGTCCAGCTGGAATGTGGCTTCCTGTAACTTGAGCCCGTTATTCCGTGTCCTGCACTCTGGGAGGATCGAGAAGAGATCCTGGCCCTCCTCTGTGGGACAACCTTTTAAGTCTTTGAAGAGTGCTCTCATGTCTCCCCTCTATCTCCTCTTCTCCAGGCTAAACAGGCCCAGTTCTTTCAGTTGGTGGCTTGCCCATTCCTGTAAGTGATGGCATCTTAAAAGATGGTCAGTGGCCAAATGACATCATTTGCCACAGAAAGACACAACATCCAGCCACCTGCAGCAGTGATGATGACACTTCTCTCAGACTACAAAATGGCCGATGTGTGTGGTGTTTTTTTAAAACTCTGGGGTCTAATTTTATCTTATGTTTACTTTGAAGAGAAACAATAACACGAGCCCTGGTTTCAAGGCATTTTCAAAACAGAGTCTTTGCAGCTGCTGAAATTGTCTGAACAATGCCCTTTATATTCGTCTGGTTCCTAATCTTTGCCATCCTCCACGGATGTGGTATTTTTAAGGACGCAAAAACATTGACAGTTGACTCTAAAGAACGAAGGTTGTGATGTCATTACAATGACATCATCTGTAATTACAGAGACAATGGGAAATGCAAAAGGTGATTTAAGAGCCTTTTAATAGTCTTAACTGGTGACTCCTCCTCTGATAACGCGTCTTCCTAAACCCCTGACTGATAGGAAATAATTGCATCTGGATTTCTCTCCCCCCCCCCCCGCCCTTTCCTTTTTGGTGGCATTTATATTGTTGAGAGCTGTTTAGTCTGTTGGATTAGGAACATTCACGTGGGCTTTGATCTGATTAACAGATAGCCGTTTGTCACACAACCCAAGTACAGCGTTGCAATCTCCAAAATGAGAGGATTTGAGAAAAGAAAGACGCAGAGATTTTGTAAGGATCATCGCAGGCAAAAAGAGTGCAGCTAAACTGTCTGAAGGGGGCGGAATTGTAAGTAATTTATCCATCCATTTCTCTTGCCATTATCAGCAAAGAGAAATAATAATAATAATAAAAAAACGAAAAAGAAAGAGGGAGAAAGCTGTCGAATGTCATGATATAGGCAGCCACTGAGGGTATTCGGTGTCGTGAACAGATGTTGTCCGATCGACAACCGTTTCTAAATTTGTGCGGATTCTGTATGGTTGCCCATCATGGAGGTACAAATGTGGTGCTAGATTAAAGCACTGAGCTGCTAAAAACAGCCCTGATGTGCATTTGCGGAAGAGGAAAAAAACACAACAGAAACTCAGCAAGGAGGGCAGCACTTGAAGTATACAGAAGGTGGCTCTTATCTGAGCGTTTGAAAGCAGCTCTTGGCCATTGGTTGAGTTGCTGTGATATCACATAAGCCTTAAGAATGGATGGAAATGTAGATGTCCAGAGGGAGCTATGGGCTGAGGGAAAGGGGGTAAAAGAATCATAGAATCATGGAGTTGGAAGGGGCCTGTAAAGCCATGGAGTCCAACCCCCTGCTCAATGCAGGAATCCACCCTAAAGCATCCCTGACAGAGGGTTGTCCAGCTGCCTCTTGAAGGCCTCTAGTGTGGGAGAGCTCACCACCTCCCTAGGTCACTGGCTCCATTGTCATACTACTCTAACAGTCAGGACGTTTTTCCTGATTGTCCAGCCGGAATCTGGCTTCCTGTAACTTGAGCCCATTATTCCGTGTCCTGCACTCTGGGAGAATCGAGAAGGTGGGGCAGAAACATTTGTGAGGAGAAATCTCGGCTGGAGGGTGGGGGAGAGAAATGCAGAAAGGGGGGGTATAGGAGAGAAAGGCCAAAGGAAAGATGAGCGGAGAAGTGATGTCATCAATGGCGGGGAAACCTCCCCTTCCCATGCATAGTGGCCCTGATCCATATAGAGCGCTGTGCACTTCCTTTAGAGTAAAGGGAGGGAGCTGCATGTTAAATAATTACATCAACAAACCTTCACTGACTGACTAGTTATGGTTGACTTTAAATATTTTAATTCTTTACTTTCTTGTTTCTTCCTTTCTTTCATTCCCCACTCAAGAATCTTATTACACATACAGCAGTATAGAAGTCCTGTAAATAAATAAATGAATGAATAAATATGAATGTAACATGTAGTTTGACCCTGTGGCTCCATGATTATGACATGAAAGAACATTCTAGGGGAAATGAATGACCTGGAGTACCAGAGCCACTGCATGGCCCAGTAGCCGCCATTTTAGAGGGATAGATTTCCTGGCCTCTTGTGGCTAGCTCAGCTACAGCGTCTAGAGGTAAGAGAAGATCATGGCTCATATTTCATATAGCAGCCTTGACTAGAGGGAGGAGGGAGCACCATTGGTTCGCTGTGCAACCCAGCAAGTCCTGGTAGACAAGGGATGGGCCCCATCACTGATGTGCCCGCTCATACAGTATTATGCCACTTTGAGGGTTGTTCTAGTGCAGTTTTGGCACATCTCTGGGGCAAGGATTCCTAAATCTGCAATACAGTTCACAAGGAGAGTGCCTCTCCCCGGCACAGTATCCCAAGGAGTTGGAACATAGGTGGAATTGATAGACACGGCATTCCTGTAGATTTGCACAGATGTGCACTTGCACTAATGGCCATTAGCACTGATGTCCATTAGTCACCTGGCAAAATGATGAGGGAGAAAAAACACTACGTGAAACCAAAAGGAGGAAGAGATAGCGTGTAGTGTTAAAAAGTAGAAAAGTTTTAATCTCTTTGTACAGATGCCTCAAACGTTTAAAAATGTATTGTTGTTACAAGACTTTTTGAATAAAAGCTCAACGTTTTGGATCTGCCGATCCTTCTTCAGGAGCTGATATAACAGAATAACATGAACTACCAAAAAGTCCAAACGAAGCAGTCAAAAGACTTCCTTGCATTCTTTTTGCTTGTTGTTTCCTTGAATGCAAGGAAGTCTTTCCTTGAACGCAAGAAAGATCCATCTTCAAAAGGAAGGAAGGTGGGGCACAAACAATGAATGAATGGATGGATGAATGAATGCAAAACTCTTCCTAGATCAGCCTTCCTCAACTTGGGGCACTCCAGATGTGTTGGACTGCATCTCCCAGAATGCTCCAGCCAGTTGTAGTCCAACACATCTGGAGCGCCCCAAGTTGAGGAAGGTTGTCCTAGATCCTTTGCTGTCATTTTCAGATAAGGCTATCAATGCTACTAGTCCTGATGGTTAGTATTACTTCCAGGCTATGAGAAAAAGAGGAGACTAGCTCTGGTGCTATGAAATGTCAAAAGAGGTTTCTTTATTTTTCTTATCCGAAACATAAAAAATGTTCAAAAAACTTTCAACCAAACTTGTACAAACGCTCAACGTTTCAGATCTGGCAATCCTTCGTCAGGAGATATAAGACATTCAAGTAAAAGATATATAAAGTCGTATTACAGTGTAAACAAGTTCATCCAACTTAAAATTAAATAAAAGGAAACAACACTCATAGTCTAAAAGTCCATATATTGAATTAGCCTATGAGTGTTGTTTCCTTTTATTTAATTTTAAGTTGGATGAATGTAATATGACTTTATATATATATTACTTGAATGTCTTATAGCTCCTGATGAAGGATCTCTGGTTAGAGATCCGGCCCTGGTTAGGCCTCATCTAGAGTATTGCGTTCAGTTCTGGGCTCCACAATTCAAGAAGGACGCAGACAAGCTGGAGCGTGTTCAGAGGAGGGCAACCAGGATGATCAGGGGTCTGGAAACAAAGCCCTATGAGGAGAGACTGAAAGAACTGGGCATGTTTAGCCTGGAGAAGAGAAGGCTGAGGGGAGACATGAGAGCACTCTTCAAATACTTAAAGGTTGTCACCCAGAGGAGGGCCAGGATCTCTTCTCAATCCTCCCAGAATGCAGGACACGGAATAACAGACTCAAGTTAAAGGAAGGTAGATTCCAGCTGGACATCAGCAAAAACTTCCTGACTGTTAGAGCGGTATGACAATGGAATCAGTTACCTAGGGAAATTGTGGGCTCTCCCACACTAGAGGCCTTCAAGAGGCAGCTGGACATCCACCTGTCAGGGATGCTTTAGGGTGGATTCCTGCATTGAGCAGGGGGTTGGACTCGATGGCCTTGTATGCCCCTTCCAACTCTGCTATTCTACGATTCTATGATCTCCAGATCCGAAACGTTGAGCGTTTGTAGAAGTTTGGTTGAAAGTTTTTTGGACATTGTGGCACCCCGACTGTGGAATACCCTCCCCTTGGAGGCCCGACTGGCGCCAATGCTGATTTTGTCAGCGCCAAGTGAAAACATGGCTTTTTAACAAAGCTTTAAATGGTTGAATTCACTAGGCACATTGTTTTAACTGTTTTAATAGTTTTACTGCTTTTAAATTATATATCTTTTTAACTTGGTTTTTGGTTTAATTTGTTTTTAGCTCTGTATATTTACTGTTTTTATACTGTATGCTTTTATCTGTACGCCGTCCTGGGATCTTATTGATATAGGGCGGGTTATAAATGTTTAAAATAAATAAATAGCCTTTTTGTGGTGCTTTTCCCCTTCTTTTTCCACAATAGTCTCACTTCCAGCATCAGAGGAAGGTGCTACTTCACTCACATCCTGTAGGCCTTCCACTGGGACAGTTGGTTTTATTTATTTAATTGAAGTATTTTTTTTTTATCCTACTCCTCAGCCCCCAAAAAGCTCCCAGAGTGGCATAAAAACACTCCATTACACAAGGTGATCCCAGCCAGTTGCCGTGGTTGGCCACTGTGGGAACAGAATACTGGACCAGATACGCTTTCGGTCTGATGCAACACAGGTCTCCTTATGAGTGATGGTTTCAGTGGCGAGAGAGGCGCTCTGCACATGTACAGAAGCAGGCTTCTTTGCTCCCGTATCTGGAAGGTGGTTCCCGAGTCTGGGAAGTGGGTAAGCGGCCTGTTCTGGATGAGGTGGCGCTCCCTCTGAAGGAGCAGGTACGTAGCTTGGGAGTACTCCTTGATCCATCATTGTCACTGGAGGCCCAGGTGGACTCTGTGGCATGGAGTACTTGGGGTCAGCTTCGGCTGATCCGCCAGCTACGGCCTTTCCTGGACAGGGACAACCTAGCCACAGTAGTGCATGCACTGGTAACTTCCCGCTTAGACTACTGCAATTCACTCTACGTGGGGCTGCCCTTGAAGACGACGCGGAAATTGCAGCTAGTGCAAAATGCACTAGCATTACAGAGCCCACATAACACCAGTTTTAAAAGAACTGCACTGGCTGCCTATATGCTTCCGGTCGGAATTCAAGGTGCTGGTAATGACGTTTAAAGCCCTAAACGGCTTGGGACCTCGATACTTGAGAGAGCGCCTCTCCTTATATATGCCTGCCTGAGACCTCAGATCTGTTGGAGGAGCCCTTCTCCGCATTCTACCAATGCAACATATACGTTATGATGGGACAAGGGAGAGGGCTTTATCTGTGGTGGCACCCCGACTGAGGAATGCCCTCCCCTGGGAGGCCCGATTGGCGCCAACGCTGTTTTCATTTCGACGCCAAGTAAAAACACGGCTTTTTAACAAAGCCTTTGATGGTTAAACTCACTGGCACATTGTTTTAACTGTTTTAACTGCATCTATTGCTTTTAAATTATATATTGTTTTAACTTGGATTATGGTTTAATTTGTTTTTAACTGTGTATATTTATTGTTTTATACTGTATGTTTTTATCTGTACGCCGCCCTGAGAACTTAGTGATAGAGGGCGGGATATAAATATTTTAAATAAATAAATAAATAAATAAATCTGCAGCTTTTGAGTCTTGGGACTGTCCTGCCTCAAAACAAACCTCTAGTTTGGTTCTGTAGGTGAAAAGACTGTCTTGGCAAAGCTGAATTTGAGATCTTGAAAAGTACACAGACTTTACTAGAAGAGGGTGCTTTCTCTGCTGCGGTTTATAATGGAAAGACTTGATAAAAAGCTCAGATATAAATCAATCCAGGTAATTTAAACAAAGCCATCAATGTTGGGAACTGCACAGAATGACTGCGTTTAGCCCTCAGAAACACAAGGAAACTTCTCCGTCCTCATTGCAGGGTGTGAATTTAATCAGGTTTTGCTAAGCTAAAGCATCACTCATTGACTTGATACACCTTCTTAGGTGCTGTTCACTTAAAGGTAAGCAGTTTGGGTATTAGTTCTACTCCCAAGGTGTTTCAAAAGATAATTGCACTGAGGTTTGTACATGACAAGGTGCTGAATGTATAATCCACAAGGCTTCTCTCTGGTCTTTCCACAACAGAATGAAAGGCTGCAGAAGAAATGAGAGAGAAAGTGAGAGAGAGAGAGGGGAAAAGGAGGCCAAAGTCTGGGCATAATACTCTTAAATTGCCTTCAAATCTATCCAGGCTTTTCACTCCCAGGTTTCTTCTGTGCACACTTTGGGTTAAATAGAACCTTCCTCCTCTGCTTGGCATAAACTGAGTCAACTGCAACCCAAACTGAAAGAAAGGGAGAAGCTACTGATGACTTTTCTGCAGTACAAAGTGAAGCCATCAAGATATGAGATGGAAAATACGTTTTGGCCTGATGTATTCCAAATCTACCGGTGTCCATTTACTTGAAAAACCAACATTGCTCTGGAGTGGGAAAATGAACAGAGAAGAGACATGATAGCACTCTTCAAATACTTAAAAGGTTGTCACACAGAGGAGGGCCAGGATCTCGTCTCGATCCTCCCAGAGTGCAGGACACAGAAAAAGGGCTCAAGTTACAGGAAGCCAGATTCCGGCTGGACATCAGGAAAAACTTCCTGACTGTTAGAGCAGTATGACAATGGAATCAGTTCCCTAGGGAAGTTGTGGGCTCTCCCACACTAGAGCCATTCAAGAGGCAGCTGGACAAACATCTGTCAGGGATGCTTTAGGGTGGATTCCTGTATTGAGCAGGGGGTTGGACTGGATGGCCTTAGAGGCCCCTTCCAACTCTGCTTTTCTATGATTCTATGATAAATATCTGAATTAGGGGTGTGCACGGACCCCCCGATCCTCTTCGCGCCCAATCCGCAAATTGCGGATCGGGCCCGCTCTGCCCCTCCTCGATCCGCCTAGGGGCTACTCTACTCCTCTGCGGAGCTCTGGCTCCGAATCGGAGCTCCGCAGTGGTGGGGAGTGGCGCCAGGTAAGGCCCCCTCCCTCCTCCCCCTTACCTGTGTCCGTCCTGGCCCATCCCAGCTTCACTAGAGCCCGCGGCTCAACCAGGAACTGTAGGCCCGGCCTAAAATTCCTGGTTGAGCCGCGGGCTCTAGTGAAGCTGGGATGGGCCGTGACAGACACAGGTAAGACCCCCCTCCCTCCTCTCCCTTACCTGCATCCGTCCACGGTCACGCGGCTGCTTCTACTGAGCCCGAGGACTCAACCAGGAAGACCAGGCCGCAGTTGCAGCCTAGTCTTCCTGCTTGAGTCCTCGGGCTCAGTTGAAGCAGCCGCGGGACCGCGGATGGATGCAGGTAGGACCCCCTCCCCCTTACCTGGCTCTGCCGCCATCGCCACATGGGCGGCAGCGACAGCGGCATGGCCAAGTAAACCCCCTTACCTTTTTTGCGGAGTTCCGGATCGAGGCGAAGGATCCGCCTTCACTTCGATCCGCTCCGCAACACTCCACAGCTCCCCCGATCCTCTTCGCCTCTGCCTTAAGGGGAGGCGAAGCCCCCCGATTCGCTCATGCTTCTCCGGTCCGAGGAGAAGTGGAGCACATCCCTAATCTGAATAGTGTTATCACAATGGATGCCTTGCACTGGGCGGGGGGGGGGGTGTCGTTTTCTTTGGAATCGGGGAACCCGATAACTGATGGGGAAAACTAGAATCTGATCAATGGGCAGTTAGCTGCAGCAAAAACCCTTTTGTCCTGAGATGCTAGAGATTTGCTGTGTACAGAACTTTCAGGAATTTGTGTGTAAGAGACAGGGGGGAGGGAGAGAGGGGGAAGAAAGTGTCTGTATGTGTATATATGTGTGGATGTGTGTGTGAGAGAGAGACCAAGGGCTAATCTACACTGCAGCCCTTTCGCTATGGAAGAGGGGTGCTCCCGATTGTTCCCCGCTTACGCGATCACCACTCACAGGGCAAACCTGCCCACAGGGCTGAGGTGTGTTTTTTAGTGATGCGTGGGGCACGCACACGAGCACAAATGTGGACCACTCCATCGAATATGCGCTCCTGCGCAAAGCATCACCCTATGGGAAAAAACAAAGAAAAAAACAAACACACCTGGCAGGGAAACACGGTGATACCCATGGACACGCCCCAAACAGGTGATTGGCTGTTCGCTGAGACTGCAACTCGCAATGCACAGCAATGACATCACAAAGGGGGGGGGGCACACCACATACAAGTTACAGGAAGCCAGATTCCGGCTGGACATCAGGAAAAACTTCCTGACTGTTAGAGCAGTACGACAATGGAACCAGTTCCCTAGGGAGGTTGTGGGGTCTCCCACACTAGAGGCCTTCAAGAGGCAGCTGGACAACCATCTGCCAGGGATGCTTTAGGGTGGATTCCTGCATTGAGCAGGGGGTTGGACTGGATGGCCTTGTAGGCCCCTTCCAACTCTACTGGTCTATGATTCTATGATACTACAAATGGAAGCAAGAGAGCCAGAAAAACCACAACAAAAGCAGTCAAGGAAATTCTAGTATAACTGAGAGGTGGAATCGAGATCACCACACAACCAGGTTAATGTTGTGTACCCCATTAGTGATGACTGTGATACAATCCTGCAATAAATGGCTGGTGTAGACTCCCCCCAGCACACACACACACACACACACACGTGTGTGTGTGTGTGTGTGTGTGTGTGTGTGTGTGTGTGTGTGTGTCTGAATGGATGTTGCTGTGGTTCTCGCACAATGCCTCTGTGTTTGATGTAGTGGCTCTGTATCTGCTGAACCTATTAGCAAATACAGAATTCTTACAAAGACAGGTTGGTTTGTTTGTTCAAGATATGTGTGGGCTGCCATTTAGGGTAAAAGCTTTCCAAGACAGTTTCCAGCATATACATTTATAATGCATAAACAGAAATAATTCCTAAAAGGGTCAAAGCCCATAGTAATAAGATTAAGCACTAATTAGAGCCAGCAATAATACTGGAACAGGTGCCATATAGCCCACTAAAAACAATAAATAACTACTGTGAAAACCACATCATACAGTGATGTGCAGAGCGGGTCTGCTCCTCCCTGAAATATGGGGCAGAGCTCCAATGAGGTGATTCCTCAGCCCAATTTTGGGGGCAGCTCTGTCTCCCCGCACTACCAGATTATTCACTAGAAAACTGCTCCATTTTTGGAGTAACGTGCTATTATCGTCAATGGGAATTAACATAAATATATACACCTCTGCCATTTTTAAAGATAAAGAGATGAAACTTGGCATCCTGGCTTCTCTTAAGTAGGGCTTTAACCATGCCAAGTTTAAATTTTAAAACAGATCCCTTCATCCCTTGATTTTTAGGATTCTTTAAAACAAATTTCGCACAGTGCCAACCAGATGCCCCAATGGAAAGCTCACCACCAGGACATGAGTGCAACAGCACCTTCCCACCCATGTTCCCCAGCAACTGGTGCACACAGGCTTACTGCCTCTGCTACTGCAGGTAGCATGTAGCCATCAGGATTAGTAGCCATCGATAGCCTTCTGCTCCAGGAATTTGTTTATCCCCTGTGGAGGAACCCGAAAGGGCAGGTTCCCTTGGTTCGCTGAGTGGCGGTCAAAGACTCTCAAGACACCATTTCTCCCATCTTGGAAAAGTTTTATTATGAGCAGCCTGCAGTGCTGCAAGGTGGCAAACCCTAGAGGATCTGAAGGACTGACCACTAGTTGTAGGCAACGCTAAGATACTTATAGGGTAACATCCTCAGAAGCAACAACAGAACTTCCTCATATAATAAACCAATCATAATACAGTTTTGCAATGCAGTAACCAATGATAGACAAGGCATTTATGCATGAGCAGAGTGCAGATAATTCTAAGACTGGGAAAACAATACGTAGATGGGTATTGCAATCCTGGGACATCTGTCCCTTTGTGGTTACTACTCTTCCTGTCCTCGCTGGGAGGCTCACACTCTGACTAATGTGTCAACACTTCTTGATGGTTGAGCAAGTGTTGCTCAATATATTTTCAGCTACAGTTTGCATCAAATTGCTATAGAACTTAATTTCTAATAGAAAGGGCTTACATCAAAACAGGGTGGGCACAGACAAAACAGCCCATTCACACATTTTCTCGACAACCCCCCCCCCCCTTTTAAAACTATCCAAACGGGTTCCCATCACTACATCTTCTGGTAGCAAGTTCCATAGTTTAACTATGTGCTCTGTGAAGGAGTGAAATAAATTCAAAACCATCACCGGTGCTGCTGTTTTCCTTTGATCACAGGTCAAGGAGTAGTTTTGGTGAAGGTGGTGGGCTTAAGGTCATGGTGCCCCCTCCCTCAAATGTTCAGGAGGGGAGGCTGAGGGAGACCTTCTTCATTTGGTGGATTTTTACAGTGCTGTATCTAGTCATTTCTTTGCCTGGGGAAGGCTTCTAATTATAGTTACTTATGTAGAAAATACCTGTTCTGCCCTTCGGCACAAAGACCCCGAGGGTGATGTACATATTTAAATAATTTCAAGAATACATGCATTTAATTCCATTTTTAAAAGATCATTTAAAAGAATCAGGAATGCTTACTGTGGTATATTGAATGTATCTTCAGGGGCTGTATGGGAACAGTCCAGTTCCCCCTCTGACACTTTCCTGGGGCGGTTCAATCCCAATGGGTGTGGCTCAGGGGTGTTTAATCTGTGTATGTTGGTGCAGGTGGACGTCTGCATAAGCGGCTTTGCTTTGCTACAAGACCGGGGTGTTTCCAGGTATTGGTCTTAAGAAAAAGGAAGCTGTTAATGAACCTACCTGTCGCTATTGAGTGCAAAACCTGAGATCAAAAACTGTTGGAGCATGGAAGCCTAACGTAGCAGTTCTACACATATCCTCTCGGAAGCAAATCAGCAAGCAGAGAGTGAGATATCTTCCCTGTAGCTGGCTCCAGTTACTAAGCTAGCAAATGCATTTTGCACTAAATAAGTTTCTGAGAACATTTCAAAGGCAGCCCCATGTACAAAGCGTTGTGACTTTCTTAAGCCAGCGGATACCAGCTTGTGAATAACTGTAGATAATTATTCTGCCTCCCTACTGAGAGCAGAATAATTATCTGCACCCAGTGGGAGCAGATAACCTGATTCTCTCCTTCCGCACCAGCGGTATAAGTTATGATAGGGTGCAAGCATACAATCAATGAGAGGCTTTGGCAATCCTCTGGCCTGCTGCCCTCTCTAAGCCTCTGAGCAAGTGCGGGTGCCTTGAAAACAGGTTTAACAGATTTTCATTACTTTTGACATGTTGCATGATCTGTGGGGGGCATTTTGCACTCCTGTGCAGGTTTGTATCTGCAGAGGGCACACCAATTGCTCTGCCTTGTCAATCAGCAATTATAGATGAAATCATGGGCTGAGCTTACTCTTGTCCTGGGTCTGGTTACCTAGGGAGGTTACCTGGGTCTGGTTACCTAGGGAGGTTGTGGGCTCTCCCACACTAGAGGCCTTCAAGAAGCAGCTGGACAACCATCTGTCAGGGATGCTTTAGGGTGGATTCCTGCATTGAGCAGGGGGTTGGACTCGATGGCCTTGTAGGCCCCTTCCAACTCTGCTATTCTATGATTCTATGATTCTATGGTGAGGAGGGGGGGAAGAGAGAGAGAGAGAGAGAGAGAGAGAGAGAGAGAGAGAGAGAGAGAGCAGTGGACAGGTTGACTCCTAAAGGTGCTTTAAGGTTTCCGAGAAAGTTGAAACGACTCCTCCAACATGCTGAGAGCCTCATCTGTGATGCTGAGGTCTGAGACAGAGAGGTTCAGTGGAGGCGGGTGGCTCCAATATCAGTGGGGCAGTGAACCTGCTCTGGGTATCAGTTAGAACCAAGAACCTTGGAAGGCTCCCTTGGAGTTCTGACTGAAACCCAGAGGGGATTCACCTCCTCGGTGACATCAGAGCCACACGTCTCTTCTAGAGAGGCTGGTGATCAAATCAAGACAAAGGAATACTCCAAATGAGAAGGATCTTGGAATTGTTGTAGATCACAAGCTGAATATGAGCCAACAGTGCGATATGGCTGCAAAAAAGGCAAATGCTATTTTGGGCTGCATTAATAGACGTATCGCTTCCAAATGGCACTAGGTCCTGGTTCCTCTCTCTTTGGCCCTGGTTAGGCCTCATCTAGAGTATTGCATCCAGTTCTGGGCTCCAGAATTCAACAAGGATGCAGACAAGCTGGAGCGTGTTCAGAAGAGGGCAACCAGGATGATCAGAGGTCTGGAAACAACGCCCTATGAAGAGAGACTGAAAGAACTGGGCAGGTTTAGCCTGGAGAAGAGAAGATGGAGGGGAGACATGAGAGCACTCTTCAAATACTTGAAAGGTTGTCACACAGAGGAGGGCCAGGATCTCTTCTCTATCCTCGCAGAGTGCAGGACACGGAATAATGGGCTCAAGTGACAGGAAGCCAGATTCTGGCTGGACATCAGGAAAAATTTATTTATTTATTTATTTATTTATTACATTTTTATACCGCCCAATAGCCGAAGCTCTCTGGGCGGTTCACAAAAATTAAAACCACAATAAAACAACCAACAGGTTAAAAGCACAATTACAAAATACAATATAAAAAGCACAACCAGGATAAAACCACACAGCAAAATTGATATAAGATTAAAATACAGAGTTAAAACAGTAAGATTTAAATTTAAGTTAAAATTAAGTGTTAAAATATTGGGAGAATGAAAAGGTCTTCAGCTGGCGACGAAAGCAGTACAGTGTAGGCGCCAGGCGGACCTCTCTGGGGAGCTCATTCCACAACTGGGGTGCCACAGCGGAGAAAGCCCTCCTTCTAGTAGCCACCTGCCTCACTTCCTTTGGCAGGGGCTCACGGAGAAGGGCTCCTGTAGATGATCTTAAGGGCCGGGCAGGTACATATGGGAGGAGGCGTTCCTTCCTGACTGTTTGAGTAGTACAACAATGGAACCAGTTACCTAGGGAGGTTGTGGGCTCTCCCACACTAGAGACATTTAACCATCTGTCAAGTATGCTTTAGGGTGGATTCCTGCACTGAGCAGGGGGTTGGACTCGATGGCCTTGTAGGCCCCTTCCAACTCTGCTATTCTATGATTCTATGATTCTATGAAAATAAAATTAAAAAAAAAAGATTGAGAGAGGATATTGTGTCACCCCTATAGTGCCCATAAGGAGGCCGAGAGCACTCTTTGACACTGCTGGATCTATCTCTTGGTCAGCACTTGCAACCTCGCCAGGCCCTGCTTAAGTGCCCCGATCCCTTCTCGTCGTGGCACATTGTAGCTTTTTTATAAGATGTAGCCAAGATCCCCCCACCCCCGCCCCACCCCCCAGCAAACACCTCACTCCCCCCCCCCCAACTGAGCCTCCTCCCTCTAACATCCTTTTGTTAGGAGAAATCACTCTGACCCGATTCTGGGCTCCCACGGTTCCTTCCTGGCTGCCAGCAAAAAACGGATTAACATACACAGCAGCCCCGTTTCCTCTCCATTGTAACGATGCGAAAACCCGCACGAATTAAATTACCAACATGCACCCGGCTAATAATAGCTGGAGCGGTTTCAGCAGCGGAATAGCAGCCCCCAGGTGGACCGACTCACTCGGCATGGTGGTTAGCCACGTGTGGCCAGAACAGGGGCCAGGGTGGAGCTTTGGGGTCACGGGGCCAGCGGGGTGGGCAGGTGGGGTGGGCCTGGGTGCGCTGTATGTGGGGACGGCAAGGAGATATGGCATTAGGAAGAGGGCAGGAGCACGGTTTAAAAAGGGGAGGGAGGGAGGGAGGGATGTACAAGAAGGGCCCCAGTCGAAAATTGCCAGTAGCAAAGAGCATGAGGGAAACACAAGGGGGAATTACGAACAGCAGCAGAAGCGGGGTACGGTAGCAGTGGGCGTGGGCTCACGTTTTGGCTCCGATTTCCCGCTGCAACTGTAAATAAATGAAGCAGCCCCAGCAGGCAAAGAGGATTAATTGCACAGACAATATCACACCTGCATCAACACACACGCACACACGCACACACAGGGTGTACATGCAAACTCCAGAGGCTTGAATGTTTTCTGATTAAACAAAGCCCACGGATGGTTAAGCTTTCTCCAGAGTCACTCCAGTGACCTTTGCCCGCATCTGAAGATTCTGGCCCTTTTCTCCTTCCAGGATGGGGCTCATCCCAGCCTCCGGGCCTGGCAAAAAAAGCTCAGGCCTGCTTTCAAGACTTCTCCTCCCCATCTGAAGCTCCACATGTCAGGTGTGGGGGGGGGGTGGAGGAGGAGCTTGGCTGCATTGACTGAGTGATGAGCATTCTCTACCTCCTCAGAAGTGCCTTCTCCTGTATTATGGTATCATGTGTCCCAAGGCTGAGCCCTGACCTTCAAAACAGGGTTCCGGGGCTGAGCTCCAATGAACCCTCGCACCAATGAATCATGAGAACATCAGAAGTGCCCTGATGCTGGATCAGACCAAGGGTCCATCTCCTCCAGCACTCTGTTCCCACAGTGGCCAAGCAGCCGTCGGCCAGGGACCAACAAGGCAAGACATGGTGCAACAGCACCCTCCCACCCATGTTCCCCAGCAACTGGTGCACCCAGGCTTATTGCCTCGGATACTGGAGGCAGCACACAACCATCAGGGCTAGCAGCCATGGATAGCCTTCGCCTCCAGGAATCTATCCAACCCCCTTTTGAAGCCATCCAGATTGGTGGCCGTCACTCCGTCTTGTGGTAGGGAGTTCCATCATTTAACTACGGATCCTCGCCCCCTCGCCTCCTGCCCAGCCCTCCAAAATGCCATTTGACGAACTGTCAACACCAGTCAGTGCTTTCTTTCCCTTTCCCTTTTAAAACAGGCTCCCGCGTCCCAAGAAACCAGCAGCTGCTAATGAGCCACAGCCAGCATCCGCTCCCCCTCGCCTCCCCCCACCCCGCCAGCCCCATCGGGCTACAGGTGACCTCCTTGCCTGCCTGTTCACACGCAGCGCCGCACACGCGCCAGCTCGCCCTGCCTCCCGCACGCTCCCACTTTCGCTCCCCCCCTCCCGCATGCTTCAGCAACCCGCATTAGGCTCGGTTACAGCCTCAGCCTCCCAACTCCCTCCCAGCGCCCAGAGGAAGCGGCAGGCAGCTCCCGGCGGCTCCAGCGGCGCTCGGGGAAGGCGAGCAGCGGCGCCGGGACGCCCCTCGCCCTCGCCCTCGCCCTCGCCCGCGGCCGCCGCCTCGGCCAGCCGCCCTGCCCGCCCGGCGCGCCCGGCCAGCGGGAGGATGCGGAGCCATGGGCCAGGCTTGCGGCCACGCCATCCTCTGCCGGAGCCAGCAGTACCAGCCCGCGGCGTCTGACATGTGAGTCCTGCTGCTCGCCGCCGCCGCGTCCCCGGCCGCCGGCGCCACGAGTTCGCGGACTTGGGGGGAATTTGGAGGGGGGGAGGGGAGGAGGGGAGGGGAGCCGGGCCGGGGGGGAGGGAGCGGCGGAGAGTTGCGAGGCGGCGGCGGCGGCGAGGCAGAACAAAAGGATTTGGAAGGGGCGGGGTGGGGGTGGGGTGGGGGAGCCCGTCCCGGGCACGAGCCGCTCCGCCTGGCAGATGGAAGCGCGCGGGAGGAAAGCGGGGGGGAGGGGAGAAAGGGATCGGGGCCGGGCGGGGGGGGGGGGCGGCGGCAGGACGGCGGAATGCGAGAGATGCAGGAGGAACGGGGAAAGAGCGCGCGCGAGAGCGAGCGAGGAGGAAAAGTTCTCCTCCCGCGAGGGCGCGCGAGGCGGGAGCCCGGAGCCGGGGCCGGAGCGCGGGGCAGCACCTGTCCCAGGTCGCAGCAAGCGGGGCGCCGGGAGCGGCGGGGGCGGCAGCAGCAGCCCCCACGCCGTTGCTACGGCGACCCCGAGGGAGGCGGCGGCGGCGGCGGCTCAGCTCGCCTCCTGCCCCGAGGCAGCCTGGGCGAGCGCCCCGCCGGCGCCCGTGGCCCGCTCGCGGTCTCTGTCCGTGGTGCTGAAAGGCTGCGCGCAGGACTGGCAGCGCTGGGCGCGGCGGAGGCGGGGCGGGGGGCAGGCAAGGAAGGAGGGAGGGAGGCAGGGAGGCAGGCAGGCAAGGAGGGAGGCAGGCAGGCAGGAAGGGAGGCATGCAGGTGGGCAGGCAGGGAGGCATGCAGGTAGGGAGGGAGGCAGGGAGGCAAGGAGAGAGGGAGGGAGGCAGTCAGGCAAGGAGGGAGGCTGGCAGGGAGGCAAGGAGGGAGGCAGGCAGGCAGGAAGGGAGGCATGCAGGTGGGCAGGCAGGGAGGCATGCAGGCAGGGAGGGAGGGAGGGAGGCAGGGAGGCAGGCAGGCGAGGGAGGCAGGCAGGCAGGGAGGCATGCAGGTGGGCAGGCAGGGAGGCATGCAGGTAGGGAAGGAGGCAGGCAGGCAGGGAGGGAGGCAGGCAAGGAGGGAGGCAGGCAGGAAGGGAGGCAGGGAGGCAAGGAGGGAGGGAGGGAGGCAGTCAGGCAAGGAGGGAGGCAGGCAGGGAGGCAAGCAGGCAAGGAGGGAGGGAGACAGGCAGGCAGGAAGGCAAGGAGGGAGGGAGGGAGGCAAGGAGGGAGGGAGGCAGGCAGGCAGGGAGGGAGGGAGGGAGGCAGGCAGGGAGGGAGGGAGGGAGGCAGGCAGGTCCGCCCGCTCGCTTGCTCGCTCGCTCCGGCAACTTCGCCAGGAGCGGAGCTGGGACGTCCTTCTCAGAGGATCCTGCTGGGCAGGCATTCGTCCGGTTATGCATTCCTCCCTTGTCGTCGGCTTGGTGCTCATTCTCCTGTTTGGCTAATGATGGCTGGCTGGGTGGATGCAGGGGCAGGGCGGGGCGGGGCAGGGAGAGAGAGAGATTAAGCTGTTTTAGTTAAGTTCTGCCATGTGTCCCCTCCATGCTGGGCTCGGGGAATCCTGTGCACGGATAGTCATGCTGGGATCTACCCCTCTGCTTGTCCCTTTGACACAGGCAAGCACACTTCCCAAAGTCTGCGCTGTTAGGCTTGAAGATGCCGGCATGTGCAAAGGACGAGGGGGTGATTTTGGGGGGGGGTTCTGGGTCTTGCAGGGCTCCTCAGGGACAGAGTGGTCCTTCCCCATGGAGCACGCGTAAGAACTGACATGAGAAATGCCAGCATGTGCAAAGGAAAGTGCAATAGATTGTGTGGATGGACACATTGATTTTGCTACTGCTGCTGTTGTTGTTGTCACTTCTTAAAAAAAAAAAGGGGGGGGGAGAGAAACCTGACATCTCTTTCATCTGTAGTGGTAGAAGGGTGGTGTCAAGTGCTTAGCTATTTTTTCCTTAGCTAGTTTTGCTCACTTCTTAGCTAAAACAGAGTGAGACTGTGACATTTAAATTCTGCGTAGACCATCCTTCCCCAATTTGGTGCTGCTTAGATGTGTTGGACTACAGCTTCCATCATCCCCAGCCAGGCTACTTTGCCTGGGATGATGGATGTGGTTTCCTAAGTACTCAAAAGTGAAACTGTCTTTTCGGTGGTAGCTACTGTTGAATAAATCAGGAACAATGACAATCAGAGACATTCTTCTGATCTGGTTCTTTGCATCAAGACAGCTTCTACTATGTAGTCTGATACTGTGTTCTGACAGTAGAGTCCACCTTGCAAGGTGAACAGTGGAAAGGCTCAGGTGAAAAGGGCTTTGCATTTCATGGAGTTGTGCTGGTGCAGCAAAACACCAGGTGTTACACCATCTGAGGGCTGTGCAAATGCATTATTATTATTATTATTATTATTATTATTATTATTATTACGTTATTTGTTTATATCCCACCTTTTGCGCAATACTGGGCCTCAAGGCAGCATTACAAAATTTGAAACATATACATTTAAAACCTATAAATAGAAATATACAAAAGTTAAAAAAAATATTGAATATGTTCCAACATTAAAACATTAGAACATTTAAAATAACAATTTTAAAAGTCCTTGGCACAGACCAAGGTCCAGATTATTTCCCAAAGGATTGCCGGAACAAAAACGTTTTTGCCTGCCCCTGAAAGCACATCAAGGAGGGAGTCAGTCTAGTTTCTCTGGGAAGAGAGTTCCAGGGCACCGGAGCAGCCACCGAGAAGGCCCTCTTCTCCCACGTTCCCACCAGGTGTGCCTGTGATGGTGGTGGGACTGAGAGAAGGGCTTCCTCTGAAGAACTTAAACATAAGCAGGCTTGTAAGGGAGAATACAGTCTTTCAGATAACATGGACAGACTTCAAAGGCAGCCCCATGTAGAGCATGTTACAGTAATCCAAGTGGGATGTAACTAAGGCATGTGTTACCATGTCCAGGTCTGACATCTCTAGGAAAGGGCACAGCTGGCGCACGAGCTTTAACTGTGCAAATGCACTCTTGGCCACTGCTGAAACCTAGTCATCCAGGCTCAGGGCTGAATCCAGAAGCACACCCAAGCTGCGGACCTGTGTCTTCAGGGGGAGCGTAACCTCATCCAGCACAAGCTGAATCCCTATTCCCTGATCTGCCTTTCGACTGACCAGGAGCACCTCTGTCTTGTCTGGATTAAGCTTCAATTTGTTCGCCCTCATCCAGTCCATTACTTCTGACAGACACCAGTTTAGCACCAAAACTGCTTATCATAGAATCATAGAATCATAGAATAGCAGAGTTGGAAGGGGCCTACAAGGCCAGAGTCCAACCCCCTGCTCAATGCAGGAATCCACCCTAAAGCATCCCTGACAGATGGTTGTCCAGCTGCCTCTTGAATGACTCTAGTGTGGGAGAGTCATTCCTTGGAATTGGGTGGAAAGGAGTAGTAGAGTTGGGGTGTCATCAGCATAAGGTTTCATGTATATGTTAAATAACATGGGGGACAAAACAGAACCCTGAGGGTCACCAGAGGTCAAGGGCCAAGGAGTTGAACAGGAGTCCCCCAGAACCACCTTCTGGGTCCACCCCTAAAGGAAGGAATAGAGCCACTGTAAAACAGTGCCTCCAAATCCCATCCCAGCAAGGCAGCCAAGAAAGACACCAGTCACATAACCCGGTCTGTGACTGTGCAAAGCCTTACTGAAGTCCTCCACAGGACTGACGGCACCTTTGCAATGGTTGCAATTATGAAACACAAGTATTCAAACTGTGAGTGCCAATTCCCAAGGCTCATGGGCTAAACAGGCCACATGGCTGCTGACTAGGTATTGCAAGATGACGTCCTTGAAATAAACTGTATTTCATATGCAGCTCTTGACAGGCTCTCAAAGGATTAGAGACACTTTCCATAGAAGCCTGAAGAAGAGTCCTGTGCTGCTCTAAAATGCACTGGCCTGCCAGTACGATTAGGCCTATGGAGGGAGGCATGTTTTGAACCACTTTAAATCAGCCTTCCCCCAACATGGTCCCCTCCAGATGTATTGTACTACAATCTCCAGCATGCTGGGGCATGCTGGGAGTTAGAGTCCAGCACATCACAAGGCGTCAGAGCTCCGGCTATTGGGCGGTATAGAAATGTAATAAATAAATAAATAAATAAATAAACAGCAAACAAATACTTCAAAAGAAGGCTCCATATGAAGATGCGGAGTGAATACTGTGCAGGCAGCCTTTTCCAACTCAGCACCCTCCAGGTGTATCAGGCTACAACAACTGCCATCTTCCAGAACCAACATGGCTGTTGGCTGTAGTGGTGGGAATGGCACATAGAATCATAGAATAGCAGAGTTGGAAGGGGCCTACAAGGCCATCGAGTCCAACCCCCTGCTCAATGCAGGAATCCACCCTAAAGCATCCCTGACAGAGGGTTGTCCAGCTGCTTCTTGAAGGCCTCTTGTGTGGGAGAGCCCACCACCTCCCTAGGGAACTGATTCCATTGTTGTACTGCTCTAACAGCCAGGAAGTTTTTCCTGATGTCCAGCTGGAATCTGGCTGGACATCTAACACATCTGGGCAGAGCTGGTGGGAGAAAGGGCAGTGCAGAATGTGGAACCAGAAGCGGCTGGGGAATGACCCTCACAACAGAAAGCAATGGGCGTTTGCTGCTTCCCACCAGCGGCTGCTGGTTGGGCGTGGCTGACACCACTCCAGGTGGTTCTTTCTTTGTGGTCTGCTTAGTTATTCTGTGACAGGCTTGCTCTTGTGCCCCACATTGGTTGGTCTTTGGCTCACACAGAGAACCCATTTTCCTAGGGTGACCCTATGAAAGGAGGACAGGGCTCCTGTATCTTTAACAGGAGAGGGAATGTCATCAGGTGTCCTTTGTAGGCATGCAGCACCTGGTGAAATTCCCTCTTCATCACAACAGTTAAAGCTGCAGGAGCCCTGCCTTCTTTTGTATCTGGTCACTCTAGTATAGCTCCTGCCGCTTTAACTGTTGTGATGAAGAGGGAATCTCACCAGGTGCTGCATGCATACAAAGGACACCTGCTGACATTCCCTTTTCTACACAACTATTAAAGATACAGGAGCCCTGTCCTCCTTTTCATAGGGTCACTCTAATTTTCCCTTTCCTTTTTTCTGTACCTACGTGCACCTCTACCTTACCACCTGGGAGACCAGTGAAGGGATGTGGCAAAAAAGGGCTCATGAAACCCATGTCACAACATAACTCGCTCCCCTTGATGGTGTCACGGCCCTTATAATTCACCAAGGAATAAGGTTTTCTACCAAGTTTTGCTTGGTTGTCTGAATTCATAAAAACGCAGTGCAGTTTTTCTCCTGCTGCGTTTTCTAACGTGTGGTAAAAGTGGAGGTCTTTAGCGAGTGATGCCACTTGGTCAGTTGGTCATCTGTCTCCACCCACCATCTCACTGAAGTCTGCTTTGAACACGCTTTCCTACTCTTGGTAGCGATGCATCCTTGGTATATCAAATATGCCGACAGTCCCTTGATGCTTTCCCCTTCTCTGATTGAAGGAACCAAAGGATGGCAAAATAAGAACATCTGCGGGACAGGATGTTGAAATAATAGCTCACACAAAAGGAGTGCAATATCAAGGCAGTTTATCATGTATTTATGCAGCATGGAAGTACATGTTATCAGAGCAATTATGCCTTATAAATGAGTTGCAAGACAACAGAGACCCAAAATTGAAAGATTGCCTTATCAGGCTGTACCAAAAGGCAGTTTAGGATTCACTGCCTTGCTTCATATTTGACACTGCGAATTCACAAGGTAAATGCAATGTGAGTGATGGAGCCTTAAAACCCCATTTCCGGGGCTGTTGCTCAGTTACTGCCCAGAGTTTGATTTTGAGGGAGCAATTGATAGTGCATTGAAAAACAGAGCATCTTCTGTCTCTCACACACGCACCCAATGATAGCTAAATTGAAAATAGGTACATCATTTTATCTCAGCTCTTGTTCATTGCAAAGGCTCCTGTGGTTGGAGGGAGAGTGAAATGTCTTCAGCCAGTTTTAGGGTGCATTTGGCAGAATTGTTTGCCACGTAAAACAAATCAAACAGAAGTAACTGTCTATATAAAAATGAATGAATGAGGAAGTGTTCAGTTTAACCCTGGACAACAGCACCTGTCTCCCCCAAAATAAAGGGAATGTTTAGATTTGGTGCAGTTTTGAGACAAAAGATACAGCTGAGAGAGTTAAGTAACTCTCCCCTCGGGCATGGTTTTCCGAGAGGTATTGAAATCTATTTGTTTCTCTTACAGTAGAAGAAGTTGCAGACAACGCATGCACACGTTTGGGTGATGCCCACAATGACACAGCAGTATTTGTTATAATTTCCTGGTATAGTGCTTGGAATGACTAACTTCCCTGTCTGGGGTTCAAATTGCAGCCAACGGTCCTGGAAGAATTTTCTACTTTCCCCTCAGCCCAAGTCCTCTGGAGCAACGTGCTTGTTCAGTGGTGACCACCTTTCTGTTGTCCACCTGCTGTCTCTACTTGCGCCCCACTAGGGTCTGGATTGGGCAAGGGGCCTGAACCAGCTGGCCTTCCTATTATTTCTCCCAGCTAGATAGTTTTATGAAAACAAGGCCATGATCTGGAGCCCCAGCATTTGGACTTGCAAAGTAGCGTGAGGCATGGGGTTGGGGACATGCTAGGCTTCTTTAGATGACATGCTGAGCCATGGTTAGGCCACTAACCCTTTTGCAGCAAATGGTTAGTGAGCATGTTTAAACCATGGTTATGTAGCCACCAGGGTTAGGAATGGTTCCCACCATATGCTAAGTCAGAACCTCAACCTCTCTGGCTGAGTGTGCCATCCGAACAGGGTCACAGGTTAAATTTGAAGATGGAATCAGGTGATTTGAACAGATTTGGGTCTCATAGAATCATAGAATACCAGAGATGGATGGGGCCTACAAGGCCATCGAGTCCAACCCCCTGCTCCATGCAGGAATCCACCCTAAAGCATCCCTGACAGATGGTTCTCCAGCTGCCTCTTGAAGGCCTCCAGTGTGGGAGAGCCCACCACCTCCCTAGGTCACTGGTTCCATTGTCGTACTGCTCTAACAGTCAGGAAGTTTTTCCTGATGTCCAGCCGGAATCTGGCTTCCTGTCACTTGATCCCGTGGCTTTCCTCGCTTTGTAGTCAGTTGGTGTTTTCAGTGTTCCGTCACTGGCTCTTTGCTACGCTGCTTATGTCCCACCATGGGATGTTTTCCGCTCTGATCACCTGGTTAACCAAATGTTTTATGGCTCTCGTATCTAAGCAAAGGTGCCGTGTCATCTCTTGCAAATCGCACAGGCCTCAGAGGCCCAGAAGCTGTGATAACAAGCATCTTAAAGCGAGAAGAGGGTGGCTGGATTCTGGGAGGCCTCTGTGCGCGCCCTTTTGCAGGAAGAAAAGCCCAACGAGATCTACAATGGAGCTGATTTTGCGAAACAGGAGGAAAAACAAAGAGGTTTCTTGTTTGCACTCTGCTGCTGTCGTGTCTCATGATGCTAATGTTGTCATCTCTCCACACACTCACACGTACACAAACACAAACGTCGTAAGTTCCAATTCTGAATGCCAGCAGCTGGTGGAAGAAGAAGCTGCCTCCACTTATGAAGATTTGTAACCTGTAGTGGCAGACACCACACACACACACACACACACACACACACTTGGGGCCATCGCCCCAATCTCAATCCCTCTAAAACAAGGGTGGGTGAAAGGTTGTTGGACTACAGCTTCCATCATCCATCATCATTGGCTTTGTAGGCTGGGGCTGATGGGAGTTGTAGTCAAACAGCATCTGGAGGCCAGGCATCACCCGATCCTACTCCAACAGTCTGTCCACCCTTTGAGGGAGGGGCCTTGTTCCAAACTGCTACCCTCCCCCCCAATAATATTGACAGGGAGCAGGAGCCAGCCCTTCTCTGATGTATCTAATCTTGTAGAATAACACCGGCTGTTTGTTATTACGCATTTATCACACATTCTTTTTGAGTGTTCAAAATGCTCCACTGATGTTATTCCATTCATTTGACCACTGAATCTCCTGGTTCACCAACTTTCTGGAGGCCACTTAAAACCTTTTTTAAAAAATAAAAATAAAAATATGTAGACACATCTTTCCTTTTCTTTTTAATTCAGGCACATATTTCAGCAGTCTCCTCTGAGGAGCTCTCTGTCTTGATTCTGCAGCCGCTGGCTCCTCTGGCAGGATGGTGGTGAGGATTCTGGTGAAGCCACGTCTCCTCTGCCCTAGGAAGTCCAAGGGGGCAGAAGATGGCTCACCAGACTATGCCTCCTCCGCCTCAGAGCCAGAGGAGGGATCAAGGCCAGAGAACATTATGAAGAGAGACTGAGACAACTGAGACAACTGGGCAGGTTTAGCCTGGAGAAGAGAAGATGGAGGGGAGACATGAGAGCACTCTTCAAATACTTAAAAGGTTGTCACACAGAGGAGGGCCAGGATCTCTTCTCGATCCTCCCAGAGTGCAGGACACGGAATCATGGGCTCAAGTTAAAGGAAGCCAGATTCCAGCTGGACATCAGGAAAAACTTCCTGACTGTTAGAGCAGTACGACAATGGAACCAGTTCCCTAGGGAGGTTGTGGGCTCTCCCACACCAGAGGCCTTCAAGAGGCAGCTGGACAACCCTCTGTCAGGGATGCTTTAGGGTGGATTCCTGCATTGAGCAGGGGGTTAGACTCGATGGCCTTGTAAGCCCCTTCCAACTCTGCTATTCTATGATTCTATGATTCTATGAACATCACACATAGAAGCAGGGAGCAGGACAGTTAAAAGGAAGTGGCTTCTTCACACAGCGCAGAGTTAAATTATGGAACTCACTGCCATGAGATATAGTGATGGCCACCAATTTGGATGGCTTTAAAAGGGAGTTGGATAAACTCCTGGATGTGAAGGCTATCCATGGCTACTAGCCCTGATGGTTGTGTGCTATCTCCAGTATTCGAGGCAGTAAGCCTGTGTGCACCAGTTGCTGGGAACAAGGGCGGGAGGGTGCTGTTGCACCATGTCCTGCTTGTTCATCCCTGGCCGAGGGCTGTTTGGCCACTGCGAACAGAGTGCTGGACTAGATGGACCCTTGGTCTGATCCAGCATCAGGGCACTTCTCATGTTCTTAGGGAGTAGCTCTTTTCATAATTGGGAACAAGCTGCTTTTTCCTTCACCTGAAATACGCGTTCTGTGTAGCTCAAAAGTCTGCATTCACCAAAAGAAGTAAGCCTAGTCAAAAGCTGTTGACAGAAGCCCTACTGAACCAACAAATCATATGTTGAACATGTGGGGCGGGTGGAGCAGGATTAAAATCTCTCTCTCTCTCTCTGAATGTCTGACGAGGTGCACAGTCTAACCAAAGAAAACAACACTCCCTCCTCCAAAGTAGTGGGAATGTTTAGATTCAGTTCTGAGACATACCATAGAGCTGAGAAGGTTAAGTATCTCTTCCCACAACCTCCACAACATTTGGCTGCAAGAAAGGCCAATGGTATTTTGGGCTGCATTAATAGAAGTAGAGCTTCCAAATCACGTGAGGTCCTGGTTCCTCTCTATTCGGCCCTGGTTAGGCCTCATCTAGAGTATTGAGTCCAGTTCTGGGCTCCACAATTCAAGAAGGACGCAGACAAGCTGGAGCGTGTTCAGAGGAGGGCAACCAGGATGATCAGGGGACTGGAAACAAAGCCCCGTGAAGATAGGCTGAAAGAACTGGGCCTGTTTGTTTAGAGGTTCAACTGAACGCATGGAAGTTCAGCAGAAGAGCAGCGTTCCTGGGCACAATCCCCTTGTAGTATCGCTCAGTGGCTTTGCATGCAGAATGTCCCAGGTGCAATCCTGGCAGCATCTCCAGATAGGGCTGAGGGGAACTCCTACCTGAAACTCCAGAAAGCTATTGCTGCCAGTCAGTGTCGACAATACTGGGCTAGTTGGACCAGTTGCCTGATTCCGCAGAAGAGAGCTCCCAACATTCCTCTCCATTCATTCAACATATGTGGACTTGTCATCTCTGTAGCACTAGAATTTCAAAATGTTGGCATATTTGTTTAAGCTTGATATCTGAATTCCAGTTGCACAGTCTCAAGGCATAATATGAGTCACCATGGCTTAGCCCCAGAATCTGTTACAAGCGTGGAACTGTTTTTATTGTGAAACGTTGGAGTGTTTGAGATACATAAGCTCTACTTTGTGGGCTTCTCCTGCCTCTTGGCAGCCACAGCCAAAGGCATAAGGGCATAACCCCACCCCTCCACCAGCCATGGGGATTAGCATAAGAACATAGGAGGCTGCTTTATATACTGAGTCAGGCCCTCAGTTCATCAAACGAGAAGGATCTTGGAATTGTTGTAGATCACAAGCTGAATATGAGCCAACGGTGTGATATGGCTGCAAGAAAGGCAAATGCTATTTTGGGCTGCATTAATAGAAGTCTAGCTTCCAAATCACATGAGGTCCTGGTTCCTCTCTATTCGGCCCTGGTTAGGCCTCATCTAGAGTATTGCGTCCAGTTCTGGGCTCCACAATTCAAGAAGGACGCAGACAAGCTGGAACGTGTTCAGAGGAGGGCAACCAGGATGATCAGGGGACTGGAAACAAAGCCCCGTGAAGATAGGCTGAAAGAACTGGGCATGTTTAGCCTGGAGAAGAGAAGATTGGGGAGACAGGATAGCACTCTTCAAATACTTAAAAGGTTGTCACACAGAAAAGGGCCAAGATCTCTTCTCGATCCTCCCAGAGTGCAGGACACGGAATAACGGGCTCAAGTTAAAGAAAGCCAGATTCCTCCTGGACATCAGGAAAAACGTCTTGACTGTTAAATCAGTACGACAATGGAACCAGTTCCCTAGGGAGGTTGTGGGCTCTCCCACACTCGAGGCCTTCAAGAGGCAGCTGGACAACCATCTGTCAGGGATGCTTTAGGGTGGATTCCTGCACTGAGCAGGGAGTTGGACTCGATGGCCTTAGAGGCTCCTTCCAGCTCTACTATTCTATGATTCTATGGTTCTACCCTAGTACAGTTGACAATGGCTGGCAGCAACTGCTCTCCAAAGTTTCAGGAAGAATTCCTTCCTAGCTCTCCCTGGAGATGCCATTGGAGGATGAACCTGGAATCTCCTGTGTGCAAGGCAGGGGCTCTACGACTGGGCTGCAGCCCCTTCCTGGCAGGAAGGCTTTCTCCCGCCACACCAGGGGGTGACTTCCATGTTGGTTCAAGTCCTTGCTGGCTGATCTCTCTTTCCCTTTCTTCGATCTTGAAATGATGCACAGGGGCCGTTCTTTCAGCATGCAGATAGGATATATCACAGCCACCCATTTACCGTCTCCCATCGCGACACCTTAAAATACAGACCAAACTTTCACAAGATAATCATTTTAAAAAGAAAAGAAAAAAGAGAATCGTTCCTGGCAGTTTTTTTTTTTTTAAATCAGGTCTGTTTTCCCCAACCCCCTCCAGTATATTAAAACTCCATGTAACGGAGGCTCCACAATCTCCCTTGAGGACTTCTTGGAAGAAAGAACATAACTTAGGTCTGCCTTGTTGCAATTTAAACCAATTCTTCTTGGCTTTCCCCCTGTTGCCATGGAAATGTGTTAGTGGCATGCACACACACACACACACACACACACACACACACACACACCATTGTTCAAAGATCTATAAAATCATGGGCTTGGGGGGAAGGGATCCCAGAGGACATTTAGTCTAACCCCAGTCCCAACAGCAGTATGGTACTCCCTTCCCCTACTAGTGACCTCCGTAAGTTTAGGATTATAAAACCCATCATCTCAGGCATGCTGGGAAAGCATGTTGTAGGGGCTGCTCTTTCAGCGTCCTTTACAAGTTGTGCCTCTAGACTTCTGCTCAAGATACTGAAATCTTGACTATATTTTCTGGGCCAGACTGCTGTTAAAGGCACAAGAGGAGAGCGAATTTAAAGCACCCGACTACCATTACTTTAGGAAAAAAGACTCCACCATCCTAGATTATGTATTTTACCACTATTTATTTATTTATTTATTTATTACATTTATATCCCACCTTTGTTCATCCAAGGAACACAAGGCGGCATACATAATCCTCCTCTCCATTTTATCCTCACAACAACAACCCTGTGAGGTAGGTTGGGCCGAGAGTCTGTGACTGGCCCAAGGTCACCCAGTGGGTTTCCATGGCTGAGTGGGGACTAGAACCTGGATCTCCTGACTCCCAGTCCAACGCTCTAACCACTACACCACACTGGCTCCACTACACCACTAATGGGCTCTGGGACAGGACAGGTTTCCCCCCATATATTTGTATTTATTAATAAACTGGTTTGGTAGGTCAGAATTATTATTTATATCAGGGATGGGGGTCCTCTGACCCACAGGGGTGCCCCATCTGGCCTGCCAGCTTCTTTGGCCTCTTCCACTCTCCCAGCAGATAAGAGCTCTTATCTCCAATCAACAGCTAAACAGAGATAAGAGCTTTTCCCTACTGTGCACTGAAAAAGAAAGCCTTTGCTACTGTGCAGCCAGGGAAACACTCTTATCTCCAATCAGATAAGAGATAAGAGCTCTTCCCTGCAGGGAAGAGTGGGTGGGGTGCTGGGGACGAAGTCCCTGAGAGAATCTGTCCTGCTTACTTCTTGAGTAACTCTAGTTGCCATCTGTACCTTATTTCATAGAACATCTCCTAACTAAATAAGTAACCATTCCTTTGAATAAAGAACCAGTAGCAAGTCTATTTTTACCCTACAGTTCTTCTAAGTTGCCCACATGGTGCTATCTCATTATTTGGCCTCACAACAACCCCTGCAAGGTAGGTTAGTTTGAAAGGATGTTTCACAGCTGCGTGTGGATTTGAATTTCGGTTTCTGTAGTCACTTTATCCATTATAATATATCAGATTGCTTTTCCCCTGAGAATGTGTCTGGACTGATAAATTGTTGGCATTGGGGGGTATTTTCTTCTTCTTTCATGTTTACTGAATGCCTATGATGTGTCACTGCGTTTGGGTTTCACTGCTTGGTTTTCTTGTGAAAACTCTCCCACTACCTTCGGATCAACAGTAGAAGCTTTTGGGTTGGTCTGGACTCAGGATCAAAGTCTCCCATTTCCCCTTGTCCTAGCCTAGCCCCCCACTCCCCAACCTGGTGCCCTCTAGACATGTTGGAATGCAGCAGCTCCCAGAATTCCGGGCCAGCATGGCCAGGAGCTGCAGGAGTTCTAGTCTAAGTCATCTGGCGATGTTGTGGTCAACACACATCTGGAGGAAACCAGGTTGAGGAAAGCTGCCATTGTCCCACCACTGACTCCAAGCTGAGCAGAAGCAGAGAAGAGGAGCTGCCCCAGCTGGACTAGAAGCTACAAAAGGAAGCCAGCTCCCAGAGAGAGCAATCAAAGGGAGCAAACAGGAGTTTGTCAGGGGGAGGGTAGTAGAAGAGGAGACCAAGGCAAGGAGGAGGAAGGCCTCCAGTAAATTCAGGAGGCTGCCTATTCAAAGTAGCCATGTGCTTGCCATGTGCTCCTGAGTGCTGAGTCAAGGGGCATGTCCTCAGAGTTGCTGCAGAGCCTGAAGAGGTGTGGCCTGATTGCTCTCAGCAGCTGAGTGGGTGGGGAGTCTCATTCTGATTCCTGACTCCAAGCTGAGCAGAAGCAGAGAAGAGGAGCTGCCCCAGCTGGACTAGAAATTACAAAAGGAAGCCAGCAGGGGGTCAGATTCAATGTCCTTATAGGCCCCTTCCAACACTACTATTCTATGATAATAATAATAATTCTTACAAGAACTGCACACCCATTCAACAGAGGGATGGGGCAACTTTCTCAGTCTGAGGACTGAATTCCATTTTGCAGAAGCTCTTGGGGACCACATTCCAGTGGTTGGCAAGGAGAGAGACAAAGGGGTTGGGCCCCAAAAACTTGCAAAACTTATCTTAAAGATCTGGTGAGACCACACTTGGAGTATTGTTTATGATTCTGGGCACCCCGTTTCCAGAAGGACACTGACAGGTTAGAGCAGGTTCAGAGGAGGGCAGCAAAGATGATGCAGGGACTTCAGGACAGGCTGTATGGCACAGTCTGAAGGGATTTGGGATGTTCAGTCTGGAGGAAAGAAGACTGAGGGGAGTCATGTTAGCAGTGTTCAAGTACATACAAGGGTGCCACAGGGAAGATGGCCAAGAGCTATTTTCCATGGCCAAAGAAATTAGGACCCGAAATAATTGGTATAAGTTACAGCTCTCTAGATTTCAATTAAATATAAGGAAAAATTTCCTGACGTTAAGAGCTGTACAACAGTGGAACGGTCTATCTAACGGAGGTTGTGGGTTCTCCATCTCTGGAGGTTTTTAAGAAGAGGCTGGACAGCCACCTCTCATGGATGGTTTAATGGGTTTTCCTGCACATTGCTGAGGGCTGGACTGAGGATCCTTGTGGTCCCTTCCGACTCCATAATTCTATGGGCTCAAGTTAAACGAAGCCAGATTCCAGCTGGACATCAGGAAAAACTTCCTGACTGTTAGAGCAGTATGACACTGGAATCAGTTACTTAGGGAGGTTGTGGTCTCTCCCACACTAGAGGCCTTCAAGAGGCAGCTGGACAAGCATCTGTCAGGGATGCTTTAGGGTGGATTCCTGCATGGAGCAGGGGGTTGGACTTGATGGCCTTGTAGGCCCCTTCCAACTCTGCTATTCTATGATTCTATGATTCTTACTGCCCATAACTAACCCTTAGGAGAGCCATTTCAACCTCTTAGAATAGGTGGAAACTGCACAACAGTTGGGAAACCACCCAATGATTCGTGGTTGTGCAGAAAGTAGGCAGGGCCGTCTGAGGGACCCCCACAGACCCAGATCGAGAACTCAGGAGGGCTGGATTTGGCCCACGGGCCTGAGGTTCCCCCACCCCAGTTTGACCTCTTTGCATCACAAACATTCCTGGAAGACAGTTTGAAAAAGGTTTCCAGGAAGAAGAGGAATGGTGGAGTCGTTCACTGAGGATGATACAAGACCCAAGAGGTTTAAACCGTCTGGGGGGAGCAGATTTATGTCTTGCCCAGAATGCTCAGATTTTATCTCATAGTCTCAGAGCTAATCTTTGCGTTCTCACAAACCACAGATCATGAAACAGCTGGACTCTGAGCTGCTGCTAGTGGACAAAACAACCCCGTAGGTGAATGGGTTCATGCATGCTATTAGGGAGACTCAAAGCATCATTGGACTCTCCTAGGTAAATCCTCCCCAGCTCTCTGTTCCTGCTTCAGATTTTTCTGCCTCTCATACATCCTCCAAAGCAGGAAGCTGTGACAACGATGCCCTCCAGCAAGTTATCTTCCATTATTGCTCTCACTTCCCATACTAGAAGCCAGAGGTGCACAGAGACTTGCCCAAGGCTCTCAGGACTGCCAGTTGCAGAAAGGAAACCATCAGGTCTTTTGCAAAGCTTCAGCCTCTCTGTTTTCCTGCCTTAAAAATACAGCATTGTCCACGAGGTTTCTTATTATAGCCTTCTGCCTTTGCAGAGCCCACGGGAGCTTCTGTCCATCAGCCATAGTGTGAACACAGCATAGCATAAATGGTAGACTGGCACCGTCAGACACAAGGGGCTTTGATTAATAAACTCAGAGAGAGAGAGAGAGAGAGAGAGAGAGAGAGAGAGAGAGAGAGAGAGAGAGAGAGAGAGAGAGAGAACATACTGGCCGGTGAGTTCACATCACGCCAGTCCTTTTACAACTTCATTGGCTGCCAGTCCAGGTCCAGGCCCGATTCAAAGTGCTGGTATTGACATTTAAAGCCCTAAACGGTTTGGGGCCAGGTTATTTGAAGGAACGCCTCCTCCCATATGTACCTTAAGATCATCCTCAGGGCTCCTTCTCCGTTAGCCCCTGACAAAGGAAGTGAGGCAGGTGGCTACTAGGAGGCAGGTGGCTACTAGGAGGAGGGCCTTCTCCGCTGTGGCACCCTGGTTGTGGAACGAGCTCCCCAGAGAGGTCCGCCTGGCACCTACACTGTACTCCTTTCGTTGCCAGCTGAAGACCTTTTTATTCTCTCAGTATTTTATTTTATTTTATTTATTTATTTATTTATTTATTACACTTATATACCGCTCCAATAGCCAGGGCTCTCTGGGCGGTTTACAGAAATTCTAAAATTGAAGTAAAAACAAGTATACAAAATTTAAAACTCTAAAACACAGAACATACACACATAAAGCATTAAAAAACGTTTAAAAACTAAACATGTGGGTAATTAGGATTTTAGCACTTAATTTTAACTTAAATTTAAATTTGCTGTTCTAACTCTGTATTTTAATCTTATATCAACTTTGCTGCGTGGTTTTATCCTGGTTGTGCTTTTTAGACTGTATTTTGTAATTGTGTTTTTAACCTGTTTGTTGTTTTATTATGGTTTTAATTTTTGTGAACCGCCCAGAGAGCTTCGGCTATTGGGCGGTATAAAAATGAAATGAAATAAATGAATAAATAAATATAATACTGTAGGAAGAGAAAGATTGAGGAGAGACATGATAGCACTTTTCAGGTACTTGAAAGGTTGTCACACAGAGGAGGGCCAGGATCTTTCCTCTACCATCCCAGAGTGCAGGACATGGACTAATGGACTCGGGTGAAAGGAAGCCAGATTCCGGTTGGACATCAGGAAAAACTTCCTGACTGTTAGAGCAGTACGACAATGGAATCAGTTACCTAGGGAGGTTGTGGGCTCTTCCACACTAGAGGCCTTCAAGAGGCAGCTGGACAACCCTCTGTCAGGGATGCTTTGAAGTGGATTCCTGCACTGAGCAGGGGGCTGGACGCGATGGCCTTAGAAGCCCCTTCCAACTCTACTAGTCTACGATTCTATAAGATGAGGAGGAATTGGGCTGTGCTGCTTTCCCTGCAGTTCCCCATTTTGCAAGCAAGGACAAGCAAAGTGCAGATCTTGGGAGCAGATGGTTATTATTCTGGCTCAAGGGAAGCACTGGCCAAACCAGGGCTGGGTTGGTACATTCTGATAGCACTCAACAGACCACACACCACCGTGGCTTCAATTTCGCCAGCAGCAGAGGCAACTTTAATATATGCCGTCTGCCAGCTGGACCTTGAGAAAGCAAAAGGAAAAAGCTGTGGACCGTATAGCCAGGGGCTATTTTCACAACGGTTGTTACAAATGCCATTTTTGACTACAATGCATTCTTTTTTAAAAAGAAGCTTTCTTTAATATAACATATATAGCATGGGGAATATAAATTTTTAATATGAACTATACCGTCTTTCAAAAGATATGTTCTTATTTATAAAGCATCTAAGAAAGAATTGGCAAGGCGCTGATCACAGATAAAACCAGAAGGCCAGCTTTTGCCCTCAGGCATCTAAATCTAAAAAGTTCCTCGCAGAATATGGCTTTTAAAATTCAAGCCATCTGGGAAGTGTTTCCTTGTTCTCCCAAACAAATATGGTCTTAAAGGTGTATATTATTAGTCACTGATCACCATCCTTTCCATAGAAGAACCTGGCAAACCCGTACCCTTGTTTCTGGGTTGGAGTGGATGTGGTGTACTTGCCCACTGTAGAAAGCTCAAGATGCGAAGTTGCATAGAACAATAGACGAGTAGAGTTGGAAGGGGCCTCTAAGGCCATCAAGTCCAACCTCCTGCTCCCTGCAGGAATCCACTTCAAAGCATCCCTGACAGATGGCTGTCCAGCTGCCTCTTGAAGGCCTCTAGTGTGGGAGAGCCCACCACCTCCCTAGGTAACTGGTTCCATTGTCATACTGCTCTAACAGTCAGGAAGTTTTTCCTGATGTCCAGCTGGAATCTGGCTTCCTTTAACTTGAGCCCACTATTCCGTGTCCTGCACTCTGGGAGGATCGAGAAGAGATCCTGGCCCTCCTCTGTGGGACAATCTTTCAAGTCTTTGAAGAGTGCTATCATGTCTCCCCTCAGTCTTCTCTTCTCCAGGCTAAACATGCCCAGTTCTTTCAGTCTCTCCTCATAGGGCTTTGTTTCCAGACCCCTGATCATCCTGGTTGCCCTCCTCTGGACACACTCCAGCTTGTCTGCGTCCTTCTTGAAGTGTGGAGCCCCAAACTCAAATTGAGGCTTAACCAGTGCTGAAAAGGGAGGAACCAGTACCTCGCGCGATTTGGAAGCTATACTTCTATTAATGCAGCCCAAAATAGCACCCACTTTTTTTGCAGCCACATCACACTGTTGGGTCATACCCATCTTGTGATCTACAACAGTTTCTAACAGTTTGAGGCCTTAGCTAAACCTAAGGATTATCCCAGGCAAATGGAGGGGTTGTCCCTGCCTGCTCCCGGGATCCCGTTTGTCATTTATATGCACAGGGATGATCCCAGGACAATCCCGGGATATAGGGCTGGTCTAGCCATGGCCTGAGATTATACAGAGTGAGGATCACTTAAATCCATTGCAATCCAGAGGCCTAAGAATGCCTAACTCTCCATAGACTTGGGCTATTAGAGTGCAAATGTGCACAGTTGAATTCTGATGAGTTGGACCACTGTTGGGTCATCACACCCATGTGTGAAATTTGCAAGCTTGTGGAAGTAGCCAGCCACATTGCCCCTGATTCCCAGATCCCCATGTCAGCAGTGAAACATAAGAACATCAGAAGTGCCCTGAGGCTGGATCAGACCAAGGGTCCATCTAGTCCAGCACTCTGTTCACATAGTGGCCAACCAGCCATCGGCCAGGGATGAAGAAGCAGGACATGGTGCAACAGCACCCTCCCGCCCATGTTCCCCAGCAACTGGTGCACACAGGCTTACTGCCTCGAATACTGGAGGTAGCACACAGCCATCAGGGCTAGTAGCTAGTACATGGTGCCCATCAACCTTCCAAATGGCTGGTTGCTACAGTTATCTGTAATAGTTCTGACTAGAAAAGATAGGAAAAGGAAATGGCTTCCTAGATCCAACCTTCCTCACTCTGATGGGTGACGAAGCCCTTGCTCACGTGTGCATGTACAACATGATGCAACCCAGCATGTGATAATGGTGGAGTTGGGTTCTGGATACAAAGGTTGTTGTTGTCTCACATGGGCAGGTGTTTCAGGGGTGAGGAGCAAAGAGACGGTGTGCGTGTGTGTGCGTGCAGGGGATTTGCACGTTTCAGGACAAGGTTTAAAGGCCTCCTTTTGAATGCAATCAAGATTAAATTTCCAAAAAAAGCAGTGAGATTATTTGTTGTGGTTAAGAACGTAAGGAAAGTAGGGCTGGGTCAGACCGAAGGCATATCTACTCACTTTCCATCTACATGCCTTCCAAAAGCCCACAAGCAGGTCATGAATGCAACAACAGTGTCTCGCTTGTGTCCCCAGCTACTGGTACTGAGAGTCAGACTGCCTCTATTCCTGGAGGTAGCATATAGTGGCTGTGGATGGCCTCCTCCTCCATAAATTTGTTCTGTCCCTTTTTAAAGATACCCAGGTTGGTATCTTTAAAAAGGATCTGTGGTAGCAAGCGAGCTCTACTGTTTCATTCTGTGCCACGCTAAGAAGTCCTTCCTTTTTCTACATCTGTTATGCGCTCCCCATTTTTCAGCACTGAGATGTTCCAGGTGCAGCACGGCAGGTTTCTGTTTCCTTCAGTTCCAGAGCACACCGGAGACGCTGTAACATCTGCCTTATTTACAGATACATCGGCAGAGCATATTGGGAGCCAGTGGAGAGGCCCACAGGAAGCAAATCAAGGCTCCATTGGCAGGCTGCACATCTGATCATCCTCATCTGGATGGCCCAGCGGCGTACCTGCGCACTGGCAGCACTGCTCCATCCGGGGGGCTTCTCCTTTTCCCAGCCTACACACACACACACTGTCCTCTCCCTTACCAAACTGTAAAACAGCTGTGTGTGTTTGCTCCCTCTCTGTCTGCTCTTCTCACTGGCCTTCCTTCTTCTCACATCAGTCCCTTGGTTTCTGTTCACCACTCTGCTGCTAAGATCATCTTCTTGGCTCGCCGCTCTGACCGTGTAACTCCACTTCTGAAATCTCTTCATTGGCTTCCAATTCACTTCAGAATCCAATATAAACTTCTCCTGTTGACCTTCAAAGCTTTTCACGGTCTAGCTCCTTCCTATCTCTCCTCTCTCATCTCACACTATTTCCCCACTCGTGCTCTTCGCTCCTCTGATGCCATGTTTCTCGCCTGCCCAAAGGTCTCTACTTCCCTTGCTCGGCTTCGTCCATTTTCTTCTGCTGCCCCTTATGCCTGGAACGCTCTTCCAGAACATTTGAGAACTACAAGTTCAACCGCAGCTTTTAAAGCTCAGCTAAAAACTTTTCTTTTTCCTAAAGCTTTTAAAACTTGATTTTGTTCTGACTTTATACTGTTAGTTTTACCCTACCCAGTGCCTGTTTACCCTACCCTGAGCCTGTTTGCTTTCTCTTCCCCTCCTTATTGTTTTATCCTGGTTTTATTAGAATGTAAGCCTATGCGGCAGGGTCTCGCTATTTACTGTTTTACTCTGTACAGCACCATGTACTTTGATGGTGCTATATAAATAAATAAATAAATAAATAAATAATAATAAGACCCCTGCCCCAAAGAGCTCACAGTCTAAATTTGAACAAGGGGAGGCAAGAAGAGAACAAGAGAAAGAGGGGCAGAGGCAAGAGGACCCCTGGACCAATATGAGCAAAGATGGTATATCAGCCTTCCCCAGCCTGGGCCCCTCCAGATGTGCTGGGCTGCAACTCCCATCAATGGCCATGGTGGCTGGGGAAGGCTGGTTTACGTGAAAGGGGATGTGGAAAATGTAGCTGGCGCTGCCGGCTAAAGTCATAATGTGCTGGGAGTTGGCTTCTACCAGCCCGTCCAACTTTGGAGAGCTCCTTTAGAGTCCTGACTGGTTCTGACTGAAACCAGGAGCATATCCACCACTCCACTGACCTCAGAGCCACCAGCCTCCACTGCCTCTTGCCTGGTATTGTCTGCCCTTTGCTGGCAGCAGTGGCAGCAGCAGGCTTGTCTTGGACAGAGATCCATCATCTTCTTCATGTTCCTTTCAGCTTGAATTGCCAGGGACTGAACCAGGAAGCTTCTACACGCGAAGCCCAGGCTCCACCCGCTGAACTGTGGTTTTCACGGAAAAGGTGGAAGCAGGGCTGGCCCTACCGTTAGGCAAAGAGAGGCAGCCATCATAGGCAGCAGGCGAGGGGGAGAGGGAGGGGGAGGGGCAGCTGCCCAGTACATTCCTCCATAAACGGATAGGAACAAGCTGCAGATGTGATTTTGCATGGGGAAAATGCAGCAAAAGTGTGTGTGTGTGTGTGTGTGTGTGTGCAAAGCACGGCAATAGAACATACTATACCTTATAGGAATTGTTTTATCCCTGGATCAGCCTCTCTACTTTAGGGTGAGGGGACCCATAATGTTGGGCCTGTGGGGAAAGGAGGCAGGTAGCAACACAGCGGTTCTTTGAAGCAGGGATGCAGCAGAAGCCTGTTCAGAATGAGGGCCAAATTCCATTCCAGAGGAGCTCTTGGGAGGGAGGGCACATTCCCCAGAAGGGCGGGACCACAGCCGGAGAGGGTGGGGCCAAAAAACCCAAATACCAAACACTCCAGCCTACTATAGCTTAAAGCTTTTACTGCAAGTCACTATTGAGTGGCATCTCAGCCTTTGGAAGGGGGGGACTGTACAAAAGCCAGGAAATCACAAAACTATCTCCAGTATTTGAGGCAGTAAGCCTCTGTACACCAGTTGCTGGGGAACATGGGTGGGAGGGTGCTGTTGCACAATGTCCTGCTTTGTTGGTCCTTGGTCGACAGCTGGTTGGCCACTGTGGGAACAGAGTGCTGGGCTACATGGACCCTTGGTCTGATCCAGCATGACAATTCGTATGTTCTTGTGGGTGATTTGGGGTGGGGCCTGGGATGGAGGCGTGGCCTTCTGGGCGACCTCAGAGCACTGGATTAGAACCTCCAGTGAGCTGGATTTGGCCTGTGACCGGAGGTCTCTTGAAAGCTAATTCTATGCTCTTTTATATGTGTGTGTCATGGTGATGGGGAGCACCATTTGATCCTGAGCCACAGGCAGCAAAGAAACTTGTGTTGACCATGAGAGAGCGGTGGCACCACCCAGGCCCCTTGCTAAGTTCCACATCTAGGACCATAGCGAGGGAGTTGTTTACAAGAGCAGATGCTTTGGGGACAGCTGAAGGGCGCTGAGCTACCGGAGAGGGGGCCGTAGTTCAGGACTACAGCCTCAGCTTTGCAGCAGAAGGTCACGGGTTTGATCCAAGGTTCCCAGCACTCCCAGTGAAAGGATCTGTCAGGGATGCTTTAGGGTGGATTCCTGCACTGTGCAGGGTGTTGGACTCGATGGCCTTGTAGGCCGCTTCCAACTCTGCTATTCTATGATTCAACATCTAAGGTCCTCCTCTGGGTGCCTACTCCAAGAGAGGCTCGGAGTGTGGCAACGAGGGACAGGGCCTTTTCGGTGGTGGCGCCCAGACTATGGAACGATCTCCCTGACGAGGCTTGCCTGGCACCAACGCTGCTATCTTCCCGGCGCCAGGTTAAGACTTTCCTCTTTGCCCAGGCATATGGCGGCACATCTTAATCACCCGCATGTTTAGTTTTTTAACGGTTTTTAATGCTTTATGTGTGTATGTTCTGTGTTTTAGAATTTTAAATTTTATATACTCGTTTTTATCTTAATTTTAGAATTTCTGTAAACCGCCCAGAGAGCCCTTGCTGTGGGAGCGGTATATAAGTGAAATAAATAAATAAATAAATAAATCTTGGTCTGGAGGCTTGAGTAAAGGACACAGCACCAGCAACCAGAGAAGACCATCCTGAGTGAAGTGATGTGGGGCTTGGAAATAAGGTAGGGTGACCCTATGAAAAGGAGGACAGGGCTCCTGTATCTTTAACAGTAATGTAGAAGAGGGAATTTCAGCAGGTGTCCATTGAAGAGGATGAAATTCCCTCTTCATCACAACAGTTAAAGCTACACTAGCTACAGTAGATACAAAAGAGGGCAGGGGTTCTGCAGCTTTAACTGTTGTGATGAAGAGGGAATTTCACCCTCTTCAATGGACACCTGCTGAAATTCCCCTTTCTACATTACTGTTAAAGATGCAGGAGCCCTGTCCTCCTTTTCATAGGGTCACCCTGAAATAAGGGCAGGCAGAGAGAGAGGAGGGTGGAGGTGGAATAAAGCAGCAGAGAGCATTCAAGCATCTTAGCCCCACATTTCAAGCCAGCAAATGGCTTTGCGTTTCATAGGAGGAGGGGTCCGTGAAGGCAAATGATCTAAGGCTGATTCCAGGAATTTGATTTATTTCTCTTTAGCCCCCCCGCCCCGCTCCCTCTGCCCTTCCTGCACCTTTACAGCCTCTTAGCTTTTATGCCATATTTCCATCTGTCTCATTCTCGGCTCCCACGTGGCTGGCTGATGGGTGTGCTGGGCCTTCGCCAGGACTGGAGGCAGCGCCGCACGAGGTAGAGCCCAGGCGGAGGAAGAGCTGATGGGGCCGCCGTGGGGCAAGGTGGGGGGGGAGAGCTGAGTGGCTGTCGAGAAAGCGCTGAGGGCTTTCCAGCATTATCGACCCCTGACGTCCCAACTCTTCTTTTCTCTTTTCTCTCCTTCGGTCTTGTCCGTTCGCTTCCTGCTTTACTGGACTAAAAACAGAAGACTGGGTTTTCAATCATCATCATCATAATTTACCAGGGGATGATATTATTATTATTATCATCATCACCATCATCATAATTATTATTATTATTTAGATTTATATACCGCCCCATAGTTGAAGCTATCTTACAAAGATTAAAACACAACTTTAAAACATATATACAAAATTTAAAACCATAAAAAACATAAAAAACATTAGTTAGTATCATTTGCCTTCATTTTGATGCCTCTTTTCTTCCAAAGAGTTCCATTCCATCCAAAGGGAGGGGCGCGTGGGAAGAGCCAGGTCATGATCCAGGTGGGAGTTGCGCACTTAGCAAGATGACCTCGGGTGGCCCTCCTGCTATATCAGCCGTTCTCCACCAGGTGTGTTGGACTACGACTGGGGGATTCTGGGATCTGTAGTCCAACACATAGAATCATAGAATAGCAGAGTTGGAAAGGGCCTACAAGGCCATTGAGTCCAACCCCCTGCTCAATGCAGGAATCCACCCTAAAGCATCCCTGACAGATAGTTGTCCAGCTGCCTCTTGAAGGCCTCCAGTGTGGGAGAGCCCACAACCTCCCTAGGTAACTGATTCCATTGTCGCACTGCTCTAACAGTCAGGAAGTTTTTCCTGATGTCCAGTTGGAATCTGGCTTCCTTTAACTTGAGTCCATTATTCCGTGTCCTGCACTCTGGGAGGATCGAGAAGAGATCCCGGCCCTCCTCTGTGTGACAACCTTTTAAGTCTTTGAAGAGTGCTATCCTGTCTCCCCTCAATCTCCTCTTCTCCAGGCTAAACAGGCCCAGTTCCTTCAGTCTCTCTTCATAGGGCTTTGTTTCCAGACCCCTGATCATCCCGTTTGCCCTCCTCTGAACACGCTCCAGCTTGTCTGCGTCCTTCTTTGATTGTGGAGCCCAGAACTGGATGCAATACTCTAGATGAGGCCTAACCAGGGCTGAATAGAGTGGAACCAGTACCTCACGCGAGGTACTGGTTCCTCTCTGGACAATGCCAGGTTAGGGAAGGCTGCTCTACCTTTTTGGACCCTTGCAGTGGGCAATGGCAGCATAGAAACACAGAATCACTGAATGGGAAGAGGCCATCTCAACTCAGGTGGGTTCGCCAGTTTAAATGTCTTGCCATGCCCCAGAGCGATGCTACATTGGGGTCATTGGTGGGGGTTTTCAATGGCAGCTCCAAGCCTCCCACTGTGCAGGGGGAGGCATGTCCAGGAGGGCAGGTGTCCGTGCTGTGTTGGGTCCTGCTTTCACATGCTCTGTGTTGACCTGAATGTTGCTGGTCATCAAAGGGATTACACTTTTGCTCCATTTGTTCTCTTCCATTGCAAAAAGACTATTAAACATATATTTTACTCTCTCTCTCTCTCTCTCTCTCTCATTCCATTTGTTGCAGCCTACCATCCTGCTGCCCCTAATTACCACAAAATAATTAAAGACAGTTACCCTATTATATCCTATTGTGCTCGTTTGATGAGGCCATTAATTCTCCACCATGTGTCACATTCAGAAAACCACCCCATCTGTGTAAATGGTTAGTTAAAGCTGCACTTATACAAGATATTTGCAGCTCAGGATGGTATCATTGTAAATCAACATGTCACCTTACCTGCAGACTCAGTCTGTAGTTAATCTTTCTGTCCTTCTTATACATTTTCCCTTAAGACTGACTGCATCCACAGTGGATCCAGACAGCCTCACTGATGCTTTATTATTGCATTGCTTTACACCAACTCCTACACACACACACACACACACACACACACACGTAGCAGTATGTGTAAAGCAGGTGTAAAATGTTATTTTGTTAGTCTTTCTATCTTTCTTATATACCTATACAGTATTGCTATTGTTTCATAGATAATGAAAAATAATTCATAATCATAATAATATATCATTTGTGTGTCTTAGTGTTGCAGCTTTATCTCAACTACAAATTGTTTGGGGACCAGTTTTTTTGTTTTGTTTTGTTTTTGAGAGAGAAGGCTGTCATTTGCCAGGTGGGAGATGTCACTTTCAGAATCAGGCCCAGAGTCAAATCATCAAGGACCAGCCAGAAGAGTGAGTCTAGACTCAGAGCTCCATCACCCCCAGCGTTATAGCCCGCTGTCACGGTGCGTTGCATGCAAAGGGCTCAGATGACGCCGTCCATGTCCTGCCCTGATCTCGCCTCCCCCCCCCCCCTCTTTGTGAGGTTTCCAAGTGTGGGGAAGGAACGGTTTTTCCAGCAATGCACTCGACCCTCTATGTGTATTTTTATCCCATCGTACTCAATCCGATGTTCTGAGGGGGGGTGGAATTGCTGATGAAAGGGAGGGGGTGAGCCAGGGGGAGCAACCAATAGATTGCAAGGGGAGTTACAAATGAGATCTGCGGGGTGGGGGGAAACAGCGATTCCGAGGAGAGGTGTGAAGACGAACGAAACGTCAGGCTTTCGAATGCTAAGTAAACGGAGGGGGAAAATACGAGGGCAAACCTTCAGGGGTGATGGAGCTCCCAAAGTGGCAGCAACAATAGCAATGGCCGCTGGTCATGTTGGCTCTATGCTGCCTCCGATCTATATGCTGCCTCTCTGGCTCTGGATAGCAGTTTCTGGGGAACATGACTGGGATGGTGCCATTGTCCTGTGAGTTCCCCATTGGGGCATCCCATGGAGGGGATGAGATTTATTTATTTATTTATTTATTACATTTTTATACCGCCCAATAGCCGAAGCTCTCTGGGCCGTTCACAAAAATTAAAACCATAATAAAACAACCAACAGGTTAAAAGCACAAATACAAAATACAGTATAAAAAGCACAACCAGGATAAAAACCATGCAGCAAAATTGGTATAAAATTAAAATACAGAGTTAAAACAGTAAAATTAAAATTTAAGTTAAAATTAAGTGTTAAAATACTGAGAGAATAAAAAGGTCGTCAGCTGGCGACAAAAGGAGTACAGTGTAGGCGCCAGGCGGACCTCTCTGGGGAGCTCATTCCACAACCGGGGTGCCACAGCGGAGAAGGCCCTCCTCCCAGTAGCCACCTGCCTCACTTCCTTTGGCAGGGGCTCGCGGAGAAGGACCCCTGTAGATGACCTTAAGGTCAGGGCAGGTACATATGGGAGGAGGCATTCCTTCAAATAACCTGTCCCCAAACCGTTTAGGGCTTTAAATGTCAATACCAGCACTTTGAATCGGGCCCGGACCTGGACTGGCAGCCAATGAAGTTGTAAAAGGACTGGCGTAATGTGATCTTGCCGGCCAGTCCCAGTTAGTAAACGGGCTGCCCTGTTTTGTACCAGCTGAGATGCTGGATGAGACAGGCTTTTGCCCTGATCCACATGAGCTCTTCTGATGTTCTGTGTCCTTATGTCTTATGATACCTGAAAGCAGGGGTAAGCACGCTTGTGCGGTCCAGATGTTTTAAACTACAATACCCAGAAGCCCCGGCCAGCATGGCCAATGGGCAGGGATTATGGGCGCTGTAGTCCAAAACAGCTGGAGGGCACCAGGATGTCTATTCCTGCTTTCAAGACTAATCAGATTTACTGTGGCATAAACCTTTGTGGACTCAAGCGTACTTCATTTGATGCATTAAGCATTATCCTCAGCTGACAGATATGTATATACATGGGTCAAGGGGAAGAGAGAAACAATCGTAAACAGTGGAGCTGAACGGCCAGAGGTTGGTCTGTCTCCTTTGTCATGCAAGATAAGAACAGAACGACCCATTCATAACTGCAGCCACCCACGAGAAGGCTCTCTTTCGAGCCCTGCTATGCTAATTTAACAACAGTGGAAGAAAAACTCGCCGTTCTGATTATGTCCAACTTGAATCAGGACCAAATTTTCTGATAAAATGGTAGTTCAGCCCTTTCGTGTTAGAGATTCCCTTTGAAGTCCTTTTGATGAAAAACGGTGACTTTGAGGTCAGCCGCAGAGTGCGGCAGGCGACTGAACTCTGCAGGGGAAGCAATTCGGGGGTCAAAGCCAGTCACCTCTACAAGGTAGAAGAGTCTGTGGCCAAGAACAGGTCCAGGCAGGAGGGAGACAGGCAAGGCAGGTGCGATATACACCCGATAGGATTGCAAAACTGGGTATCCTTACACAGTCCTTGCATTTAGCGAACAGTCCCATCTTCCTGAAATTCCAGCCAAGATGTCTTTGCTCGTCAGCTTATTCTGGATTGCATTTCTCATTTTGGTTTTTCTGTGCTGGTCATCTTTTCCTTGTCGCCAAGAGTTTCATGGCTTGAAAGTAGGATAGGCTACATCTCTGCACAGACATTAAAAAGGAATGGGCTTTGTTTTCCACATTGTACAGAATTACATGTTTAAAATCAAACTAGTAGAAGCCTTTCTTTCTTTCTTTCTTTCTTTCTTTCTTAGCAGGGCCAAAGGAGAACAGGAAAGCTCTCATATGTTTAACAGATGATGATGATGATGATGATGATGATTGTGCTGCTGCTGCTGCTGCTGATACTGCTGTGTGTGTGTTGCACATGATTGATTGGGGATTTCAACCCAGGTCTGTCTGCTCCCAATCCCCAGAACCTCCAGGTATAGAACCATAGAAGAGTAGAGTTGGAAGGGACCTACAAGGCCATCGAGTCCAGCCCCCTGCTCAATGCAGGAATCCACCCTAAAGCATCCCTGACAGAGGGTTGTCCAGCTGCCTCTTGAAGGCCTCTAAGGTGGGAGAGCCCACAACCTCCCTAGGTCATTGGCTCCATTGTCGTACTGCTCTAACAGTCAGGAAGTTTTTCCTGCTGGAATCTGGCTCCCTTTAACTTGACCCCGTTATTCCGTGTCCTGCACTCTGGGAGGATCGAGAAGAGATCCTGGCCCTCCTCTGTGTGACAACCTTTTAAGTATTTGAAGAGTGCTATCACACTAGTGCTATCACACTAGGCCTCTAGTGTGGGAGAGCCTACAAGGAAACCTTGGAGAGCCCTGGCTGCCAGTCCGTGTTGACCATACTGGGCTAGAGGGACCAAGGATAAGGCAGCTTCCTATGTTCCTTGTCTGACTCTCTAAGCCAGCCTCCCACAACCTGGGGCTCCCCAGATCTTTTGGGTTACAACTCCCAGCATTCCTGACCATTGTCTATTGGCCATGCTGGCCGGGGCTGACAGAGTTGGGATTCCAAAATATTTGGAGGGCATCAGGTTGGAGATGGCTGCTCTAACTGGTACACCACACTGCCTCTTCTTTTTAACAGGTTTGGCTGGGGTTGCTCCTGTAGCAGCCAAAATTCTATGCCACCTATAAGGGGACAGAAGCCCTGTGCCTCCTCCTTTGCAGCAAGGGGTACATGGGTACCGAATGCCTCCGGCAGTGTGTATCCTTCCTGCCTCCAAAACTGGATGGAGTGGTGGTGATCAGTGACAGGAAGGTGGCATTTCAATTTCACGGGCAAATACTGAAGAGTGAAGTATTAAGCCCTGGGGCAAGAAAATACAGGATTTCTTTCTGAGTTAGTGTCCATGCGTGTCCTCTTCAGTAGCTGAGAAATCCTGAATGGAGGAATACTTCAGAAGGCAGACTCTTTTTGTGGTTTTATTTCTCTGCTGGTGTTTTCTGACCCCCTTTACAGGCTGAAGTTCAACTGGTAATGCTGTCCTCTGCATGTTGTAGTCACGGGGCAAAGCTTCACCTGTTGGGATTTTTGCTGTTTTGCTCTTGTTAAAGGTACAAGAGGCTTGCTAACAACAACAACAGCAGCATAATGATGCTGATTAAAGCTAGGGTTAATTTTGTGCTTGACAACGAAATTCTCAATGAAGTTTAAGGCTGGAGACCCGGTCCCCAAATAACAAAGGTGTGTGTGTTCCTGAAAGGAAAAGTAAGACATTTTGTAATGGGTAGAGGTGAACCTACCAGCTTCCTGGAGCTGGAGCCAAACAGGAAACCAGATGCCTCACTGGCCCTAGGTAGGAACCTGCCTACGCCCCTGGCTCCTACACAGGCCGGACGAGGCACTAGACCTCTGGTTTGGGGAACTTTGGAAAGAAGCTTGATTTTCCTTGGTCACCGTGATGTTCCTCCAGCAACTGAGCATGAGTGCCCACAGGTTGGTATGTGAAGCATTTTCCAGCTCAGTTCTAAAACTAACTGGGGCCGGATCTACAGTAGTCTTATAACGTTGCTCGTGTCCCTTTCTAACGTGGTTCTCTGTATCGGTTCTCTGTATCACACGTTTAGCTGCAACGGTACTTCAGGACACACTGTGCAATCCTTTCCGTTCTTCCTCTTCTCTGAGAGTAAGCAGAGCTGCTTGGTTTGCTTTGCCCACTTCCTGCCTTGTTCCTAGCCAGCAATAGTCATAAGCACACACAAACTCCCTCCCAAAACATCTTAATACAAGTCCCTGGGAATAGCCTGAATGCATAGGAGCCAGCCGCTTTGCTGAAGCTAAGATGGGCTGGGTCACCCAATTTGATTAAAATTTGGTATTTGAATTATGGTGCCAATTTTGGTGTCTTTATCTATAAAGCTTACGCAGATGTAAGCATTTGTTTAAAATCTTGCTCCTGCGCCCACAGCAGCGGCTCGGTCAAATCTTTTGCAAAAGGAGCACAATTAAGGCAGGATGCATGGGACTACTTCACAATCAAAGCAGATTCTAAGGTGGAAAACTTCGGAGTCCTTTGCATGCAATTGTCAGTGATTGCACAGTATAACGCTGGTGTGATTTATCTGCTGTAGCAGATAAGATAGCAAACGGGGTGAAGGAAGGAGAACAGGAAGTGGGCGGAGCAAACCCAGCAGCTCTGCTACTCCCAGAGAAGAGGAAGAGGAAAATTACCGGTAGAAGGAGGCACATGAATCTGTAGCCGCGCTGGAACTAAGAAATAGAACCTGTAAGTACAACTCATTTACAACGTTGGAGACCCAGGGTCACGTGACGCTAACCCATTCAAAACGTTAGAATAACATCAGTGTAGATTCCCACTGGGTTTCTGGAATTTCTATTCCCATGACTGGTGCAAGAGCACTATATGAATTTAAAGCAAGGCGTGTGAAGGACTCCTGCTCTTGGCTGGGGTGTGCTGGGAGTTGTAGGACTTTTCTTCTGTCTAATTACGCAGAGGATTTCAGCCGTAAGCAGCCAGGGCTCCAAGACCAGCATGGCTTGGCAATTCTGAGATCTCCTGGCGAATATGCAGGTAGTCTGTGATAACCTGCACAATGGACTCACTCAAAATATTTAGGAGCTGAGCATGCAGCTGAGCAATCATGTGAGTCTTTGAGCTTCCACTCTGCAGGACCCTTGAAAGCCTGGGCCCAGGATATCGTAGGTAACACCCCCTTCCCATCCCAGCTGCAAAAATCCTCTGGTGCAGCCTGTAATGGTGCACCATTATTTAGTAATGGTGCCTTATGTTAGAAAGGCAATTAACGGAGGGGGGGGGGAAAAAGGCAAAACAGAATGAGCATTTACCAGTCTCACATGCACACTGGCTATCTTATAGCAATAAAAGGAGACCACACCCTTCTTTGGTGAAGAAATGTTCTTGCATGTACAATGCAGGTACAGGGTACACCTCTTTGTGTTCCATTACGCCGGCAGGAGCAAGAGATCAGAGACAAGTGCTCCCAGCAATGGTGGAAGTTCAGAGAGAAGGAGCGGGGGAGGAAGGGGAGGAGTAAAAGGAAGAAATCGCAGGAAACCACATTGTAGGCCATAGAGATCCCAAGGCTAGCTGTGGTCAAAATTCCCATGAAGTAAATAATTACAACACTGTCCCCTTCCAGTAACTTGCAGATGAGGTTGCAATAGTCCCAACACAGCCCTGGTTTTGGATGCCTCCATGTATGGAACTTATTATTATTATTATTATTATTATTATTTATTTATATAGCACCATCAATGTACATGGTGCTGTACAGAGTAAAACAGTAAATAGCAAGACTCTGCCGCATAGGCTTACAATCTAATAAAATCATAGTAAAACAATAAGGAGGGGAAGAGAATGCCAACAGGTACAGGGAAGGGTAAGCAGGCACAGGGTAGGGAAAAACTAACAGTAGAAAGTAACAGTAGAAGTCTGCACAACATCAAGTTTTAAAAGCTTTAGGAAAAAGAAAAGTTTTTAGTTGAGCTTTAAAAGCTGCGATTGAACTTGTAGTTCTCAAATGTTCTGGAAGAGCGTTCCAGGCGTAAGGGGCAGCAGAAGAAAATGGACGAAGCCGAGCAAGGGAAGTAGAGGCCCTTGGGCAGGCGAGAAACATGGCATCAGAGGAGCGAAGAGCACGAGCGGGGCAATAGTGTGAGATGAGAGAGGAGAGATAGGAAGGAGCTAGACCGTGAAAAGCTTTGAAGGTTAACAGGAGAAGTTTATATTGGATTCTGAAGTGAATTGGAAGCCAATGAAGAGATTTCAGAAGTGGAGTAACATGGTTGGAGCGTCGTGCTAAGAAGATGATCTTTGCGGCGGAGTGGTGAACAGAAACCAACGGACTGATGTGAGAAGAAGGAAGGCCAGAGAGAAGAAGGTTGCAGTAGTCCAACCGTGAAACTTAGGGCCTTCTCTGTGGTGGCATCCTCCCTTTGGATAGCTCATTCCCAAGAGGCCTCCCTGCCAGCCAAGCTAGTTCTAGCCAAGTTGAAGTGTGTAAAGACACTTCCGACAGCCATTTGGAAGCTGCGGGGGTCCGGTCCGGTCGAATGAATGCTTAGCTTTTGCAACTGCGGCATTATTGGCCTTAAACCATGTTGTATTTCTGTCTGGTTTTAATGGGGCATGTCAAATGCATGTTTCTGCTATTTGCTGTATATTTCTTATGATGGCTGCTTTGGGGAGGGCCTAGTTGAGGCTGCCTGGTAGGGGAATAAGGTTTGGTACCACAAAGCCGATTGCCGAAGGGCAGCACGTAACTTGGGGTCTCTGCTTCCAATAAGGCAGGTTAGAAATGCAAAGACAAATGAAATCAGTCTGTGTATGTTGAGACCCAAGCCCGGGAGGGTCGCGTGAATCAGTCCCCAAGTATTGGGAGCAGAGACAAGAGGCTTAACCAGATGTGAGAGGAGGCCAGGAGCCGCGTAATCTGAGAGGAGGCCAGGAGCCGCTCTGCGCCGTGTGCAGAGGGCAGTGGCATCTCTCCACCGCCCGCCCTTCCCACCGCCATCCGCCACTGAAAACATCCCAGGCAGAGCCGTGCAAATATCACTGCACATCGGCTCACGGAAGGGTTCGCTAACATCTCGCGGGTAGACAGCTGGGGTTAACGCAGCAGGCTCCCCGTGGAAAGCGTGTGCGTTTCACAAGCCGTGCGCCGTAGCCTCAGGCAGAAGGTTCTCCTAGGTGAATGGCTGGTTAGCACCACTTGCCAGCTCAGTTTTGTCTTGAAACAAAGAGACAGGCTGAGAGTCCCGGAAGGGACACACGAACTGGAGAGAAATCTTCCTTTGGAAAACAACCTTTCGTCTTGTGACCTCGCCATGCTCCTGGATCCTCTAAGCACATAATCCATGCTCTCACATCTATGGAAACTCATGTTTGCTCATTTCAAGATCACTTCTTGGATGTGGCTGACCGCAAGCCTAGTGGTTGGTTTATTTATTTATTTCTAATATTTATATACCGCTCCCCATTGAAGATTTCGGAGCGGTGTACAAGATAAAATGAAAATAAAAACAGAATAAAACACTTAAAACAGATTTTAAAAGAAGCAAATACGTTAAGAAAAGGTCTCCTGGACATTAAGGAAAGGCTTCCTGGAATAAAGATGTTTTCAGGAGGCACTGAAAGGAGTACAAAGTTGGTGCCTGCCTGACCTGCAGAGGCAGGGAATTCCACAGGAGGGGGGCCACCACGCTTAAGGCTCTTCCCCTGGTGGACTCCAGTCAGAGGATGGATCTATGTGGAAGCAGACCCTCGGATGACCTCAGTGACAGGACAGGTTGGTAGGGGAGAAGGCACTCTCTCAGGTATCCTGGTCCCAAGTTGTGTAGGGCTTTGTACACAAGTACAAGAACCTTAAACTTGGCCCGGTAGCGAATAGGCCGCCAGTGCAGTTCCCTCAACAGAGGAGTTCCATGCTGGAAAGGGTCAGCTCCAGACAACAGCTGAGCTGCAGCATTCTGCACTAGCTCCAGCTTCCGGAGCAGCTTCAAGGGCAGCCCCACATAGAGCGCGTTGCAGTAATCCAATCTTGAGGTTACCACCGTGGCCCAGCTACCCCTGTCCAGGAGAAGCTGTAGTTGGCGAACCAACCGAAGCTGGTAAAAGGCACTCCCAACCATGGCGGCCACTTGAGCCTCCAGCAACAGGGATGGGTCTAAGAGTACCCCCAAACTACGAACCTGATCTTTCAGAAGCAGAGCCACCCCATCCAGAACAGGCCATGAGCCTGTCTCCCGGACTTGGGGCTTCCGTCTTGCCAGGATTCAGTCTCAGTTTATTGGCCTTCATCCAGCCCGTTACTGAGTCTAGGCACTGGTTGTTAAATGCTCTTTCACCATGCCCTCTTTTCACATTTGATGGGGGAACATGAAGGCATGGTTGTTCTACAGGTCAGCAAGGATTCTGAAGAAGCATTTCTGCGCTATAGACCGACTGGCTTCTCAGTCATTCCCTGCCCACAAGGAATCCTGCCTGCTGCAGTTCTGTGCCTGGCAAGGGAATCACAAGAATCCCCAGCACCCTACCACTGCAAGACCCAGGATTCCTTAGGGGAAGCTATTCTAGGTGTGCTGGTATAAAACCAAGACAGGTTTGTAGTGAGATATGTCCTTAGGCGTGGCATTGAGAAGGTAAACGTGATTTATTTGTTTCTATACTTAATAAGTGGCGCTTCATAGGGTGGTACAATGCAAAAGGCAGGATGCAGCGACCTGGAATGTACACTTAGAGTTGTATGAGAAATTTGTTTCAGTTCATGTTTGCGCCGGATCCAATACAGACTTAGATGCAAATTGCGGTTGAAGTCCAGACATTTCTGGGCTTGCGATGTGATTTGCGGACCCGAAAAAATGCATTCGAAGGCATGCATCCATTTGCAAAATGCACATGAAAAGAAATGCATTCTTTGGAAAAAGGCACACGATGATGTTTTAATCTAGGGGAGAAGAGTCCATAAGTTTCAAAGATGTGTGCAATGGATGAATACTGTACATTTGGGGGGGGGGGAAATGCAGAGAAATACAGATAGATTTTCATGTGAAAACAAAACAGCTCACCATCTGATACAGATTCAAGTCAGAACCAGCTTCGAGATGGAACCTGGAGAATTTGGGCGAATTTGAATTGAGCTGATTTGCATTTCGTTACATACAATGCGAGGGTGACATCCCTCGTCAAAGAATTTTGAAAGATCAAATCCAAAGTATACCAGTTACTGCAACACAAGGACCGCTTTTCAGTTGTTGTTGTTGTTGCTATTATTATTATTATTATTATTATTATTATTATTATTATTATTATTATTATTATTTACATTTGTATACTGTCCCATAGCCGAGGCACTCTGGGCAGTTTGCATAGGATAAAAAACACTTAAAAACAATATACAAACATTTAAAACCACAAAAACATACAAAAACAAACCCAGGCTAATTACATACTGCTAAATGCCTGGGAGAAGAGAAAAGTCTTGACCTGGCACCGAAAAGATAACAATGTTGGCATCAGGCAGGCCACATCAGGGAGATTGTTCTACAGTTGGGGAGCCACCACCGAAAAGGCCCTTTCTCTTGTTGCCATCCTCTGAGCTTCCCTCGGAGGAGGAGGACCTTGTATGTTGAGCGCAGTGTATGGGTAGGTTCATGTTGGGAGAGGCGTTCCATCAGGTATTGTGGTCCCAAGCCATGTAGGGCTTTATAGGTTAAAAACCAGCACCTTGAATCAGGCTCAAAAACATACAGGCAGCCAATGCAAGCGGGCCAGAGTGGGTCTTATATGTTCGAACCTTCTGGTCCCGGTTATCACTCTGGCCGCTGCATTTTGCACAAGCTGCAACTTCCGAACCGTCTTCAAAGGCAGCCCCACATAGAGTGCATTGCAGTAATCTATCTTGGAGGTTACCAGGGCGTAGACAACTGAAGCCAGGATATCCCTGTCCAGATAGGGGCATAGCTGGGCCACCAGCCGAAGCTGGCAGAAGGCACTCCATGCCACCAAGGGCACCTGAGCCTCAAGAAACCGAGACGGTTCTAGGAGAGAGCAACTCTATAGCCCCTAGGCAGAGTTTGGGCTGGGTGGGTAAGATAGTCTGGATTCCTGGATCTGAGGTCAGAGGGCTGTCTGAGCTCCCCGCCCACTCTCCCTCCCCCTTGCATCCAGCGTGGAGAGAACCACACCAGATGCCTCTCCAAGGTGGCAAAGGAGTCCTCAGAGGGAAGGGAAAGAAAGCATGCTGGTGGCTGGGGAGGGGAGGAGAACTTCTTCATTATTGTGTAGTGCATTTCTCTACTGCCCAATAGCCAAAGCTCTCTGGGTGGTTCACAACAATTAAGGGAGGGAGAGGACGGCATAAGCTGTACCCCTAGGCCTCCCCAGCCTTCTTTCCTCCCCTCCCCTACATTTCAGCTAGATGGGGAAAAACCCATCTAGCTAAATTGCAGAGTGAGAGGAGCGCGGAGGCAAAGATCCCCTCCATTGCACCTCCAGCTCTGCATTGGATACTTGAAAGTCTCCACGTTCTGAGGCTGATGAGTATCAAGCATGGATCTGAGAGGATTGCGCTCTTCGTTATGCATCATTCCCAGGATATTTAAGCGCTGAGAATGTAGGCGTCATTATACAGAGAAAGCCCTGACTTACCAAAAGCACAAAGAGGGCAAGTTGCAATGGAATGTGTGTGTGTGTGTGTGTGTGTGTGTGTGTGTGTGTGTGTGTGTGTGTGTGTAGACACAAGTTAGTGCTCCGGAACAGCACTAACTCTGCGTCCAGGATCAGCACTCGTTTAGCGTTACGGGATTGGGAGGAAGATGGCTGTGGGCCCGAAAGCCCTTCCATTGCTCTCTTCATCTAGTGGCTCACAAAGAGTAGAGAGGAGAGACTTTTGTAGTTCTTACACCATGCAGGAGTCCCCAACCTTCTTCTGTCAATGGGCACATTTGGACTTTTGACCGTGTCATAGAATCATAGAAGAGCAGAGTTGGAAGGGGCCTACAAGGCCATCGAGTCCAACCCCCTGCTCGATGCAGGAATCCACCCTAAAGCATCCCTGACAGATGGTTGACCAGCTGCCTCTTGAAGGCCTCTAGTGTGGGAGAGCCCACCACCTCCCTAGGGAACTGATTCCATTATCGTACTGCTCTAACAGTCAGGAAGTTTTTCCTGATATCCAGCCGGAATCTGGCTTCCTTTAACTTGAGCCCGTTCTTCCGTGTCCTGCACTCTGGGAGGATCAAGAATAGATCCTGGCCCTCCTCTGTGGGACAACCTTTCAAGTCCTTGAAGAGTGCTATCACGTCTCCCCTCAATCTTCTCTTCTCCAGGCTAAACATGCCCAGTTGATCCTAGGTGCTATCACGGTCCTCGTGTGGCGCAGAGTGGTAAGCGGCAGTTACTGCAGCCGAAACTCTCCCCACGGCCTGAGTTCGATCCCAGCGGAAGCTGGTTCTCAGGCAGCCGGCTCAGGTCGACTCAGCCTTCCATCCTTCTGAGGTCGGTAAAATGAGTACCCAACTAGCTGGGGGAAAGGTAACCGCGACTGAGGAAGGCAACGGCAAACCACCCCGCTACAAAGTCTGCCAAGAAAATGTCAGCGAAAGCAGGCGTCCCTCTAGGAGTCAGCAATGACTCAAGTGCTTGCAGGAGAGGTTCCTTTCCTTTCCTTCCTAGGTGCTATCACAAAATGGCTGCCATCGGGGGAGGGCTTGCCTATTCATAAAATGGCTGCCATGTTGGGCCTGGCCAGTCATTGAAAACACCTTTCCCAGAAACCAAATTGGTGAGACTAAAAGAAAAGTAAAAGAACTTAAAAGAAAGGCAGAGGTGGGGTCTGAGCGCCCAGCGCTGGGGGGCAGCACTTCCCTTTGCAGCAAGACAGATTCCAAATTAAACAAACATATTGTTTAAATTTTAAAAAAAACCTTAAGGAATAAAATAAAAAATAAGGAGGTGCAGAGAGCTGAGGAGCACTAAGAGAGGTGTCCGTGGGCACTTCGTTACCCGTGGGCACGACGTTGGAGACCCCATTGTAACAGCACAGGGTTGGTTACTTTATAATGGGCTGAAGCAAATGTCATTGGTGCCTGGTCAAAATCGAATCCAGGATTCAAAGGACAGGTCGTTCTTACTTTGATATTTGCAGTCCATCATATTAGAATAAGCTACGTAGTCGCCAAGCTAATCTTAGGTTCAGCTAGGCAAATAACATTTGTTCCACCATATGTAAATATGTAATGTACACCTCATAGATAGGAACAGTTTTATAGGACATCTATAGTCCTAGAGGGGTGGGTGGGTTGTACATTAAGCCAGAACATTTTTCAACATGCCTTGTAACAGCACCTGTCCCATTATCTCTTAGAATCATAGAATAGCAGAGTTGGAAGGGGCCTATAAGGCCATCGAGTCCAACCCCCTGCTCAATGCAGGAATCCACCCTAAAGCATCCCTGACAGATGGCTGTCCAGCTGCCTCTTGAAGGCCTCTAGGGTGGGAGAGCCCACAAGCTCCCTAGGTAACTGATTCCATTGTCGTACTGCTCTAACAGTCAGGAAGTTTTTCCTGATGTCCAGCTGGAATCCGGCTTCCTTTAACTTGAGCCCGTTTCCATGTCCTGCACTCTGGGAGGATTGAGAAGCGATCCTGGCCCTCCTCTGTGTGACAACCTTTTAAGACTTTGAAGAGCGCTATCATGTCTCCCCTCAATCTTCTCTTCTCCAGGCTAAACCTGCCCAGTTCTTTCAGTCTCTCCTCAAAGGGCTTTGTTTCCAGACTCCTGATAATCCTTGTTGCCCTCCTCTGAACATGCTCACATTAGATTTATGGTGAAAAGTGGAACCAAACACTGGGGACATTTTTGTCAACTTAATACCAGTTTGGGATCAGTTTGACTGTCATGGCCTCCCCAAAGAATCGTGGTAATTGTGATTTGTTAAGGGCCTCAGAAAGAATATCTTGTATTCCTCTCCCTTCTATCACGGCAAACAATTTCCAGGGCCCTTTGGAGAGAGGGAATGAGTGTTTAAACCACTTTGGCTTTAGTGAGTGGACATGCTTTTGATGCACACTGGAGCACATGGAGCTCCCCTGCCCCCTGCCAGGGCATGTACATAGGTGTTGAGGAATGCACATCTGTGGCACACCCACACCAGCTTAGATGCAGGAAACGCTAATGGTATGTACAGCGGATCTCGGTCACAGATCCCGACGGCAATCAAGTGAGCAACTACTCCTTTTCTGGGACGTGACTCATCAGGCATCATGATCAATTCACAAGGGTGCAAATGAGTTTTGTTAATCAAATCTTTATTAGATATTTTTACATCCCCCCATTTTTCCCTTTTGTTCTTCCACCGTGTTAATCTCCCAACTCCTCCAGTAGCGATTTACAATGCGTTAATTACAACGATATCTTTGGAACGCGGCAACATCATTACCTCCCATTGTACTGCGCGATCTGAGCATGAGGCCTTTCCTAATGGCTCGCTCCTTCCCTGTATGTACAATCCCGTCCCTCCCCAATCCTGGCCTTTCTCAACAACCGCTGATGAGATTTTGAGGGTCATCATACCTAGCCTTTGCTTGTAAAATTACTGGTAACAACTCTAAATGCTGCTAATTATATCGAAGCTTGCCGTCTCCTGCAGAATAGGTTTTGCCCTGTTCTGATTATGTAGAACTTTAATTCTTCCAAAGCATCTCAATCTCTGTTTTTCTTTCTTCCTGCTTCCATCTAAACAAAACATATACACGATGCACAGGTAAACACACACACACACACACACACACACACACACACACACACACGGCCTTCAAGAGGCAGCTGGACAGCCATCTGTCAGGGATGCTATAGGGTGGATTCCTGCATTGAGCAGGGGGGTGGACTCGATGGCCTTAGAGGCCCCTTCCAACTCTACTATTCTATGATTCTATGACGCTTGCACTATTATAGCCTCTCACCACCACAGGCAGAGAATATCTCCTGCCCCCTTGCTGTGCCCATCAAATAGTACCCCACCCCCCTCAATCTACGTTCCTGGGAAATGCACAGTTTAATGTCCTCGGTATCCTTCAATCCCATGTGACAGAGTCAGACAACTGGAGAAAGCCAAAGTTGAAAGTGGTACAATAGCCCCATTGTGGCCGGTGGCGTGTGCCTTTATTTGTCATCCTGCTGCTGTCATCTCTGGTCAACAAACCAGGAAAGACAAGATCCCAGTTATAGCCCTTCAAAAACAAACAAGATGCAAATGACCTTGCAGAACGTCAGCTAATCAATATACTGTATGAAAGGATTTATAGTGGTTTATAAACTGCCGTATAAACAAATAAGGCACAATTGATTATGCACACCAAATTACGGAGGACGTAAATATTTACAATGCATATACATCCTATATTGTATAAATAATTTAAAATATTTAGAAGTGGAACTTTTTTCATAGGATATCAGTTTTCATCATATTTAATTAAAAAGAGTGGTCTATATAGCTATTCATAGTTGAAACAGTAATGCACCAGGGTTCCACTGAACTGATATGTTTGATATGATGTTCTTGCATTGTCAATAATAATTTCCTCTGTAACTTGACGTGCATAATCAATTGTGCCTTTGTTTATACACAGGTTTCTAAACCACTATAAATTTACTTCTTTTATACCACATATAATCTCTGGGCATACAGGATTTGGCAGCACTTCAAAAAACAGCAGCTCCTGTTTGACCTATGGCACCAAACATGTCTGTTCACACATCATGAGCAATGAGGATTCAATCGGAGCCATGTTCAACTCCCTGGGGGGAAAACTATTGACTGTCTCAGACCAAGATTCCACCACCACCTTGCATAAAGGCCCACGGGATTCCAGATAAAGTATTGTTTCATCTTAGGTTGTTCTCTTTCTCACTGCATCTTCTTTGGAGAGGGCGCTTGTCCTTCATGTTGAGAACTGGAGAGGCATGGCTGGCTGGGTGGCTGGGTGACAGCTGCATGTTATAGGGACCAGGTGTCATTGACGGATTGACTGGGTTGAGTTGAGTTGAACCCCTGCCTTTCTACCAACAACATGGCACTCAAGGTGGCTTACAGAGATAATTAAAATAGTTAAAGCAAGTAAAACAATACATTAAAAATACAATTAAAGCGTAACAATAACAAGATAAAAACAGCAGCCATCCCAACAGGCAAAAAGTCTGTTTCTTTGCTTGCTGGGGAAAGACAGCCAAGAAGGAGTTAATCCTTGGCAGGGAGGGGGTTCCTCAGTCTGGGAGCAGCCAACGAAAAGGCCCTCTCTCACATTGCCACCGAACATGCCTCTGATGATGGCTGGCGTTGAAAGAAGGGCTTCTGCAGAAGATCTTCAGGACCGGGCAACCTCGTATGGGAGAAGGCGCTCTTTCAGGTAGCCTCAAGCCATGCAAGGCTTCATGGGTCACAACCAGGACTTGGAATTTTGCCTGGAAACAGATGGGTAGCCAGTGACCCTGCTATAACAGGGGAGTCACGGGCTCCCTGTAACTGGTTATATGTACCAAGCATGGGATGTGGATGGGATGAGCCATCTAATCCTGCATCCCGTCTGCCGGGAACCTTGTCTGATGCATCAGAAGAAGCCTCCACATCAAACAAGCAGCACATCTTTTTTTGGCCCAAAGGGGATGTTTCAATCAAAGTGCCAGGATATAGCCTGGGGCAAGGCGATGCGAAGAACCTCCTCCGTCTGTCTGCATTCTGAGCAAGGAATGATCTTCTGGGAGGCAGCTTTCGTCTTCATGAAAAGCCTAGTAGTAGCCACTTGCAATGTTTGAAAATAGGGCTGTGTGGATCCCATCATTGCAGGGTACGGTGAAGAGATTGGGGTGACGGCGCCCTTTCGTCCTCACTGCAACGCTGAGTAGCAGTGACAGCTGCCTCACAGAACCCTGGGGAACGTTTAGGTGTGGATGTGAACTCTGGTCCACCCAGTCCAAGTTCAGTGCTCCTAACTGTTGCAACAAACTGGTTGAATTGGGCAGAGAGAGTGTGGGTTGTTTTTCAGGTCACATTCGGGGGGTGGTGGGGGATGATGACGACAGCGGGATTACAAGGGAATGGCTGCAGGAAAGTCAGACTGATCCCTTCCGGCAGGCCTATCCAGTGGAATTTTAAGATTCTTTTAGTATGTTTTTAGTATGTTTTTAGGAAGTTTTAACAATGTATGCTGTGTTTTGATTAATATTTTATGTATTTTACACTTCTTGTTGTTACCCGCCTTGATCAGGATGGAGAGGCAGGTTAGAAATAATAATAATAATAATAATAATAATAATAATAATAATAATAATAATAATAATAATTAAAGCAGTCAGAATGCTTGAGATTCACAAGTGTGAAGTGGTCCAGAGAGCAAATGAGATTTAAGCAAACTCTCTTGGTAGGTGAACCCAAATGTCTGTATTTTGAAACTGACAGGCTGAAGGGTTCAAGGCTAGTGAAATGAGCCTTCCTTCACATAGAATTCCAACCAGTGGAACTCCTGGATGCAGGCTGCCATAAATTTGACATAATAGCTTCAAATGCTGAGATTTTTAAGCTGCTGAATTCAGTGCATAATAGAGACTACGATGTATGGAAACCTCTAAGCCCCTGTTCATGCCAACTGATTAAAAAAACCCTCTTCCTTGAACTGGCTGCCCTAGAGAGGTGGACCTATAGAATCATTTAAAGAGGGGGAGGTCAATCCTGGCCTCCCTCCCTCCTTGCCTTGCAGGTTAAAGGAGATGTGATCCCAGAAGAAATGGAACTGAACAGCTGCTCAGCAACGCCTGGTTCCATGATTATTTGCCATGGCTGAAGGTGGGAGGAAGAGTCCAGGCATCAGCAAGTATTTCTGATCTATGACTTGAAGCCCAGCCCAGGTGGTTATGTCTTGCCATGCTACCTGGGGTGGGGACAGGCCCTGCACTCCCAAATCACGCCTAGCGCTCTCTCCCAGAATGGGCTCTTCCCAAAATCCCTTTTCAGTTGGAACAGCAGCATTGTGACAGAAGCCAAGGGTCTTCCGTGTTGGAGTGCTTTGTGCTTCCTCCTGGGTCCCGGTCAGTAGGAGAGGTTAGGCCATGAGGCTTAATTGGAAGAGGAGAATCATAGAATAGCAGAGTTGGAAGGGGCCTACAAGGCCATCGAGTCCAACCCCCTGCTCAATGCAGGAATCCACCTTAAAGCATCCCTGACAAATGGTTGTCCAGCTGCCTCTTGAAGGCCTCTAGTGTGGGAGAGCCCAAAACCTCCCTAGGTAACTGGTTCCATTGTTGTACTGCTCTAACAGTCAGGAAGTTTTTCCTGATGTCCAGCTGGAATCTGGCTTCCTGTCACTTGAGCCAGTTATTCCGTGTCCTGTGCTATGGGAGGATCGAGAAGAGATCCTGACCCTCCTCTGTGTGACAACCTTTTAAGTATTTGAAGAGTGCTATCATGTCTCCCTTCAATCTCCTCTTCTCCAGGCTAAACATGCCCAGTTCTTTCAGTCTCTCCTCATAGGGCTTTGCTTCCAGACCCCTGATCATCCTTGTTGCTCTCCTTTGAACCCCCTCCAGCTTGTCTGCATCCTTAGAATCATAGAATAGCAGAGTTGGAAGGGGCCTACAAGGCCATCGAGTCCAACCCCCTGCTCAATGCAGGAATCCACCCTACAGCATACGTGACAGGTGGTTGTCCAGCTGCCTCTTGAAGGCCTCTAGTGTGGGAAAGCCCACCACCTCCCTAGGTAACTGGTTTCATTGTCGTACTGCTGTAATGGCAGAGGTTCTCTAGAGAGAGTCAGTTGTAGGGCAGGAAGTGCCTGCTTCTAAATGAGGATGGTGTGCTTCAGGTGTGGGATCCGGATCCCACCTTCTTCTGCAGGACTGGGGAGCGTAGAACCGACTCTGTGACGCAATAAGGAATGTAGGACACCAACTGATTACCCGCCTCTCTAGACATCATGGAATTCTTGGTCATCAGCTGGCAAGATTTGACCAGGGTCCCAATCCTAGGTTAAGCTGTGAGGTATCTTCTCTGAGGTCCTTTATTTTTTCCATTTTCAGTAGTGTAGAGAATTCCTTGCTTTGTTTTTCCATTCTCAGTAGAGATTTTGCTGCTCTTGCTGCCTGTGTCCCAGTTACCGGAGAGAAAAGGGCTTGGAACGGAAGCCTTCTGCATGCAATTAGTGCCGGGTGAGCTTTTCCGGGTTTGGAACCTGTGTCCTCTGCCACTCATCTTTGGTTGGTGCTTTGGCACCTTCACGTGAAATTTAGCAACTGCCTTCAATTAAACAGATTTAAAACTTCTCGCATTTTGAAGATACTTTTTTTAAAAAATAAATAAAAACAAAGCCTTTCTCTTTATTTATTTATTTATTACATTTCTATACCGCCCAATAGCCGAAGCTCTCTGGGCGGTTCACAAAAATTAAAATCATTCAAAGTATAAAACAACAGTATAAAACCATACTATAAAATACAATGTAAAAGCTCAACCAGATAAAAACAGCAGCAATACAAAATTACGAATTTAAAACACCAAGTTAAAAATTATTTATAGACTGTTAAAATGCTGGGAGAATAAAAAGGTCTTCACCTGGCGTCTAAAGGCATATAATGTAGGTGCCAAGCGAACCTCCTTAGGGAGCTCATTCCACAGCCGGGGTGCCACAGCAGAGAAGGCCCTGCTCCTGGTAGCCGCCTGCCTCACTTCCTTTGGCAGGGGCTCGGGGAGAAGGACCCCTGAGGATGACCTTAGGGTCCGGGCAGGTACATCTTTCTGTTCCTGCAACAGAATCCCCAGTTGCCTTGAGTTCTGCAGAAGCCCCAACCCAAATGGCTGAATTATGGGCTACTTGGCTTTCACGGGGCATGGCACCCCGCAGTCTCATAGCCCAAGAGTGCCGTTGATGACTGCTGTGCTACTGTTCATAAAGGCTCAGATGATAAATATTTCTTAGAAGCCCCAAAATGGAGGACAGCAACAGCATGGATGGAAGGAAGGAAACAGAGCCCCAGATAAATAATTGAATTCAAATACCACCCGTCTCACCACCTTAGATTAATTCTAATGAGGACACTCAGATCGATAAATAAATAAACAGAATTAAAAAACATGAGAAAGCGAGAGTGATGCCTTTCTGCTGTGATGAGTTTGGGGTGTGTGTGTTTCTGTTCCGCAGGCGGGCCTCATGAAAGGTTCTTTGAGGAGATAATGGAGGTGCCTTATTATCTTTAATTCCTCGCGCTCCCTGCTGTGTGTGGAGAGGGTTTAATAAATACAACATTTTAAAATCTGTCTCTTCATCTTTCAATTAACGGATTCCTTCTGTGGAAGAGGTGAGGTGTAGGAAGGCAAGCAGAGATAATATATATATATATATATATATATATATATATATATATATATATTTATTTCCCCTTTTTCAGGTAGGACTTACCTGTTTTATTTTGGGTTTCTTAATTATCTGCTCCTTATAAGTTAACCTTGCAGCATTTTTCTGCAACTTCTCTCCACAAGGGTAGCTAGAATAAGTGCTGTGCCTTCTGGACCCTTCCTTCCACCCCATGGTGCTAAGTAAGAGGGTGCATGCTAAATACGTTTATTTATTTGTTCACTGATTTATTTATTACATTTTTATATCACCCAATTGTCAAAGCCCTCTGTGTGGTTCACAAAATAAAACTTACATTCATAAAAATAAGAACATAAGAAGAGCCCTGTTGGATCAGACCGAGGCTCCGTCTACTCCTGCACCCGGGACCCACAAGCAGGACACGGTGCAACAGCACCCTCCCACCCATGCTCCCCAGCAACTGATGTACACAGGCTTACTGCCCCTGATACTGGACGTAGCACATGGCTATAAAGACTAGTAGCCATTGATAGCCTTCTCCAGGAAGGCTATCAATGGAGGAGGAGGAGGATTATGTACGCCGCCTTGGGTTCCTTGGAGGAAAAAAGGCGGGATACTGTTTTACTCTGTACAGCACCATGTACATTGATGGTGCTATATAAATAAATAAATAATAATAATGATAATGATAATAATAATAATAATAAATGCAATAAAAATACATAAATAAAATAAATAAATAAATAAATAAAGATGCTCCAGTCCCCTGATCACTTTAGGTGCCTTTTCCTGCACTTTTTCCAGCTCTACAATATCTTTTTTTTTTAAGGTGTGGTGAACAGAACTGTACACAGTATTCTAAGTGTGGTCTTGTATAAAGACAGTCTGATACTGGCAATTTTATTTTTGATTCCTTTTCTAATAATGCCTAGTATGGAGTTTGCCTTCTTTACAGCAGGCGCACACTGGGTGGACCTTTTCATCAAGCTGTCCACCACAACCCCAAGATCTCTTTCTTGGTCGCCATCTTCCTGCTCAGATCCCATCAGGTTATACTTGAAGTTGGGATTTTTTGCCCCAACGTGCATCACCTTACACTTGCTTACATTGAACCGCATCTGCCATTCGGACGCCCGCCCTCCCAGCTTGGAGAGATCCCTTTGGAGCTCCTCACAATCCCTTTGTGTTTTAACAACCAACTTAAATAATTTTGTGTCGTCGGCAAACTTGGCCACTTCACTGCTCACTCCTAATTCCAGATCATTTATGAACAAGTTGAAAAGACTTGGACCCAATACGGATCCCTGTGGGACCCCACTATTTACTTTTCACCATCAGGAGAATTGACCCTTTATTCCTACTCTCTGCTTTCCGTTCTTTAACCAGTTACTGATACATAAGAGGACCTCTCCTCTCACTCCATGACTCCTAAGTTTGCTCAGGAATTTTTGGTAAGGGACTTTGTCTAACAGCTTTTGTCCAAGTAAACAGCTTTTGGAAGTCCAAGTAAACAATATCCCCCAGATCACCCCTTTCTACATATTGATTTGCACTCTCAAAGAACTCAAAAAGGTTATTAAGACAGGACTTACTTTGAAGAAGCCATGTTGATTCCTTTTTAGCAGGCTTGTCCTTCTGTATGCTTACTAATTTTGTCTTTAATAATACTTTCAACCAATTTACCTGAAACGGATATTAATCTAACCAGCATGTAATGCGTGTAATTCCTGGTGGTGAAGGCTATCCATGGCTACTAGCCCTGATGGTTGTGTGCTACCTCCAGTATTCGAGGCAGGAAGCCTGTGTGCCCCAGTTGCTGGGGAACATGGGCGGGAGGGTGCTGTTGCACCATGTCCTGCTTGGTCATCTCTGGCCGATGGCTGGTTGGCCCCTGTGGGAACAGAGTGCTGGACTAGATGGACCCTTGGTCTCATCCAGCAAGGCACTACTTATGTTCTTATGTTCTAATGTTTGCAGAAACAGACCCCAAATGACTCAAATTGGTTAAAAGGGCTTCTGGGATGTGGCTGCGAGCTACCATTTATCACTCTAAACCCCTCAGACCTTCAAGTGCTATAGAGCTCTTTGTCAACTTGACTTTTATTGCAAAC